>NW_015373918.1:822409-1283321 GCF_001272555.1 Dufourea novaeangliae | reverse complement strand
GTGGCGGACTGCAGACCAAATGTTCGCTTCTTTTGTCTATTATTCTCTTTGTGTTAACGAAATTAAAATTGCAAAGGGTCGGTCTTGCAAAATATATAAATTGACTGAAAAAAAAGGAATAAAATAATAAAAAGTAACGGTATCGTCTGACTGTATAACCGTCGTTTCGGTCTACGACGGAACAGAGCACGTTCAACGAGGATATTTAAGTGTGGCCCCTGAATATCTTCCTTAATTGTGAAAACGCAAGAAATATTTTATACGTAATTTGAATAGTAGTAAGTTGTCAATGTCCTGCAGGCGTTGTTTTCTTCAAATGTAGTTTTTTCCTCAAAGTCTGCAAGGTCATCGATGTTTTTCTCATATAAATGTAATATTTTTACATTTATATAAATATAATATTTTTTCAATCATAAGCTACGCGATACGATCGGAAAAAACATGTTGTTAATTGAAAAAAAAACATCGAAGACCTTGAAGAAAAAAGACCTTTGAAAAGAAAAAACAAATCCTGCAAGATACTGACCACTTAATACAATTCAAATGACATATAAAATAGTTTTCCCGTTTTCACAATTAAAAAAGATTTTCAGGCGTGTCAAACTTAAATGAACCACCCTGTATAGTAACAATGTGGAATTGATGTATTTCATATACGAAACAAAAACCAGATTCATGACACCTCGAGTACACGTGCGTTTATCACTCGAATCACACGTCTGTCCATTACTGGCCATTTCTACTTCGCAAGCATCGACAGTGACACGGTACCGGCGCATAAAAACTTTTTATAGACGAATCATTTGTCTAACAGTGAATAACCACTGGGAAGACATTGCCGGCCAATGGCGATCAATTCAAACGACCGCAGCCCAGCGACCGTTCCCGGACAAATAAATCCACGGTGTCTGGTTGTGCCCACGACAAAGTTCGCTGCACGCGCGTATTCTTGTGCGGAGGGGCTCATAAATCACGCGAAACGATACAGGCATGAGCGTAATATCGGGGCGGTGCGAGAGCCTTCGGGGCAATGAAACGACTGCCTGTCACCGGACCCACGACGGCGGCACGAGGAAATACACGGTTCCCTTCTGTCTTCGTGTGCTATTCGTTTAATCGCAAAACGGCCGACAATACGCCTCGTTCGTAAACGTGCGCGTCGACTTGACCTGGATCGACTATCCGCCGCAATTTGCACTCGATGGCGCTTTACCGAGGCATTCTGGGATACGAAACGCCGTAGAAAAGGCATCGAAGGAATTCGTTGAGTCATCGTCTCCGTCCCGTCAATTATGGCCGCTGATCGAAACGACCCAGGATCGATAACTATCAGCTCACCACTACCTCGTCCACGGAGTCTGATCTGGTATCGAATGGAATTAGACGGAATTGATACCTCAACGAAGGAATCGATAGCTGCCGATTATATAGGAAGCGAAGAACGTTCGTGTGATGGCGTCCGATATAAGGCTGTATAGAAGTGACTCGAAAATGGTAACTTTTTACTGTGGAAATAGCAGCAGTAGAAGGTGTTGAAGTTATCGACCAATAGGACCAGATTTGATAATTAAAATGAGATAAAAATATTATTCTACAAAGATTTGATAGAAGTATTGTGGTAAGACTAATTGGAAATGATTTGTATATACTGATTCCGTAACTTTTATTAGGTACAGTGACTCACGTGTTCGTTTACTTATACACTTTCCAAATTGCAATTAAGTGTAGAAATTTTTATGCAATCGATATTTATGTATTCTCGTGATTTGTAATTTTCCCATGGTTTCATGATTTATACTTATATAATTTTATACTTATCGTAAATGTACATTTACTTTAAAAATTAAGTATTATTATCAGAAAAATAGTATTTGGCTTGGACTTATGGAAACGAATAATATTCATGTTTATTGAATCCAGTTTAAAATGATCATCACGCGTCTGACTCGATGTTACAAGACAAGAGGTTAGATTTAGTATGTTCAATACGGAGAGGGATCTTTTTTACGTGATTAAGAGAAAGAACAAGAGAAACGCTCGTAATACCCGTGTTACTCGGGTCCAGGCCAGTCGTGCAAGCTTTTACCCCCGACGAAACGTAGGAAAAATCGCACGAGATGAAGGTGGGACAAGGTTGAAACATCGTTCTCCTCTCGTTGCTCTCGAATCGTCGGCCGGCTCGATTAAAATTCCCCGTGAAATTTCTCATTTAACCGAAACACTTGTTCGTACGAGCGCCGCTGGACAAATGGGGACGGCCGCCATTTTCGCCGGCCATTAAACCGCGCGGGACGTTCCACCGAAGAACACTTAACGATAAGAAAACGCAATTTCGGCGTTTCTCTCGACCCGTTGATGCGGCGTTTCAGAGCGTGACTCGAGAAGAGGAACAGGAAAGCAATGAAATTGTTAAAAACGCAGATTGTTAGGGGCCAATGCGCCAAGACTTCGTTTCATTTGCATCCACCATCTTTCTGTTATTACGATCCGGAAGTGGTCGATGTCTGCCAACGATCCGCCTATTCCTTATTCAATGGTAGAGTTTCTAAGAAAACTACGCACTTCCTCGAAAACGCGAACGGTTCGATATTTTTCCCCAATATCTGGTATCAAATTGACTATTTATTTATCTGTAATTCAATACTGATACAATTAAATGATCAACATGGAATTTAATTCTGATACAACCGAATAATTAGCTTACAATTAAATTTTGATTCAATCAAATGAATAATCTGAAATTTAGTTTTGATACAACCAAATAATTAACCTGCAATTCAATTTTGATATCAAATATTTGAATAGTGATTTAATCTTGTCGATTGATCATTTTTGTACCGGCAACCCAATTTTGCTACCACATGTTTGAAAAGAGCCTTCGATGATTTCGACAAACTTCGTCCATTGATAGTCGAGATCTATGAACATAACAAACCGCGAGTAATGTAGTTGTGACAGGCAGTTATGTAAACGCAAAGGCGCTGCTATCCTAACGAGGCTGAGCGAGTCAATCAATCTTCATTCACCGCTATTTAATTACCAACTCATCGCACGAAAGCCTAACCAAGTATTATCGCTATGTACTTTAACACATAACTGACAGGATGGAAGCTCTATCTGATGATGATAGTTCCATTGAGAACCAGTCACAGTGACTCTGTGCATAAATCTACTGAAAATATTTAATAACTGTTTACTGTATCGCCAAATCACCAATAATTTATAGGCTAACGAACTCGTAATAATTCAATAATTCGACGAATAGAAACGTAATACCAGTAGCAAGCATTACAATCAGAAAAATAGACAGTTATACAGGGTGGGCCACAAAACGTGATCAGCTTAGATTATTCTGCTGCTAGCTTTTCGATAGACAAAATTTTACATTCTTAACCATCGGTACAGACACAATAAATAGAACTAAACAGTCATTTCTTAACCGTTTACGCTAGTATATTGCAGTTGATGGACACGTTGATGAACGTTTTACATATCGTTCTAATTAAGGTAAATAATATTTTCTTAATGTTTCTTCGGTTTATAAGAAACACCATTATTTATCACAATGCTTGCCGACTTCGTCTCAATATCTGCTAAAAAATTGGGGTAAAAAACTTATAGGTTTATAAAACAAACAAAAGGTGACCTCCAAAACTCTAGCAAACAAATGTTTGACCAAAAATTTGGTACAATCATCTCAAAGTTTCCCTTAAATTATATTACACTAGCCAAACAAAATTTCGGTCGAACAGCCAGCAGTAGAATAATCTAATCCGATCACGTTTCGTGATCCACCCTGTATTAATATCCGCTTCTCTCTGGAACTGGACACGGTCCGCCGATTTACGCAGAGATCATTCCGACCAATGAAATCTCAAGCCTTCGAGGAACGTCGTCCCGCGGTCGTTTCAGATCGTTCCCGACGATTTGCGATTCAGATGCACCGGAGTGGACACACCGTCACGCGGTCGCGAAAACGACCGCGTCACGATCGGGGATTAACGCGTTCCCGAGTAGTCAGTCCCGTGCACGGGAGTCCACGTGTAAATCAAAGTTCAAGATCCCCGATTAACTTGCGCTTGTCACGGTTGCCCGGCCATGCGCGACACTTTCACCTCGTCGCGCCGCCTCCGCCAGCCGCGATCTTAAGACCTGTTGATCGGGACCACAATCGAGTTTCCCTCGTCACCGGACGGTGTCGTACACACGTCTCTCGGTGGCCGGGGGCACACACGGCCAAACACACGTATGTCAATTTGCCGGCGCCTAACTAATCCTCTGGCCGGGCCTCGACGGTAACAGCTGGGAGTCACGCGTGACGTGGGATCGCCCATTTTGCTTTCCGTTTGAGGAACAAGTTTTGCCAACGGGTCGCTGACTCTGACAACAATGCTGTGCTTTGAACGGTGTTGATCGTATAAAAAATGGTGAAAATGGCAGTTTTCCTTTTTTTTTGTTGGTGACTTCGGTTAACCCCTTGCTTTACGACATCGACTCAGATACGTGATACCGATTTCAAACTGAATTTAGTAGACATATATATTATTCGTTTTCTTCGAGTCGACGTAAAATACTGTATCGCTGGTATTAACATTTCAGATTTAGAATGAATGTAACACTTGTCATAAGAATAGAATTCCTTTTGTATCTGGGAAAATATTAACGATAAAGTCATTCTTGAGAGTGAAGTCGTGAAAGAAATCGTATTGCAAGGGGTTGATTGAGAAATTTTATTCTAGCTGTAGTAATTTGGGTAGTTGTTTGGTGATTGATCAAAGTTGAGGCTTTATGTTGAAGCTGTGGATATAAAGAGATGAACCACCTGTTGTGAAGGGATAATTTATTATTAGCAGAAATACACTGCGGGACAAAGCTGATAGTGGAGAATAGTGAAGAATTGGAGAATTGGTATCGTTGAATTTTATTAAGGGCTGGATTGTGTATCTCAGAAAATAAACTGGTGAATTATTACAGCTTTCGTTGGTTTCTTAATTTTATTAGGTTTGATAGATTTATTTTGATATATTGTGTATCGCATAGTAGTGAACCTATCTACTATTGAGTACAAAAAGTGGTAGACCAAGATTAGGACTATAAGATACATTTGACCGAGCTAAAGAGCGATTAGGTTTCTTCACTGCTACATAATACTGTACCGTTGGTCGTAGTGGTTAATGGAGAATATAGTTCATTTTAGGAATTGTTTCAAACCACGTTCACGTATTTTAAAAATCACCCGAGCCATTGACCTATAGCGAACAATGTATAACAATAAAACCACCCTAAAACTTTCAATTCTTATATATTGTGGTTAAAATAAAAACGAACGAGGCATGCCATGTCTGAAATCGTGTTGAGAAATAATGTTTCTCCTGTAAAGGATAGTTCATATTCCCCAGAAAAAAGTGATTCCTTTTTATTTTAATCACACCACGTAAGGATTGGAAACTTTAGGGTGGTTATATAGTTATGCCACGCAGTGTATTACGACTTTACCATATTCGTTAGTTTCAGTTCAGTAAAGTGACTGTTTATTTATTATATTATTCAGACTTTGGAATCATACATCTTATCGATTATTTGATGAGAATTGGGTTCCTTGACATCGGATGTCGGTCGAATCAAGCAGACGGGTACAAATCCTTTATTAATAATTTCCACTTGGAGCCTGCGCCAGACATTGATTAAACGGTATAGGTTAACGTTTTCTTCTGGTTCCCGTCTACGTAGCATTAATTTAACGAGCGTCGCTCGCTAAAACTACCCGGGTCGAATCGTTATCGGGGTCGCAAGATTTATCGGTAAATTTCGATTAAATAGCAGACATATCTCAGCGACTTATTGCACACGGCCGGAGCCGCGTTATTGGTCGGTCGACTATAGCACTTGAGGTAATCCCCGCTAGTAACAGTAAGCACTTTGTCGAAGTCAGGGATCAAAGCCTTTGTAATTCTATAGGGCGCCACGTGAAAGCGCTCGGAGCGCGTCACCTGTGGACTTCCATGTACGCGCGCTGTTACGTATTGGAATCCCTGAGAATGGACGAGCAAAGCGTTGCTAATAAACATTTAGTTCCATCCTGGGGGTGACCAAAGTAATCCTAATTCGATCGAGTTAACCAATAATGCAGAAGCAATTTTGGTTAAATTAACGACCACATCGTTATGCATTACTTGTACGTAAAGCGAACGTTATTCAATCACATTCCCAGGAAAATCCTCGACGAAGATGCATTTCGATACATCTGTTACAACGAAACATTGATCGCAGGATTAGATTCCCGGTTCACATCCCTCCGGGTTAAATGCAACTCGGAACTTCATTTCCGATTTATTAATTCAATTAAACTCGACTGGACGTTATACACATCCTGCTCATTAGTTTCAGTCAACTTCATTCATATCCGATACAAACTGAAACCTTATACATACGCACACTCTATATTAAATTTAATATAGTAATTACTCGTAGCAACAAAATTACATCGATTCCACCACACTGTTTATGTTACGATATTCACAGTACACCGACTCACCAACAACACAGCCCAGCCTACCATATACTAATACAGTGATGATTAAAACCGTCCAGTAGAAATCAATTTCGTTCCCACGATTCGATCGAAGAACCTAGAACCGTATCCACGTGTCATTAAGATTTAATCAGAACCCTTGAACCTCGGGGCTACGATTCATCCCCCAATTCAACCAACGAAAGCTACTGGTTTCCTCCCCCTCGCGACAGCTAGTGATTGCTCCCAGTCATTACGTCGCGTCTGCCAGACCGTCACCAATCAGAAGTTTAATTAAACAGGAAACTCCGCGGTAGCGACTGCGGGCGATACATCACGCGGGTTCGCGCGTAAGAGGGCGGATATAGCGGGCGAGGAACGAGCGAGCCGTACTGTTACACGGTGGCCCGTTGTAATCCGTGCTTCTACGTGACTCGCGGGGCCATAATTTCAAACCTGGTTCGCGTGCACGTCCCGATTCATTTAGGAAGGATGCCTGTTAATCCGCAACGTAGGGTATACACCGCGTGTTCGGGAGCCACGGCGCGAAATAATCGGCCGACAGGGGGTGGTAAGTGTAATTTTTCCGTTTTTTTTTTTTGATCGATGTTCAAGCAACACCGGAAGGGGCACGGAGGAGATCGTTATCCGAGGACCGTTACGACGATTGCCCCGGGGGTGGCATCCCCGATGAATCGTTTTCGACACCGAGAGGGGTGGCGATGATATTCGTACGAGATTACTCATGGTATCTCTGAGGAAATTAATTGTAGTCGCTCCTAGCGTCGAGCGTGTAATCTTGCACCCCCAGTTTTATTCGCGTTCGGATGCTCCTGAAACGATTGTGGACGATCGGTTTGTGATTCGATTGCTGTGCCCATTATTAGATATCTGAAGGAGCCTTTGCGTACCGTCTACCATTTTTTCTATGATTGATCCAGTTCTGAGTCATCTTCAAGGGTAGAGTGATCTTTCTATTGCTTTTTTTGCTGAACGTTCTACGATGATTCCTTCGATTTTTAGAAACAATTAAATTTAGAAAGACGATTTTTGCTTCAAAGTTGAATAACTCGGCCAACGAAAATCCCACAAATCGACGACCACCCACTTTACACAGAAAAGTAATCGCTTTCGACTTGCATAAATGTAATTTATCTAGAAAATTTCATTCACCCCATGTAATATTGCACGGTAGAACATAATTTCAAACACATTTCCAAGTGCTCTGTATAAAGCTACAACTTTGCTAACAAGCAACGCAGCGAAAATCTTGAAAAAGGTTATGAAAGCAGAGATTCTACACTTTTAAATCAGTTCTTAACGATATCGATATGACCATTTTCACCGGAGTTATGATCATTTGAACTTTGTCCCATTTTTCAGGCTCGTAAAGGTTATCCCTTAATTCTTTTGCGGAGTATATAATCAGATTTACCTTATACTTTATGTGTGTGGAATTTAAATGCATTTCGGGAAACAATGTGATTCTAGTGTAGTATAAATAAATATATTTCCCTAATTGTAAGTAGAGAATGACTAATTGCTTAAAAATACGGTCGCTAACTCTAGGGTTGTTCCACAATGTTCTGCGCTCTTCGACGATCAAATCCACTCCGCCACCCTTCCATTCGGCAACCTCCCAGGTCACCCATTTCTCTGTCTTTCTCTCTCTCTCTCTCTCTCTCTCTCTCTCTCTCTCCCTCGTACCCTTGCAACTAACAGTGAAATATATTCCTAAAAGAAAGCAAGCGTCACGTTTCTGCAGGACATCACTGTGCAGAACGTGTAGGCGCCTGGAGATCATCGGTTCTAAAGTTGGCCCTACCATAAATGAACGAATTCTAAACTAAAAACTACTTAGAATAGGTCTGATCTGTACGTTTCCTGCACTCCCATATATGATTCTTAATCAAACATTTATCTTATTCTTTTCGTAGAGATACTATTTTTGAATAGACCATCTACTTAAAGAGCAATGTAAAATATTATAACTAAATAGGTCAGGTCGTCACTGAAGGAGTTGCATATAAGTGAGTGAAATCATATATTTAATGCGCAGTAACCTGAAAGTTGGCAATGAAAGATATACGCGCGGGTGAAATTGTCCCTTTAGGTGCATAAAAACTTGGGTCCATCAAATGTTAAATGTGCAGCGGCCTGGTGGATCTTAAACCTTTGCGAGTGATGTGGTTAATCAGGACAGTTAATTAGATGCACTTTTTGCTGGTGGCTCGACGAAGAAAGAGGCAGCCGTGAGCGAAGTAACGTAATTGAGGGAAACGGGAACAAAAATGAAGGGAGGGTTAATGTGTACACAACGGACGGTCCAGGTACGAGCTGCTCTTACTGCTGCTCGCCTAGCTGACGTTCATTGTTCATTTTTAAGCGACACCCTGTAGACGTACTGCAACGAGGCGACGTTCTAAAGAATACTTCGGAGTCTGCTCTTAATTAACAACCTAGAAATTATTTACTGTCAGTCATTAATATTCTTATTTAGTTCAGATTATATCTAGAATGACATGTAACTTCCGTACGACATGGTAATGATACAACCAAGTTAAATAATTTAAACGAACAACTCTAGAGTACTATTCTCTACTATTAGTTAACCAGATTTCAGACTTGATTCGTTTATGATACGCCAGCAAAGATTAATAAAGCTTTCATATCACTTTCGATCTAACGAATTTCCTAATTGGCGAAAGAAATTTTTATACAAAATTCTACTGACCCACTGTTCCCAATTTCGCTGTCAATATACGAACAGAAATATAGTACCCTTTAACATTTGCATAAGATAAGCCGGAGGTAATTGACAAGGGAAGCGTCTCGAGGACACTGCAAGAGTGTATCATTAATTTTCGACGAAACGTATAACCCTGTCCGCGGGTAGGGGGGAGAAGTAATCAATTTGCAATCATAGCTGGACCGCGTAGGAAGTCGGCCATGACCCGATACAAACCGTGATGCTGAGTCTAATTAAACCTGAGATAGGCACCAGCTAGTCCGTTCCGATATAACAGGGAGCGGAGACGTTGGCGGAGGGATCATTAATTTGTTACCCGCGTTCACGGGAATGGGAAAACCACTCTCCTCTCGGCTTTGGGGAAAAAAATGTTCGTGGTTAATTAAATCTATCGTTCGTTCGCGACCGGTAAGTTTTTCGTACCTTTTCCTTTGGTCGTTACGTATATGGCTCAACTTTGAATATTAGGGAACGGTACCCTTTTCGCGGTCACGAAAATCGAAAAAAATATGGACGTTAATAACGTTCCCGATATCGGGCCGATTTTAATTACCGCGGAATATGTTTGCCACCGTCCGCCGCGAAATCGATTATCCGGCTGGGGGAGGAGGGGGGCAACATTTTAATTAATCAACGCGGAGGTTGATACGTCGATGCAGCTGCGTTTCGGGCTGGTTGTTTCCTCGGCTCGTCTTATCGAGCCACCGAGATAATAGACAGTAGCTTTGGCTTAGCGTGTACAGGCTAAGTCGATAACTATCGGGTTGGCCGGAAACTTTCCGTGGGCTCTTTCGTCCATATTTTACCGGCAAAATGGGAAATTTGTATGCAAAGGACATTAGCAAGCCATCAGGATGAAGAAATATGGTAGTACAAGATAATAGACATTTGTTTTCTGGTACAGCAATTTTATCTCCTGGATTAAATTTATTTTTTACTCGCGACGAATTATCTTCCGCTGGACCAAGTATATAGTGATATTCTGATGTATCTTGTATATCTTTCACGTGTTATTGAACTTAAATATATCCGTGATGAAATTACGGTCGTGTGAACTCCTTTTTGTCAATCTATCGGGCATGTATGAATACATATAGAGATGCAAGATTAAACATACAAGTTTCAATCGTCCCAAAAAATGATGTTCAAGTGTTCTAACTTTGATATTTTCATATTATATTAGAGATCAATGTACTAATGAAGAATGTTAAGTTATAGAATCTGATAGCGTACAACAGCATCGATTTTTTTAAGTAAAATGTTCCTATCCTAGTCAGACAAGAAAGTACATAGTTTAGAAGATGGAAGTGGAAGGGTCCTCGTCTCCTCGTACGCCTGTTTCTCCATTCTTTCTTCGCGTAAAGGAATAACCTTGCGAATTTTCAGACAGTCTATCCATAAAAGGTTTCGATGTTCCGATCAATCACCCCGTCTGACTGATATTGGACGAGCCGCGGCAGGCGCGAACATCAATCTTTGATTATCCATCCCTCGGTGCCTCTGTAATCTTGCTTCTCGTCAATTCTCTTCATCTGCGTCACGCACAGAACACGCGTGTCAATTTCACGTAGAAATATTCATCGTTAAACGTAACCGCTTCAGCTGCGACTGCTCTCGCTGGTATCAATTGATTTCTCTAGCAACAGTCGAATGTAAAATTTTCCGTAATCACAGGTATCTGTTTTTTTTATAGAAACGTTCCCATTATTCGGCAGTATATTTTATTACTACTAATGGGCCTACACTCGTCGGATTCTACATGAACGTTTTTCCGCTCGTTATTATACACAATGGTTTCAAAGCTTAACGAACATGAAAGTTGTGGAGGATTTGGTAGTCTCTTTTTTCATTGTTTCCCGCATGCATTATTCTATTCAATTGAAGGTTTTTGTGTAATTAACGTGAATGCAGGGTAGGATTGGAATAACGAGTATTTCAATCATCCAAGAGAGGACTGTGTGGCAGGAATCAATTTATTACTGCATGATTAACAAATGTAGGTTTTGTTCAATTTGCACAACTTAAATTGGAATCTCAATTTTCCATCTACATTTTAATGCTTTAGTACACTATTTAGTAGATGCAGACAGGAATACAATACCGAATCTACTATGCGGAAACGATAAGACTTAGAAGACTTATCTCTCGTTCAACCTATCAATCTAATGAACGACAGTGCTATGTTATCACCTTCAGATAAGAATATTCCCAACATTTCAATATTTCGTCGAATAGAATACAATATAAATTTGTTATATATCCGTTTGATCATTCGGCGATACATCATCAAAATGATAAATAATCGATTATTCAAGTGTTTAAGCTAAAATCCTTGGATTACGTATTCTAATAACATAACACATGACATTAATAACTTCCTCCGATAAACTGTTGCAACTTTGCGCACAAAATGCAACAATACCCATCGTCGAGTTACAAAGCGCAAATGTAATAATCCTCAACGATCATTACAAGTTAGTTTAATGATCACCATACACAACATCTTAACGATGCGCACCGTGATTATGATCTTGTCCATGGTGATGATAATGGTGGCCACTGGCGAAGCTAGGATAATGTTTACCGTAACTGCCACTGCTCTGAGAGTATGCGTAATGATAATCTGGCCCGTGGTCATCAACACCTTCGTTATGGTCCTGACTAAGACTCTGTTCACTGTTCTGCTTATAATCGTCACTGTAACCACCATGGCCAGTGTCTTCATTAAAACTATCGTCACCATCTTTTCCGCTATCCCCATAATGGAACTCAAATCCGTCATCGTAATGGTAACCACCGTGTTTCCAGCCATCGTGATTGACTCCATGATCACTGACGCCTTTTCCATCGTTATCCTGATCGTGTTCGAATCGAACACGATGATACCCGTGATAACCATCGTCCCCGTCTTTACCGTTGTTAGAGTGTCGATGCTGACTACGATAGCCGTGGCTGTGACGATAACCGTGTTTATAGTCATGATTGTAATCATCGGAACCACTACTTTTGCCTTTGTCAGCTTGGCCAGGTCCACTTCCATGATTCCCGTAGTTGGAATCGTAATAATAATCATAATCATGCTTTTCTTGGCTCAGGTTTGGTCCCAAAGTGTTGAATTTGGATCTAATGTCCCCTCCTAAAAATGATTTCACTTGGGTGTAATGGGTCCACCTTTTTTTTTCATCAAATCATATAATTTCTATAGCACTATTAGAAGCCATGTATGGTGACTTTGATGTAGAGATAAATGCTTAAAGTACAATATTCCTTCTCTATAGCCACATCACTTAGGGCTAACATCCCCTTCTCCCTCGCCTTTATCTAGCAATACCTATTATCGGATATCTATATCACACGATGATGAAGGAGTGATCATAATAAGGATTAACAAAGTACGATTACATAAAAGACTATACACTTCTAAACTTAATCATTGGACAAAGAACGTATTAATATTACCTTCACCGTCTTTATAATTCCCCCGATGGTAACCATCTCCCGCTCGTTGCTTCTTGACGCCGTACGCGCTCGGAAATCCCGCATTAACTTTGTAATCTCCGTTATCGTTACCGTCCTTATCCTTCCAAACTGTTCTCCTTATTTTACCGGCCAGACCAGTCGGTCCGTGTGTAAACGCGGCGTTCACCACCGCATGAACCGACACGGTCAACAGAATCCAACGTAACACCTGGAATAATCGCAAAAGAACGACGTGCAATTACGTAACGGACGTTAGGTAATCCGGAGTAAAATCTAGTAACGTGTACGACGGAATTTTAGCGAACACATCTCAAACTTCTGTGGGGACATAGGTCTGGAAAATCTTACATTTTATACCACAAAGTACAGCAAATCGTCGATGATTGTTCCAAGGTTCCTCGGCACTGACAGGCAGAGGTCCCCAGGTGTAACGCTGGCTTTTTAATGAGGTGTACCACAGTGATAGAGCTTGGAATCATGAAGCCAATGATATTTGTTTCAGTTGCATATGGCCATTAGTTTATAAACTATTTATTGTTCAGTGCTGAGGATCTTTCGAACACTCATCGAGGATTTACTGCAGTACCTCGGACCCCATTTTTATTCGTGGAAGTCATACACCAGTTAACGCGCCTGCTCCCCTAACGACGTGACTGACGGTCTCAAGTACATTTGTACGAGCTTTTATAGGAAAATATTCGTGGTGTAAATTACGTGATGATTTCTTCTACGAAAATCAGCCACGATGTTATTCAATCGCGATTCGTATCGGCTCGGTCAGTTAACCGACCGAGATAATTCATGATCCTTTCAAAGAACCTATTGTGGGCAAGATCTGTAGCAACATGGTTTAACGAATCCGACGATTTTTGCGTGTACAGCTAATTCCCATTGCTCCAGCTGTTTATTTGATCAGATCGCGTTTTTCTCGATCGATCTGCTCCCGTAACACCAAACTTCCTAAATCTTTTTCGTCGTGGAAGAACAGCGGCGAGACAGTACCTACTAGTTCTTATGGGTAAAGTTACTTTTGTTCGATAGTGGAATAAAAGATTGTTCTATGACTAAGTAGCTATACGTGGAATTGGTAGCAGTGATTCGATGATGGAGGGATTTCTATTGAAATACGAATTATGTATTGACTTTTATTCAAGAAAGAAGAGTAATTAGAACGAAATTCGGTGAAAAATGTTTTCATTCGCTCGGTTCATTTTCCATTAATTAAACGCCATTTCCAAAGGGAATTTCCGCGTTCATTGATTAGAAATACAGTCCCACATGTTCTAGAGTTTCGATTAAACACAACCGGTAACTACCTCAACTGTTTCATTCGGTTTAATTAAACATACACCGACTCGATACTTTATTCAATCGTTGATGAAAGAGCCCGCTAGTCAACGATGCCTTTGTAGAAATCACATTTTTAATCCACTAGAAAGCTCGATGAAGCTTGCGGCTTTCACTTGTAAAATAACACCGTTGGACCTGTGCGCCGGCAATCAACCACGAGAGTCGGGTGTACGGTTCTAAAGAGATTACTCGATCCTTTTGACGCTGTCTGTATCCACTTTAATGCGTTATATTATTCAAAATCACAGCTATTATTTCATCGAAGCAAATATTGTAAAAGTGAATTTGTTAAGAAAGCTAATCCTTAGCTTTTCTTTCATTACCTTATCTTCAAACATTGCAAGTACCAATCGAATCATATAAATTGTATAATTGAGCATCTTGTGAGTCTTTTAAATTATATTAGAACGGCATGGTAAATTGCTTAACGAGATAAACAATTCAAGTGAATGTCAACGAGTCACAAAAGTGATACGTACACTAGGTATAAGGAAGGAAACATCGATTCTCGAAGACGTTTCTTCGACAACCGGAAGTAGAAGTAGGGTGTACCCCTATCCTCCCTCCTCGAAGGAAACAAATTATCTGTAATCGATGATCAATCAGTCTGGGCGCAGTTGAAACTTTCGGATTCGACGATTGGTGGAAGCAGTGCCGTCGTTAGGAAATTATAGCCGGATCCCGTATCTGTACCAGCGGTACTTAGAAAGTAATTACACCGAGGGAACGGCAACAAAAAGGTTGCCTACATTCGCCACCGCCGTCACTTTTGAATTTATGTCAGCGACGTCGGTACACGCCGGCCATGAAGCATTATCATAAATCGAGCGGATAGCATACAGGGGACGCGCCACGTTTATTGCTTTCTTATTCGCATCGGATGGTGAAATTTATGGGTTCGTTAGATTTTTTGGCCTGGCACGCGAGGCTATTCCGACTTTATCGCTCCGCTCCCTTCTTCCTTCCGTGCGAGCGTACATCCTAATTGTTCGGTGAACCTGGATTACGTTCGTCTAAAAATTTGTAAACCTGATCTCGCTAATATTCCCAATTTTCGAGGTTTTTCCGCCATCTTGGACTCAGAAAAGTGCCGGAAAAATTTGGGAATTTATGGGACATTTAGTGGCGCCCCCACCACTTTGGTGACGAAAATTGGAACTTATTCCAGAACTTCTTCCAAAACTTAAAAGTTTTGGAATTAATTATTTTGTTATTATTTAGTATTTCTTATTACTTTTTTGGTTAATTGATATTAGGAATAGGAGTGAAGATAGTCCGGGATTAATGAATAACGAATATGTATGGTTTGACTGTTTTTTATTGAAAAATCGTAAGAAAATATACAATTTACAATGGTATTTGTATAAATTTAATAACAATTGCTTTAAATACAACCTATACATAATACTACTTAATATAAAAGCACCATTTTCGCGTGGCCGGCACAAGATCAGGTTGCTTCTATCTGTTTTGAATAAAAAGAAACATAAATGATTATTAATCTATTCGAGTGATACGCTAGTTTAGATTCAAATGTGCGAGAAGGGTCAAGGAATCCCAATACGCAAATATGTCGTTACGTTTCCTGCCTCGCGTCGCCTTCACGTAAACATAGAAGTCTCTGAATGGACGCAAGGTCTGTAATGGACTAAATGTCTCTAATTGTTGCTACCCAACGCAGGTAGGCGATAGTCCCAGAGATGGTCGCGTCTTGGGTCGTGAATAGGGTCAGCAAACCATTATAAACGGGGTTTCCAAGACAGCTGCACATCACGTGCCAAAACTGCAGGTATTCCCTCCTAGGGAACGGTGATCAAGGTGCAGCAATGAAATTGTTTGCAAACCCAAAATGAAAATATCCCTGTGGACGGTGGTTCTCCGGATAACCTTTCAAGATCTCGTGGAAATTATAGCGGCGTTCGTTACTCCTTTGTGTCTGTCGGGCTGAATAGTAACGTCTCGAGAAAACTTTTCGTACGACGGGGGGCGCTGGTGTGGCCTTTACACCGCAGAACAATGAGCCGGTCGCGAAATTCCCGTTTTCAAAGGGTCCGGCTGCACCGTCCGTGGTAAAAGCGTCCACGGAAAATTTATTTCCGGCCGGTCGACTAGGTCCACCTATTTCAAGTCAGGCAAAAAAAAAAGGGTCTCCGTCTTGATTCGTTCGTCTACTTAACAATTTCCGCAGACGGAATAATCCACTGTAATTATCTGTCGCGGCAAAACTGGCATCCCAGGAGCTTTGGATCCTCGTCAACCACGCAGGATTACTAATTCGTCACGATGATGTATTGTGATGCTGTAATTAGAAGTTGTCGCCTCATGAATTATAACTGGGGGAGTGGTGCGCCCGCGTGTGCGGCAATTCTTGGCTTACCGAGCAATCCGCACACTCTTGTACATTCCTGAGAAGAGCCCGACACAATTGGGCTATTACGGCCATTCATTATACCGGTAATTGTATTCAGCTTAATTTCGCGTTACGTTTTCGGTACCGGAAACAATAGCGTTCCGCGCACGTGTTCGCTGCATTGTCATTAACGGCGAGAAACGCGAGCCGCAGGATCGTTTACCTGTGTATATACGTACGCCAGGCAGTGCATTATCAGGTTAGATCCAGAGACACATGATTCTCGATGAGTGAGTAATTTCTCGAACATTCGTCCAATGAGTGCGCTTCGTTAACTGGATACAGTAAATCATCAATAAGTGCTCGGAGGCTTCTTGGAACTGAGAGTTCAGAATGTCATGCCCACTACTGGGCGCTTGATTGTTCCCACGGGAGACACCCCAGTGGTAGGGATGACATCTGAACCTCTAGTACCGAAGAGCCTTCCAACACTCATCGATGATTTACTGTACAGGTGCAAAGAGGATCCCATTAAATCTTTTCCAATCTCGATGCTTCGAAATCGAATAAACAACGGCCCATTGAAGCGTAACAAAACATTCGCGTTTCCAGGCGCGGAAACGCGTACGCGACGAGGGAGATTCGTGCGTCTCGTAATTGACAAACGGAACGACGTACCCCTTTTACGGCCGAACGAAACCTTGACTCGGTCTCCGTGCTCGGCTATCACGGCTTTTACGATCGATGCTGATGCGCCTGACACAAAGGGATGAATTCCCGGGGTGAACACCGCGGTGAACGTCCTCGGGATTAAAGGTCTCACGTAGCTACCACGCAGCTAGAACGCCGCTGTACGCCCACACACGGCTCCCAGCGATCTATAAATCACGATTGTATCGCGTGAACGAGGCTAGGGAGCTGACGTAGGTGTCAACGGCGGGGGAGTACGTAATCATATTCGTCACGAACAGTCGTCTTGGTGCGTAGATTTACGAGGCAACCGGCGGGTGGAGGTTTACGATCCCTCCCAGGGCTGGTCGACCTGCGATCGTAACCTCAAGCTGCGCGGCCCTACGGAACCGCGGGGGCAACGCGCGCGTTTCGCTTCCGGCGCTTTCATCGATTAGCCGGGATCCGAGGCTCGTAAAGAGCCGGACCTAATTACCGTTCGTACGCGATTTACACGGTTAATCGCGAGCCGGTACGCGAACCAGGGTTACACGAGCTTCGCCAGCCGTGTGGTCCCGCGAGGATTGTTAAAAAGAATTACGTTCGTCTGGACGACCTGCACCGAGAGACGTCCCGAAGATGGACGATCGATACACCGGCTCGGGACGAAAAGGGGGAAAATGTTTTATCTGCTACGATCTAACGATGGTTCGTTAAAAAGTTGTTACGACGGTATTACCTAGCCAGTGATAAGGTTTATTGATGATTTTTTACGATCCCAAGCAACGGGCGTGGTAGAATTGCTTCGATGAATATCTATGACCTGTTCTACGTCCGTAGTACTTGTTGGTCCCTATTGTTTTACGTTCTAGTTCCTAGAGATAAAAGTTAGAGAGTGATTTGACTGCCCATTTTTCCCCGTAAAGTGTAACATTCCTGGGTATTAATGTCAAAATGATGAATTATTATCAAGACATCATTTTCTGCGATGGTAAAGAAAATTTTTGAATCTTTCTGTTTTCAGGACACCTAGCAGGTAGATGCAAGAAGAATAAGGCAACTATGTTCGTAACGACAATAGGAAGGAGAGGATACCGCGGTTGGAAACTGTTATCAGCCTCTGAATCCAGTATTTAACGATGCTCTAATTGTTTCATGGTACCTGGGCTTGTGAACGGTGGCCAACTAGAGCAACTCGGCACGTTTCGTGGAGACACTTTTGATCTTGTTCCACTCGAAGGTCTGTCAGCCCGGCGAAAGAGATGAAACCGATCCCCTCGATCCTCGATCGTCTCAGCAGCCGATGCTTGCCTGTTCTCGCGTTTCAATCGGGTCCCCCTGCCACATCCTGCAACGATGAAAAGTAAAGGGGAAAAACGGTGGAAGCAGTTTTCATGCAACGTGATGAAACTAACGATCAGGACCCTTCGAGTTTGCGGGGACGACGGGGGTTGCGGGATCAATCAGTGGCTCGGTCACCAAATGCGACCAACCTCCTCCGATCCCTCTAAATCTCTGATTTTCTGATCCCCAGATTCCAAAGAACGTTTGATTCGTGCGCAGTCACTGCTCCGGAGGGTCGAAAATCGATTTAAACCGTGAACCATCTTTCTTACCACGCCCCGGCGTCATTGTTTCATACTCCAAGAAAGAGTCCTCGGTTGAACCGTTCAGTTTTTATGAACCGAATCTGTGATATTAAATTGGTCGACGCCACGGAGTGTATACGTATCGAGCTCGAGCCCGTCGCTAGCCAGAACTGCGTGTGACGTAATTATGGACACGTAGGACCAACGGGCCGCAATGTCCTTCCCAAAATGGCAACGTTGTAAATCTTCTTTACGACTCGTTTTACGAAGGTGTTGGGTCAAGTGTCTTCCGCGTCGGGGGATATGGGATTCATGGGGCTGGTGGGATGAGAATCGTTCTGCTTTCATACGCTCACAAAACGAACCATCCTTCGCCAATAAAGCCCAGAATCCTGCCGAATCATTCCCCAAAAGAAACAACCACCGAAATCAATATGTTCGGCTCATCCCACTCGTTGTTCTTTTTTTATAGTCCCTTAATGCGGATACATTTCGCTGAAACAAGCGACCTCGGGATAACGGTGCATCGGATGCATTATGCACGTCGATAATCGTGCATTAAAGGGCAGACCAGAGCTTCGTCTATTTCCAGCGTTCAACGGCACGAATACAGGGGTCGGTATTCGCGACCGTGTCTTTGTGGCGTGCACCAGAGGGACCGTTGGATTGTGACATTTGCGTGTGCCAACAGGCCGCGTTGTCACCTTACCTGTACGCGTGTGTTCGTCCAATATCGTTACAACTGCCGTTTGCATACCGTGTGCGTGAACCTCCTCCTCCTCATCCGTTTCATTATTCATTCCTTCAATCAATACCGGCTTCATAGCGCGCGGGATAGCATACTGTGTAAAATATATGGAATCAATGACCCAGAATAGCAAGAGAAAAAAGGGAACAAAAATAATCTCCGTTAGTCGAATCAGAACAGCAACCTCGTTGTCACAGGATCGTCTAAAATCGATGAACCTGTCGGGCCATCCACGATTATTTCCATTGACAGTGATATACAGTAAATCATCAATAAGTGTTCGAAGGCTGCTCGGCACTAAATGTTCAAACGTCATCCCCACCAATAAGCGCTTGACTGGTTTTAGGAGACCCCCTAATAGTGGTGAGGACGTATGAACACTCAATGCTGAGGGAGATTCGAACCCTCATCGATGATTTACTGTATGTACAATTAAACTAATCAGAAAGAAACTCCAGGTATTTGGGACCACACGAACATGATGGACGTAACGACAAGCTTATATAGCGAGTAAATTCAGACCCCTTGAAATTCTACAAAGCGTTAATTCTTCCCGTGAGGATTTACGCGATCCCGTTAAATTATCGTGTCCCTTGTCCAAGCACGGCCAACGAAAATAAAGCTGGCTAACTGTCCATTTATCCGGTCCTGGGGCTGCCCTATTGAAATATTCATGCGAATCAAGAGGGGGGTGGAGGGTGGACGGCTGTTTCCAACAATAAACTCGCGCGATGCGTCCCGGCCAGGTGGACTCGCCGAATGCACGGCCAATCGATTACCCCCGGAGCCAGAAGGCATCGTCACGCCACCGTTGGACGACGTCCCGGGCGAAATACGACGGGATATTAAGGATTCCTGGCTCCGTTAGTCATTCCGTCGTTAGTTCGTACGGGCACGTACCTTAAACTGTCGCGCTGCAAATCGTCGGCTTACACGGATTTCCAGCGAAATCGGGTTCCATCGTCGCCGACGTTGTATTCGCCGGGGGACACGGACAAACTTTGCTGCCTGCAACAGATACACGGTGTACGTAAACTCTTGGACGTGGACGGTGGTTGGGGAACGGAGGGGACGACGGGAAAAGCTGCGGAGACTGATCGTGACTCATGTCCATGATGGGCAAGCCGACGGCTCTTGAGAGCCTTTGCTTCTTGTTACCTTCGAAACATCTTTCCGTTAGACATTCAAGCGAATAGAAAAATGTATTCTCACTTAAAAATATTAATAGTCCATAAGAGTAGAGTAACTTTCAGGGAACCTTATTCATTAGTGATTTGATATTGAAAAAATTCCTGGTCTCGCTAATTAATGTCGGTGAATTCACTATTCATGTAGGGCTCCAATAACACGTATTTGTATCTATTAATATATAACAACATCATGTAATAATAACAATTAGAAATTAATTATTTCTAAATCTCCGAACATTGAAAGCATCGGTTCGAATAGCAGGAATTTTACTCCTGAATACGTGAAGCGTAGTTGGGAGGTTGTTAAGCAGAAAACGTGTATGCCTTGGTGCTTATACGCCACAGGCATTAATAACCGGAGCGAGAAGTTTAAAAAAAAACAAGCAGTGGTAGAAGGAGAATAACAATTATCGTACGAATGGCCAGTGAATCGCAATTTTTTCGTAGCCAGCTCGAAAATGGAACACATAGCTGGTTGGATGTTAAAAATAATACCGCCTTTTTATCCGCGATTGCGATGAAGATATTACGAGTGAAGGAACACCGAGAGCAACTTCATTTCCGCGTCGCAAGTCCCTGATTTACTGCGCGCAGCCCACGCCCGGTATAGCCAACTGTTGTATGTACACTCGCGCTAATGATGCTCCGCATCAGGAGCGTGCTTGCTAAACAATCGTGTTTCGCGTGTGCGATTCCGTTTGTAATCGCGCTGATTCAGAAACAGTGCCAAAACGTTTCGGCGATATTACGAGGGGCGTGTAGGGGAGGGGACAACGCGCAAATTGCTTCGATTACGTTACACGGAGGATCGTTAGCCCGCGTTAACGACAGGGGACGGGCTCTGTCTTTGTTTCTTTTTCGCCCGAAAATGGAGCCACCATCGAAATCCGGCCGAGTAAACTTCCTGGGACGTAATTGACCGGATCGCTAGTGACTAGGCGCGATTACACGGAAACACAACCATGCAAATTTCTGGACGAATATATTGTATTCGGAAGGAAACATTTGACTCGGTAGGGATCGCAGAAAATAGTTGAAATAACAAAGGAACGATTAATAGTGTCGCGTAATATTAAAAAATCAATCGTGTTACTATAACCACGATATTCTACAGGTAAAAGTCAGTGGGTATACCTTATGTTAATCTGACAAACAGGGAGACAGTTATTTGGGGATAACGTTGAGTGACAGGGAGTAAGATACAAGTGAGGTGTCAGCCGATGTCACGATCATAGAAATATGCTTCACGTTCTCTATAATTGTATTGACTTAGGAATAATGTTTTAAAGGTACGTATCCACTTGTTGCGTATCTTCATTTCGTATCACTGTCGTGTATCAATGTGGATTTTTGCGCACAAAAATGTATCGTATGGTGATACGATAAGATGATACGCAACGTTGATACGATACGAGGATACGCAACACATGGATATGCACCTTAACAATTCTGATTTAATAATCAATATCAGTGACCTCCCCACTCATACACAGGGTGTTTACGAAATGTTGATGTAACCCGAAAGCAAGTGATTCTACATGCAAAAATAAGTCTAAAACATAGAGTAACATTTTTTCGTACGATGCATCGTGTCCAATAAATCTATTATCAAGATCGCGTATCTATACACAGTGACAATAAATAAAAACAGAATGCAGTGAACAGACAAGTAAACCAAGTCATATTCAATTGCATGCGTATCCAACAAACATTCAAATTCGATTTTCTCGAAATCGTAGCATCGTATAAAAATATGTTATTCAACATTTTTCCACTTATTTTTCCCTGCAACATTCTGGACTGTACCACCATTCCGGGAACACCCTGCATACAGCTCGAAACACTGCAACGAGTCAGATATCCCTCTAGAAAGGATAGCAGCAACTTCGTTTTTCCTTTTTCCTTCTTTTGTATCGATTTTTTCGCCCAACTTCCCCCCCCCCCCCCCAGTACCTCCATCGTTCGCATCTCCGCGACGCGAGATCGAACGCCGTTTTCCGAGCGCATCCGGAAGTTTCTTTCCTTCGTTTACCTGAATTTGCCGGATTAAAGTGCGAGACGAGGTTAGCCGCGGGAGATTGGCTCTGACGGAATTCGAACAGCCAGGATCGGTCCGGGATCGAGAGACGAGCCGGCTCGTTCCGCCGAGAATCCTATCGGGGGCGAATCGATTCCTCTCGCATTGTCTCCGCTTCGGCGGAATTCCTTTCTTCGTTTGCGAAACGAAGAAACCACGCCGATGCTCTCGCAATTCGGGCTTTTTTTCGTTTCTATTACACCGATTGGCTTTCGTTTGTCAATTACGAGTCATTCGGGGGGAGACGTCGCACGGCTTCCGGAAATGACACACAATGGCGTCTTGAGGCAAAATAAATGGACACCTTGATCAACGGAAGGCTGTTTCAGGAAGATGCCAAGACAGACAGTTGTTAAATATCGTAGAATTGATGCTTGACTATCTATACGAACACTTAAGTTCCTAGACAAATATTCAGAATTCCTCTGCTAACTAACACTTTTAACCTATATAATTATATAGTAGTGACTTTCAATGTCAATAGCATAGATTATTCAATGTCGCAGTGAACGCGGGAAATGAAGAATAAATTGTTACACTTTGAATAGACGTCGTCTCACGTACAGTAGATATTATCCTACACACAGTGACCTACAGATTTGTTCGCATATTCGAATTATACCTACAATTCTTTTAAAATAAATTCGTCTGAATTATGAATTAAAATTTACGGTTTGGTATGTAATTTGGTTAAACAAATATTGCAGTCTTGCGTGAAGAAATTTGTGACCTAATCTGAAGTGTTTATTATTAGAGATTTGGTGTGAACTAGAATTGATTAAATACTGGGCTCTATCGTAGTATATCTATCGCATGAATTTAATTAGTAGCCTCTGCAAGTTCGTTGATCATCCCTCGAAGACGAATATCCGGAGAATTCTTACGCCGTGGCACGAATAACGTTTCACGGACGAAAATCCTGCCGATCGAGCGAATCACCGATGTCTGAGCGATCCCGTGAATATTAACGCCGGAAGTGGCATGGTTAATTTAACATTCGCGTTTACTCGCGGCGTGGAGAACGAAATCCGGGCGTACGTGTCGCCTCGTTACGATTCCCGGCAGCGTCGAACGACAAGGGAAAGGGATGACCCACGCAATTTCGTGGAATCTTTCTCCCTCTTTTCCTGATCCTCTTTCCCCGTCCCTTTGATTCGTACCGTCGCGGAATCCTTAAGAAGCTCCCGCTTCTTGGATCGCCGCGCAGGAATCCACCAGCCGTGACCTTTTACGTGCACCATCATCCCCAGAAGCTTTAGCTACGAAATGGAAGACTCGATAATCTCTGTATTATGTTCCCGATCAAATGCGTCCTACCATTTAGATATGTCACGTACCGTTCGTTCGTCAATTCTATCAACCCTCTAAATTAAGAATAACAAATCTGACCTGTCTAATACGCGAACTTTAACCCATATTTCTGTCTTTCCCTGCTTCGATAAATTTGGTAACTGTTCTAACGTCCACTTGGGGACCTAACCCTGGGGCCCTACGTTCCAAGGGGGCCTCATTCTAAGCATCAATTTCGTTATGATTAAATATTATTTACTTTCATTTAGAATAAGTTTCAATTTTTGAAGATTTATTTATTTTATTCTATTGTATTACAAAAATTGTTACCCCCTCCCCTCCTCGCGCTTTTCCGCCAAGAAGGCCTGCGAAAGTTTGATAGCCCCAGGTCACAAAAATCTTAATTCAGACCTGCTTGGAGTCGAATGGGCGTACTTTAACTTCCCCTTTAAAAACCAGATCGATTCCCCTCAACAAACATCTAAAAAACAATGCGTCTATTTATCAGGTGTTGCACGAACTGGTCAACGATCCATTCGATCGGAAAACTTACGAACCAGAATCTCCTCCTTGTCCCATTTCACTGACCCAATTGTTCGACAGGATAGGTGGAGAAAAAAAGATTCTCTAGGACGTAACCGGAGCACGTAAGAAGCGCGAGGATTCCAGCTAGCCGGTATTTCAAAGTAAAGCCCATCCCAGCGGGCACGAACGATGGTAGCGCCAGAACGAGCACGGATGGCCGATCCGCCTGGCGCGTTGCAGCCAGCCACTATGGGAACACAGCGGTCCGCGACGTAACAGAGCTACCTTCCAAGTGTATATACTTCTATAAACGTACGATACAGCCGGAAAGCCTTGTCCTCCGTTTCGCCCCGGTGTTCATAGTATATACGCAGCCGACAGGGGCTCAAAAGCCCTCCACACCCCCTAGCCGTGCGTTTGAATGCCGCGCGAAATGAACACACGCGACACGCTGGTTGGGATCCATCGGTCCCCTTCCCCCAACCCCACGTTCATACAGCAGCGCTTGTCATTTCCATTTTGGTGCGTCGCTTAACAATAGGATTACCCCTCTCGACGCCTTCTCTCTCCACGGTGCATACCTGTTTCGCTCAGCCGACGCCCCTTCTCCTGTTAGAAGGTGTCTCCAGCCGGTGCCTGAAACGCGAACGTCCGATGGAACGCACAGGGGAACCAGTCGAGGAGGGTCCGATGAAAAATTATGGTCCACGGAACGATACGGAATGAAGACGAATCGTCTCGCGACTGGGTTGATCGATTATGGTAAAATGCACGCTCCGACTGTCCGACGTGAAATTATTTAACGCCAGACGGGTCTGTCGTTCGATGGAGAAACGGATGACTGTGATACAGGAGGGGTTCCGTTATATCTGTGTGTTGGGAAAACGGCATTGAGACTCGAAGAATTGGTGGTGTTTTTGTTTGCTGAATAAGACGTTGGAAGATTAGAAGACACTGAATTTAGGTCCTTCGGTAATTGTGGTGGGTGTAGCGAATTGGGTGGCAAGTGTGTAGTGAATTTCGATCCCAATTGCGATGGGTATAGGAATGACTTTCTTATTGATAAATGATATTATTTAGTTTTCTACAACTCTGTGGAAGTTCGGAATATCTTCCGAACGTTATATAATTTGGGATATAATGACGATCGAATATTTAATTGTCCCCGTCTACTCGATCGCCCAAGGATTTAAGAACAACGCGGCTCACATAGACCGACCAAAGTATTGTGATCGCGTTAAATGCATCTGTCAATCGCAAAACCCGTTTTACTTGAAAGACGGTCTCGTATAATCGATTCCCCGTTGAATCTACCTGAATAATGAAACAAGGCTATTGTGCGTACCCGCGTTATTCCCGTTTAATATTACCGATTTATCGATCTATTCATTACCTGCGAGCTTCTAAAGCCTGCACAAAGCTTCCCGATGACACATCCACGCGATTACTTGCATACTAATCCGCTCCGGTCGACGCTCGGACAAACGTAAATACATCTAGGCGCGGACGAGCCGAAGTAGCTGCCTCGTCGAAATTCAATTTAACTCGAATGATCCGGCGCCTTCGGTGTCGAACATTCTTCACATTCTTCCTGTCGTATTCGCTAAGGAAAGGAAATACAATCTCACAAGTTTGTTCGCGAAAAGCTGTCACTTCTATTCCACCAAATTATTTACCAAAATGCTAATTTTATTTCACAATTAAGGAAAATTTATCACAAAAGTAAAGGTAAAGAGAATAAATAAATCAAAATTACATAAAAGTTTTGACACCTAATTTTTATTTGAAAAGTGTCTGAATAAATGTTTGAGTCACAGTAACTTGCTACATGTAACGTGATTATTCCTCTTGCAACGATCATCTTTTGTTTAATCAAGGAAACGTCACTCCTTCTATTACTAAATGCGTTTTCGTTTGGGTCTAAGAAGGCATAAACCAAGTACCACAGCTAGACACCAAATAGAAAGGTGACAAATTCACATATTTAACTCTGGGCATCTCGACTTCAGTTCAGTGCAGTTTGACTACAAAGAGAATCACTACAAGAACATCGTCTACAAAATGTACGAAAAGAAAGTGCAAAGAATATTTAAACAGCTGTTACTGTCCCCTAAAGAGCTACTTTTCTAAAAAAATACTTCTTCACATTACAGACCGTGTTTCTTAGAACTAAAACAGCAGCGCCCCACATTTATGATACAAACTCGCTAACACAAGCTCGCTAATCCCAGCTAATCCGTGGAGTACTGTATTTTCTGAGGAACGCGCAACCGCACCGTAATGCTTCCGGGTTCGAAGATTGCTTAAGAGGGTGTTTCGGGTGACAGCGAAGGGAGCCAGGAGTGTTCAGAACTTAAGAGACCGTAATTACACGGTCTAAAGTACAATATTTACGGGCGTGGTCGAGAGTGCACGCGCATGTACGGGGGACCGGAAATCTCCCGATACTGGGAACGCGTTGTAAAAAACTGTGCCAGGCCGCCGTGTTGCGCGCGCTCGCGGTAAATTAGCAGCTCGTTCAAAAGACAACGAATAAAAAGCTGGGATGTATAGGGGTCCGGAGGGAAAAGGGAATAAGGGCTCGGAAAAAGAGAGAAAGAGGGGTTGCGTGATAATAAAAAGTCTGGTAAAAGTTGAACCCGCGTTCCCGCCGTTATCGTGGATCCCCGCCGGGCGGTGGCGGCGTCGGATAACGAAAAGTTTCTTAAAAACGACCGGCTGGCTGTCCAGCGTCCGTCGTTCCCGCGGATATCGCCCACTGTCATGTCGTTGTCAGCGCAAAGTCTTAATGGCAGCTCTCCACGGTGCTGGCTAATAGCCTTTGTCTCGTTCTTTTTTTTCTTTCATTCTTTACAGGATGTAATAGAAGTTGCGCGCACGAACTCACTTTAAAATACTGAAAACCACGTTTCGATGATGGCGCTGTGTTGGCGATTGTGTTTTCGCTGCCTCCGTTTGCTGCAAAACTGGACGATTGTTTTGTTTGTCAATTGTCCACTGTATTTGGTCAGTACATTTAAGTAATTTATTCTGAGATAGGGTATTGTAATATATACAACAATAACTTGTAAGTATCGCTGGAACATTTGTTGGATAACAATTTAATTGGATCTTTGGTATACAATGTGTTTCAGAAATGGTGGTACAACCCGAGAAGTGATGCAAGAATAAGTCGAAAATGTAGAATAAAATTATTTCATATCATGCTTCGTTTTCGAGATAATCCAATCTGAAGATTCATATAACATGTATATACAGCAAATCATCGATGAGTGTCAAAGGCTCCTCGGCACTGAGTGCTCAGACGTTTTCCCCACCACTGTGGTGTTCCCCATGGATCCATTCAAGTACCCAGTGTTAGGGAAGACGTCTGAGCACTCAGTTCCAAGAGGCATTGGACAATAATCGACTATCTACTGTATTCGTGCTGACAATAAGTAAAAACTGACTGTAATGAACAGCCGCCGTATCCGCGTATCCAGTAAATATTAAAATTCGATTATCTCGAAAACGAAGCATCATACAAAAACACTTCATTCTACAATTTTCGACGTATTTTCCCACGTAGTATCGTTTCTTCGAGGGTTCCATCAGGCTGTCTTCATCTACGCTGCCTTTGAAATTATAGCGAACAGAGACACCTTAGTGAACAATAGCCAGAAAGAAAAACCGTCCTGCTATACGCGGAACCACGTATGTACGATGTAAAACGCAGTCGAAACTTCAACGCGTGCACCGTCTTGTCAGTCGCAGCTGTTGTATCCGATGAAGGGGAGGGGTTCTGCGTGAAAGCTGCCCGATTCGCAGACGTTTTTCGCTCAGGTATACTATACCCGAACCGGCAACGACAATTCTCCGCCGCGTCGACGTGTTTGCCGCGCACGCTATGGCTGTGACACACATCACGTAACTTTCTACGGTTTTTATCGCTTGTAGCCGAGAGGAGTACCGCTCGCACGGTGAAAACGGCTGATTTCCAGTAGGCGGCGGCGGCGGCTGCAGTCTCCAAGGGAATATTTATTGTCCCGAGTTAGGCTGTCGCGAAACTCGGCGCGCAGGGACGAAACTTTGCTCGCCGACACGCTCCGCCTCCGCCTCTGTTCAGTCAAATTTCCGGGTACACGCAATTTTTGTCAGTCCCTTTTTTTCTCCTCCCGACGAGACGATACTCTCGCTGCTTCCTCCTGGGGGGAGAGACACGACGACTCCCGGAACCCTTTGAACCGTCTCGTTTTCATATCTCGCTGAATAATCGCGGAAAACTCTGCGAGTCTGGGACACGGTAATAGGCACGAGACCTCTGAGAAGTAAGAACCCTGGTATCCATTACGAGCTATTAAACGGTAAAACGTTTTTCTGGTTTTGTCGTGTATGGTTACGATTCAGGGGCACGTATATAATGTTATTTAACATTGTCGAGACGGTTAAAGTGCTTTACGATGATCGTATAAGAGGTAGGTAGGGTGGAAACATAGATTTTTACTGAATTTAGAGAATTCTATATTTCATATTGGTAACGCTGTTTTGGAGGCACTTGGAAATTACATTGAACTTCGTCCATTGGCCTCTACTTTGTTCCATGCAAACAACTTAAATCGTTCTGGAGATAGGCAGGTTCGAAGTTGATTAGAAATCTAATAATACGTTACAGCGTCCAGAATGATGATAATATAGTACGCACGATAGTACAAGTTACACTACAGACGGATACCTGACCCAGTCAATGAATCATAGTCGTATGCACTAAAATTTCTTCGTATATCGTAAATATTCCCTGAGAACCATTGGCGTAGTTATCTTAATTTAAACTCCGTCGATTTTAAAGTAAAAATATACGATACGTTATTCATACTTTATGGAATTTGGTCTGAACAGTGTGCTGTACAGCGTATCGTATTTGTTACGTGCTGTACGCTATGTACTGTTTGTTCTGCGCTGCATTCTGTGCAGTATGTGATACGTGCGCTGTGTCCCGTGCAGTTTATGTTGTATATCTACGTTCTGTAATATGCGGTACATTCACGCTGTACCGTTGTGGTATGCGATACGTGCTCTGTTGTATTCGGTGCGCGGACCAAATGAGCGGGACAATCAATCAAAGTTAACCAAATAATCCCCGGCTTAAGTGGCATAAGGTGGAACACCGACTACACATTCGCCTCGGGGGAAAAGGCAGACTGGTAGGGAATAATTCGCGTCACGTATCCGTAATTTTAAAGAAGCTCTTCCATCCAGGTAATACTCGTGCTCGTCGATATACTCTTTCCACGTTTCAGCATCGCACGTTCCTGCACGACGAACACGTACCCATAATGAATGATTATCCTTCGCGAAGAGATTTTTAACGAGGTGACGGGCGCCGACGTCCCGCGAGCATCACATTTTCCGTCCTTTTCTACCCATAAACCAACACATCTCTTCGTATCATAACACAACTTGCCGGCAAGAAGCGTGTCGCTATTTGCACGGGGCTTTCGAGGAATACGGCATTATACAAAGTCCCGTTTATAAGCAAAGCAAATATTTGCCGTCGTATCGCCGCTCGAATGCGTGTTTTCACGTAACGTATATACACTGCCGCAGAATTTATTCCCTGTCCCTTTTAGTCGTTTCCTTAATCGTAACGACCGACAACGATGTCGCTGGCCGGACAACGAATCCCGTAATAAATGATTCACCTCGAACGTACGGGGACTAGAATCTCTGTGAAGCTCGGAAATTACACCACTCAATATCTACGGTATAGTAGAGTATGTACCTTGAATGTCCTTTGAAAAAGTAAGAGTTAAAGAATCATTTTCGATCGTTCGATACGGTACATCTAATATCCGAACGGCGCCGTAAAGTCGATACTGGAAAGTCGGCCGAGTCTTCTTATTTTCATCTACGTAGTCTCTCCGGTACTATGTTAGCAGGAGATTTGCTTACATTGGTTTTGCATTACCTTCTTTCCATATACCTCATAAAGGTAGGATATAGAGGCGAAATCTGGATCGTCTGCGCGATGTTAAAGCACTATGCGCGTTTAACAAAAGCGATTTGCGATTTTTTTGTGAACTCCGAGGTTTACTTTAAGCCTGGTAAAAAGTAGATAGGTTTTCGAAGTTTATCCAGATACTATTCCCCGTTTTACAGCGATAGGAAAATAAAATTGCAGACTTCCTTTTTCGAACAAACCTACAATTTGTTTTATATAATGTCAGTGGTATTAAGTATAAAATACTAATATTCTAAAAAATGCACATGATCTCTTGAATTGTCACATCCGTTTGTTTTTCCTGTGGAAGATTTCTTCATTTTACGACGATGTTTACCAAAAATATTGCGCTCGGAATACGCGGATGCGTCCCGGTAACCAACGTCAGGTGAAATTCATACTTTCTCGGCGTCACGTACGTGGATAACACTCCACATGAATCATTCGTGTCGCATCAGACTTTCGATTCTTGCAAGTCGAGCAACTCTCCCCACCCGACCGGATAATCCGGATTCGGCCAGCCTTGGATACATTATGGAGCTCACTTATTACGTCCTTATTACAACGAACCTTACTTTTTTCCTACTTTAATTAAAATATTTACTAAGAATAATCTATATGTATATGTCTACCACTAGATAGCAAAAACGACTCAACGTATTAAGAAACATTTATATTAAACATAAATAGTTGATAGACTTCTTCCTGGTGCGCAGGTTAGTTCTTAAGAGTTTTACGTTTTGAACAGACGTTCCATCTACGCCAATTTAAATACACCAAAGTGTTACAGTGAATAATACCTTTTATTTAACAACCCATTTCCAATAACTCACTCTGTATCGTCGAGGATCCATGACTTAAAAAACGAAATACAGGTTGTCTGGCTACGTACGACATTTTCTACTATGACAGTCAACTTGTTAAAGTCTACTTCGAGAAGTCTCGAAGATGCACACCTTCCCCACCCTGCAAGAATAATCGAACCGAGATCATTACGAAAGATCAACCATGGTTCAGCCTCATTCACCTGCAGCTATTAATCGCGTAATCGTCGTCGAACAGCGGTTTCAAGGGACCTAAAAGTAGCAGCAGCCCCACGAGCAAAGCCGATACCGGACTAAAGCCGGATCCGAGCTTAACCGCGTGGCTCCGCTCCGATAAAGTTTTCGTTACGCCCTGTGGATTCATGTTAGAAATCGATTCTTCCTCGGTGTATCCGAACTACTACGACGTGGCTCCCGGCTTTTTCTCACTTTCTGTCGCGACTTTCATCCTCTCGCTCCTCCGCTCGCAAGCTCCTCGAAAACGAAGGAGATGCAACGGCGATGCAATAGTGGCTTATAAGTGCGCTTATGAATAATGCAGTAACGCAAACAAAAGTAAGACGGTGTTGGGGGGGGGGGGGGAAAGCCGCCGCTGCCGCCTTGCCATATAATACTTGTGTATTTTACAAACACCGCCACTACCGTTCCTAACCACCGAGTACGCCCACACCTCCACCGCCCACATTCACGTCGTTATCGCGACGCACAGTTTGCGCGTCTACGTGCACGCGTGCTCCAGCGTTCGGCACGTGTACGTGAGCCGGCTGATTCATACACACGCAATACCAGGGCGATATTTATTAACGACTCCGGCTACGAATGTGACAGCCGATCCGCTGCCGCCGTTCGTTTTAACCGAGTCCATTGAATACGCCGTTTCATTGAATTATCATTGATATAGAACACGCGATGAGATTCAGAGCGTATTGTGAATTCCGCGGGAAACATGCTGGAAGGGTTCCTATTTCGGTGTAATGAATGTAACGGGACGGGTGTGTAATATGGCTTCATTACGATGAATGTTTGTACAATGAAATCGAAGGTATTTAGCGAAATTAATGATTTATTGTGGTAATGAATTTTTTTATGTTCCTGGCGACTTGATTAAAAATATTTCATCTTCTATGGCACCATGTGACTTTGTTGTCACATACCGATATGTCGATATTTTTTTGGTCTAACTTAGTTTTCCAGGTGTCGGAGTAATAATAGAATCGTTGAAAATTGTAAATTCGTTGTTAATCTGTTTAAAGAGAATGATATTTTTTAGTTTCACGTTACATCAATTTTTTTATGGTCACGAAAAGATTCGAGTTATAGAGGGTTAATGCTTATTTTTCTGGTGTTAGAGACAGTTCCACGTATGATCATTCATGATGTCTGAGTTCATTTGCTTTCCTCTGTCTTTTCAGGGAAAGTAGTCTCAAAGATCTACATAGATCAGGTTTCAGGTGTCAAGCGACATCTATGAGCAGACGAGCCAAAATGATAGGCGTCGAGAGTTTATTTTTACGTTATTCACCCCTCGTTTTAATATTTCTCACCAACTCTCCGTTTCCAGGATGAGCCACGATGCGTCGAATAATTGGTCCGCTTGAATATTCATAAGAGACTCTTAATTGTTCGTCAAACTGGGAGGCAGCTCGATTTTCGTCCTCTTGTCGAGGTCCGCACGACGTCGATGGGTCGAATGGCTGCGTTTCATTCGTGAAAAATTTATTTATTCTTCTGCACAACTTTCCACCGGGTGTATTGGAATAGATTCTATTAATGAAGATACAATCAGTATTGATTCGCCAGATTGACGCCCTTGCGATAGTCATCAATCGAGTAAAACGAACCACTGAATTACAACTTTGTATTTCATTTTTCGAACAATTTATCCCAAATGATTTTAACAACGTTTATAAACAAAAAACGGAGGAAATGTACACCATATATCGTGCAATCTACATTCGATTATATAAATTCCTGTGGACTCGATTTAAAATTGAAAACATTTAAAATTAATTTTCTCGAAACATTTTATTCCACGTTTTCGATTAATTTATTTACGATAAAATGTTGCTGAATACACTGTGTGCAGCTCTTAGTAACAGACGTCACTTTTTGGAATACTATTGCCGCGAGAAAAACACAACGAATTCCACGGTAATTTCATCGAGAAAGTAAAGCTCCGTGCCACGCACACGAGCGACTTGACCGTTCGATTTTCAACGATTTTCACGAGCGTAGCCGGGACTTCCTTGTTTTATAATCAAATATTGGATAATTCCTTTACACTCGGCTCGATTGATCCGTCATCGAGCGGTCCGTAATTTACAGAGTAAATACGTATCTCCCGACGCGGCACCGGAAACAAAATTGGGGGAAAGTTCCGGAAGGGGTGAAAAACGACCGGTAGGAGAAATATTTTCCGTTCAAACAGTAATACATTTTCCCGCGGTCAGCCACGGCTACCTGTTATTTTTACAGGGGCTTCTAAAATACACCGTTTCCCCGCGAAAATCCTTCGTTCTACGACGGAAAAAATACACTCCATCGGACAGGTTCGATCGTCCTGAAATTTGATGAAATTGTTATCATCCGTTCGCCGGAGGCCGGGAATTCTGGTATCCTGGTAAATGATATATAATCGACGAACGCATTATCGGGAGGAACGAACGGAGGAAAGAGGAACGTTTTGTTCTCGTTTCATTATTTTCTTGCCGCACTGATCGAGCCACGCGATCGGCCCGCTGGAGAATTACGCGTTTCTTACGGGAATCGCCGGTTTTTCTGGATCCAGTGAGCTTTTTCATGTACGTGAGCACGCCCCCGAGAACTTTCCTCTGGAAACATCTTTTCGACACACGCGACTGCATTTATGAAAGGCCATTAATTATCAACGAACTCTAGACGGGAGCATCTTCGGATGGCAAGAGTTTCAGACCGTTACAGATGTCTCGACGGGCGCTTGGACGAGAACCGATTAATTTTGGGGACGGTCCCGTTTGTCCAGAGTGACGACAGTTCGCATCACAGGACCAGTCCAAACATTCCTCCCTGAGCAACTATTCTCTGTGACTAATCGCGGCGACAGGGAACCCGCGCCGATTGTCTGACACGATGTTCGACGTTCCGGAATCGGATTCGATTACTGGCTAAGTGATGCGCGTAGCTTCTCTTACGGATTGAGGGTTACATAAGGTAATAAGTGCACTTTGAAGTGCCATGTTGGGAGATAAATAAACGCGTTTTAGTTCTATAGCTCTCAGACCTAGGTCTAAAGAGTATTATTATTAGACATTCCTTTTGTAACCGAGTAACTTTCATCTAGCACAGTTCTTCTGTTACAAAAGTTAAGTGAACTATTCAGGTGATCAGTTTACATAACTCATTCTATATTCATCATTATAATTCAAAATAATTCCGTTAGTTAACTCGTAACTGATAAGGTGTAAATCGTTTTATAGGAGAGACCAGGGACAAACGTATCAATTTATCTATTTGAGTCTGTAACTCTTAAATTTTGCAGAATTTTTAAAAACCTTGATTATTGGAGAATACAATCAAACATAAAAACTTGGAATATATTACACCAGTTTTTTAAAAGAAGACTTTCTTTAAAATGACTTATTTGTCAGTTTTGTCTCTAACTACAGGGACTATCATACTACCGTATCTAATTTCAAAAAAGCAACCAATTAATACAAAAGATGCTTTTGAATGATATTTATATTTATTCTATTGATATGCATAAAGATAAATATAAACCAAAATATAATATCAAAAATTGCAAAGGATTTTACGAAATGGAAATAAAAAGATACATAATTGAAAGAGACAATACAAACTTATTTTTGGTGTATTATTTGTTGCACAACTGAGGACGAGTATTGGCGACAACTGAGGACAGATAGAGTCGGTGTAGAAAGATCAACGAGATTGGTCGAATGGCATTTGTTCTGTAATAATTCTTACATTCGTCCGAAGACTTCCCTAATTATTAAACAACTAGTTGCTTTGCATTCATAGATAAGAAAACACCGAAATAAAGAAGACATCTCTTCAAGAAACAATTTTACAAAAATAAAATTTTCTAAAAATATTCATGGAATTCCTCAAACCTCATCCCTCCAGATACGAATTAAATGATCTATCATTACAGAAACGAATATACAGGTGACCATAGTTACTAACATTCAGCATACAGAAATGGAACTGTTAAGGTTTCAGTGATACAGACAACGTGAGCTAAAAGCAAGGAGAAAATTGATCGTGTAAGATTGTCCACGTATTTTGTTCGGTGCAGCGACCGTATTTCCCGAATGGCATGGATGTCGTCCGGAAGGACTTCGAACGGTTAGCTTCCTATGCTTCGACTACAGATCGGTTAGACAACGATCGATCGCCTAATCCGTACAGTTTCACAGGACAATTGATGCACGTCGCGTTACATCTTCGGTCGGTCGGACGAAAAGAGCAGGGATTTCGTACGGTGTTGCGACGCCCTTCCGCATCTATAAATCCTTCCTCGTCGGGGGGGATCGCGTTCCCTCGAACGACCGAGTGCCATCCAGAACCGTTATTGCATCTCGACTACGACGACGACGACAAGAAATATTCTATCGGCTGTGGAACTGGCGCGTGTACCGATTACGAGCTGCACGATAAAATCGAAAAACCCACGTCAGACGAAATGATTTTGCGGAACGGCGAACTGAGGGACCGGTGGTTCGCCATTTTGATTTCTTACTTCCCGGTAATATCCTATTTCGAACAATATATCACCTCGCGTGGATTAACAATTTGTGCGTTTGTCTTTGTTTGGCCCATTGGTAGCATTTCTACCGATAAATAATTCGGTATACTTTCATATATCAATGTGGCCGTCATTCAAAATACATTTCGGCGGCTTTTCTTTGGTAAAATAATATAGGATATTGGATAACAGAGATGAATATCATGGAGATAGTAGAACGTATTGGTTCTCAACAAATGAGTACAGATTTTGACGAAAAACATTACTCAGTAGTACATATCAAATCATTTTATTTATTTATTTATTAACGGGATAAATACCCTTTAATATAAAGATAATTAATACAATTTTAACAAATCGGTATTAATATCAACACAGGTTTAATACAAATTTTACACCGTTTCGTGAAAATAACTTGTGCATCGTAAGAAAGTACTTGCAAAGGCAGGCGAATAGTTTAAATTTAACAGTCGAGGCAACCTCTTTAAATAAAATTCCAGGATTGCCTTCTTTTTCCAGCGTTGACGTTGTTTTAGCCTTTTAAAGGTCTGCGAAACGATACAAGCGGAAAGAAGCGGCGGACTTAAAACGGCTTAGTTACAGTTTTAACCGAGCCCTTGGCGAATTTATCGTATATAATTAACAATAGACATTTAAAGACACTCGTAGCGCGTAAAGTACCGGGTAGCTTTTCTCTGGTATACTTACTCCGGAATAATTTTTCTTCATTTCCTTCTCCGCGCTTTATTCGCGAAAAGCGCCCGGAATTACAGCATTGTCGACTTCGCGCCAGAATTTTTTACGCGCGCGCGCGCGAGAGCACACGAACACATACGCGTGAGATTAGTTGCGGTCATACTCTCCCTCCCTGTACATATACATATTTACATTTATTATGTACAACGCAGGCCAGAGAAAATAAGGTTCCCCGTCTGCTGTATCTTCTCTGAACCTGTAAATTCACTCGCCGGTGCTAGACGTTTCATCCTGTCACGCTTTGTACCCTCGACCGTGTATTTTTCAGCTTCGCCGCCTTAATTTTAAAATAAATTTCCTTGTCCCGCCGACAGCCCGTCGCGTTTGAACGTCAGACCCTTTCTGATATACCCTCTCTCGACCAAAAGTGGAAAGTCGACGTGTATTACTGGTAAAATATCGGATTATTCACGTCTCCATTTGTATTTCTTCTAGAAAAATTAAGAGAAGTATTATGTAGTGTTATATACTATTTTCAAACAAGTTTATTGATTAATATAGTGAACATAGATTCTCTGAAAACATTTTTCAACCGAATTTTTAAATCAATTTCATATATTGTTAAAGGGAATTTCGTGTTTGCGCGTCAATATTTTCCCAACATATAAAAACACAAATTCGTGTGTGTATCACAGTGTGTGTATCAGTGGAACAAACAGATTCTTGCTTGATTAAAAAAAAAAAAACGAGATATTAGTTTCAATTGCGTTTGTATTTGTTCGGCGTATCGATTCACCAGCGAGCTCGGTCCCTGTTCCCGCAACGGAATATTCGAAAATGTATTCGAATCAATAGTCAAAATCTGCCTTTGACTACCGAAACAGACCGTATCCGCGCCGTCAATGGTAATGACGATAAAAGTTCCCATCGAGACCCAATTCGTTCGATCAAACGTTGCGGCAACAACCGCGCTGCGCGCCGCCCGAGTCCTCGTGTTTCAATAATTCAAAGGGCCCTTTGACGACTGTCATCACGTGAGCGAAACCTCTCGCCATTTATTTAGTCGCGTGTACGAAGCGTGTACCGGTAAAGTTTACGCGGAAACAATGCAGTTTACCCAGGGGGTAAGGGGACTGGAAAGCGTATTACCGAAATGGTCAATGGAACGCGCGAAATTAACAGCGAGCGTGCCACTCTCGATCGAAACAAAGGTATACCTTCCAACGTGAAATATAAAGTACTCCATAGCATAGATCTGTTTAACGAAACAATTAAAAAAATACCTACCCTAAAATACTCAGCAATCACAGAACATTTCATTTACCCCGTGTCAGAGTAGTCATTCCAGGCGACCGAAGAAGAACTTGTAACAAGATCAAGCGACAGCGCAAAGTCCCCCCCGATAAGTATTCCGATTAACAAAAGTTCCTCGAGGGAAATTCAGAGGTTTCATCAAAGTTCCCACTTCGGGCAAAGGGGGAAAAATGGCTGAAAGTTCACTCGTGGTAACCGGAAAGACCATCGTCGGAAGCGAATCGGTTTTTTGAAACGGAGACTGGCTGTGATTTAGGGAACCTCGTGGTTACGCCAGAAGCGAGAGACTAATTAGTCCGGAAGAAACGATGGTAGAAGGACGGAATGTAAGAAGTTTCACAAGGGGTTGTAGTTCTCTTTTTCTCGCCCCCTCGTGAGTCTTCCTCGGTTAGAGATCCCATCTTCACCGACCGACCGTAGTATATAGGTATCCCAGGACTGCTATTGCAACTTGTCGATAAGAAGAAATATTCTCTGGCGCACGATGTGCACGAACGAGTGAGAAGAATGGGGAGTACCCGCGAGTCGGGCTGAATCGGGCCGGGCGCGGCAGGAGGCACTGGATGAGGGACGATGATACGTGGAAACCGCCACGTACGATCGTATCCTTCCCCCGGATCTTCCTCCACCTCCGGAGGGGGAGGAGGAGGCGTTATATATTCCAATTCGATAGACACGTTTTTCCAATGTCTGATAGGAAAATGGCTGACTCTATCGGTAGCCCGGTTTCGGATTACCCCGCTCGTCCGGGATAACGACGAGCTTCAGGGGTGAGGGAAGGGGGGCCGGTTACCGTGGATAGAGAGTGGAAAAAGAATTTCCTACGGATATCTTCGACACCCGTCCTCCGAGTATCGATTCTATCGGCTTCGCCGTTCGCTCCTACGCTTAAACGACGGACAAAAGCGGCGACAAGTGGCGCGTTATGTTAACGAGCGCTGCGTTGCGATTCGTCAGTGACGTCTTGGAACGCCCATGACCTGGTTCCCTATGGAAATCATAGGTATCAAGTAGCCGGATGCGGTATCGATCATGATCTGGATGTTGATCGTGAATGGTTTAACACGATGGTATGACTAATGTTTGGAAAAATTCACGCTGGTTTGTTTCTTGAAATTGTTTGTACGGTTTAGTTGTTTTTATTGTGTTCTGTGTGGCAGCTTGAGAAGGGATGTCCCTTATAATAGGTTGATATTGTAGGTAGTATACAGTAAATAATGGATAAGTCTTCGAAAACTCCTCCAAACTTAGTGTTCAGATGTCATCCCAACCACTGGGCACCTGACTGGTTCCCCGAGGGATCCCCCCCGCCCCCGTGTTTAGGTTGACGTCTGAACACTCAGTGCCGAGGAACACTCACCAATAATTTACTCAACAGTCCTTGTGTACACTGGTGGTTGGACAGTTTTTCTTTCCCCAATGAATTTCAATGAAAAGCCACGCCACCGGAACGGGTTGGCAGGCCCTCTCGGCGCGTAGCGTTCCGGGGCTTGGGCGCGGCAGTTCCATATCCGACCGCACGATTCGGCCATCGGCGTGCAGTTTGCGGTCACTGTAAATTCGTCACTCGTTTCAAACGACCGCAAACGACTAGGATTCGACGGTGGAGGGTGAGGAGAGGGGAAGGAAGGGTGACCGTGGGTTTTCCTCTGTCGCGTCATCCGGCCTCGTCAAGATGCCATCCGTAAATTGAAACGCCCTCCATCGAATTCGCATCTCGTTTGTGTTTAATAGTTACGACTGGCGGGTTGCTCTTTTGGGTGTATATTTTCGGGAGGGTATTTCTTTTTTTCTGTTGACAGCGGAACGTGGATCGATCGCGTTATAGGATTACAGGAAACATTTCTGGTTGGGTTATTATTCTGTGTGAGTGACCGATGCGATGGGGAATAGACCGGTGATCGTCATGGAATCGGATTTGATTGGACGCTGAAGGGTAACCGTTGATCCTCTTCAGGATTGCTTCAAATTTTGACAGCGAATTGGCTGTGTTTCAATTTAGAACAATGTGCACTATCGGTCGAAAGTATGGAACCAGATTTCATGATTCATGAAACAGGAACTTATTACAGTAAATCATCGATGAGTGCTCGAAGGGTCCTTGGCACAGAGTGCTCAGACGTCACCTCACCACTGGTGAGTTTCCCGTGGAACCAGTCAAACGCCCAGTGGTGGGAACGACGTAAAAACACTCAGTCCAGAAAAGCCTTCGGACATTCATCGATGATTTACTGTATTTTGTTACGATATAATAAAAGTTATGGAATCAGTACATATACAAACCATTTCTAATCAGTTTTATCAAATTACTTTCATAAAATCTTTATAGAACAATATTTTTATCTTTTTGTAATTATTAAACCTGCTGTCTCTAAATATTGTAGAAGAACGATCTTTACTGTATGTCCTGGAAAGTGTGATTTTCCATCAGAGGATTTTTGACTTCGAAAATGTCCTTCATCTTTCAATCTATCCCCAACGTTATAGTTCCTAAATTAAACAGTCAAATACCCCGAAAAGTGGAAGCGAAGGCGTCAAGATTTTTACGATCCTCGGAATCATGCTACCTCTATGTGCTCAGGGGCCCCCAAAGGATCATTCGCCCGGAAGTTACGCGTATCCAGGGTTATCTGAGAAGGAAAAGGTCCCTGTGTATCAATATCACGGTCGAAACCACGAAACCGGAAGAATCTAGGCCGTGACACGCACCGCGAGGACGCCGAAATGTTATTCCGATGGGACCATTCTAGGGGAAAATTGTCTATTTGGTAAAGAACTCTGTCGCCACCGAAAAAAGCCCGGAAATGTACTGGAAAGTAAACTACGTATCGTAACTATAAAAGGCACACGTGATGCTCGGTTCCAGAGGTAACGTACGGTAATAATACTGTTATGGTTGTGGGTCAAGACGGTCAAGGATGTTTCAAAGTCATCACTACTGTATTTAAATTCTTCAAATACATCGACTTGCACAAATAATATTCACATTATTCTTCCATTCTTCAGGAACCGTTTAAAAAGTATGGATGACAAGCCAGATGAATTTAATCAACCGTGGAAACAGCAGGGAAACATTGAAACGGTTGAAAGGACAAGAATGAAGGCAAAAGAATTTTAATATCTGTTATATTCGAGTTCCCGCGGAATACCATTGTTTGTAATACTTTCGAAGCTTTTACATTCTCCGAACTCGTTAAGAGAGTCCTCCAAGTCTTGTTCTCAACATCTTCAAATAAAACCCCGTGCTCGAATTCGAAATGCTCGGCTATCTCGAGCCTTTAAAAACAGCCAACGGGAAAGAATCGAGTGCCCATCGCAGCGTGTCCCATTCGCGATCTCCTTTCCCTGCCATTTGTCTCCATTTCCTAGCGGGGATAAATCTCGAGATCCTTCTGTCGAGGACGACTTCACCCTATTGTTCGCGGCCGTCACGTCGCGACTTTTATCAGTTAACCCGGGCCGCAGCAGCAGAGATCGCTATAAACGCAGCCGTTCTGTAAACGGTAAACGGATAAACATTGTAGCCGAACGTGGAATTTTATTTCCAGCGCGATTTTTGCAATCCTGTTACCGTATTCAACCGGGTTTATGCAAACAATATTTAACGCCCGGGGATTTTATTCCCCGCGACCAGCGTTTCGCCGGAACCCTGATATTTTCGAACGGTAAACGAACGATTGGTATTTGAACGCGAAAATTTCGAACGTGCCGTGACATAAACCATTCATTGCGTTAATGACGCGAAAATCGAAAATATTCGGAGCCTCGACCTAAGCGCTCTCGACGAATTTGCGTCATCGGTATATCATCGATGCTTTTGGGGAATTCATGTGTATTTCAAGGAGAATCGAAGTCGACCCTTTAAACTCAATAATTGATGTTCTGTAAGGTGATATTTACACGAATGAGACTATATCGTGTACTTGTGTTTCGTGAAAAATAATGTATACTGTATGTCATAGATTATTCCATCCGTGAAGATTCGCGAAATCCGCTGTTGAATGGGCGACAAACTAATGCAAACACGGGCGCATAGAGACGTTTTAAGTCATCGTTGAATGGTATCTGACAATGACACACAATCCTCGTTCCTGTTCTAGGTTATTCACGAGAATTCCTCCTCCATTCTCGGTTCGTCACGTGGACAAGTTTCTTCAGAAACGGGCGACGTAGAATAGTATCGTATAGGTTACGGGCTGGCAGATACGAATGGCGGTTTCATCCATAACTATGAAGCGTTGATAACAAACAGCTGTTTCTTAAGGGCGGGAGGGGGGTGAAATAAAAGCATCGGTCAGCCGATACGAAATGTATCAAGCCATCGTTCTGACGGATGAATTATCGTTGCTTCTTCCCCTTCCCCCCTTTCCCCCAAAGTTTTCAGTGAAGTCCCGTTTGCAAAAACCACGATATTTCAGCCGGACGAGAGAAACGAGAGACAGAGCGACACGTCGCTAGAAACGTATCCGTTGTTACCCCAAAGGATTGAAATTCATTATTTACACGACCCAGAATACGTCGGTGAAGTTACCAGTTACGAGCTTGCCGGACGATGTCATTAGAGGCGAAAGCAATTTTTCAATCTTCCGTTCCCGGGCTAGCCTCCTCCAGTTTCTCTTATTTCTCGCGTGCTTTCGAATTAATAAAGTGTTTTCGCAATTAGAGCGTAAGTACGTGTAACAATGGTATTAAACATACATCGACAACGCGTCGTTTATCAAACAATAGTCGCCCATTGTTCGCGTCAAATTAAAGAAATAATCACGCACCTGTGCCGGTGGCAGTGAGTTGAATGCACTCAACGATAGCCCCACACTCGCAAACCATCGAGTAAATAATGAGAAAGAAACCGGTTCGTAACGCAACTATGCATTTACAAATTGCGATGCCGGCAATTATTTCCGCGACGAAAATTACACGGTTGCGAGACGCGATTAAATTCACGGTGTAACAGGCCCCACCCGGGAGTTGGTTAGCTTTCGCCCGAGAACGCACACAGCGGGCCCTCTGTAATTTACTTCTTATTCCGTGCGAGCGATGCCTTACCGTTGGTGCTGCAAGAAAATCAGCAAGAACCACACGGTTCATTCACTGTGAATGCTCCGTGTTGGGGGGTGAGGTTTGTATTTGCGAAACGAATTGCATTCGATGAAATTTACGGTTTATTCGCCGTATGTATATCACTTGAATTGCAAACTATCATAAATCAGATACAATGGAACCAATCAAATTGCCCAATGGTGAGGATGACGTCTGAACAATCAGTGCCGTGGAGCCTTCGAACACTAATCGATGATTTACTGTAATCCACAAAATGTTCCAATTTTACACATTTCGCAGTTATACATCGGAACAGACACATCAGCCAACTTCTTTTCAGTACCACGTGTACCCAACACAGGTTCTGAAAATCCTTTTTCCCTTAAATGTGACCCCATCCGTAAACGTTCCATTTCAGTCTTCTACGTCTTTACGAAGAATTATCACTCGCCCAGTTCTACCGCCAATTCGTAATCCCAGGATTTCACACCTACCACGAGTTACAGAACGTAGACTTCGCTCGAAATGGTTTCCATTATTACCCTCGGAGGTTGGCTGATGGGTTCACCTACACGCTCGGTTGTTTACACGGCACGGCGACATTATTGAATGTCAGGCAACCTTTTACACCGACGTCACAGCCAATGCAAGAGAGCGTAGTGACGGTAGATGACGTTCATCCAGCCCCCGACATTACGCGCGTGACGTGAGAGCGTGTACGTGTTTCTGGCAGGCTAGCGAGATGAAACTACTTCGTTTCAATTCATTCGGCGGAATATTAAATTCTGTATATCGCCGAGAAACTCGAACGGCGACAACGCCCCTCCTAGGAGGCTTTCGATCCCACCCCACGCGATCACCCCTACCCTTAGGCAGTCACGGCTCCGCGTCTCGGAACGTCTACGAATATTCGTATCGACGCGCTCCAACTTTTTGCAATCCGGTGCACTCACTGCGAACGAAATTCACGGCTGACCGATCGTACAGCTCTCAGACTCCCCGGCTCGTGATCGCCGTAATTGCTTTTCCACGTTCGAACGGACTGAAATAAACGCCGTTCGCGGATTAATGAGCCTCGAATACACAATATCATAGGATGCTTTGTGGGGGATGATATTGTACGACTGTAACGAGCATTACTTCGATTCGTTCCACTGGAAACGTTCACAGAACGGCTACGAGAATAACACGCCAGCGACACAGAAACGCTCGTTTATTAAACGTTTAATATTGCTCGTTTATTGTACTGTGCACAGACGCGCTTGAAATCCGTGCTACAATCCGTGTAACTGGTTGAAGGGAATTGTTTTTTAATCCAAAGTCGACTTTCTTCAAGTCTCTGGATTACAAATACGTGAGTTTTATTTTACTGTTATTTTATATTGAACTCAATATGATGAGGGCACTGAATATTAAATATTTCATGAACTAATGGCCATGTGTGGCTGAAACAAATATCATAGACTTCAGAATTCCATCCCTATCATTGTGCTAAACCTCATTAAAAAATCACCGTTATACCTGGGAGACATTTCCTTGTCAGTGCCGAGGAGCCCTTGAACACTCATCAAGAATTTACTGTACGTCGATTAATACTGTATATCCGAAAGTAGAATTCATCTTGCTGATCCTCATCTCCGTGGACTTTACGTCCGCCAGGATACTCGTTCGTTACAAAAGCAATCGACGACGTCGATTAAACCTTTGTCCGACGGGGGTAACTTCACAAAGCAAACGGTAATCGTGAATCAAGATTAGTCGGCAGTTTCGGCGAATGCATTATCGGGGGTCTAGGTAGGAAAGTTGCAAAGTGAGGTATTAGACTCTGATACCGGCAGGTATTTTCTTCCTTCCCCCCGGGGCTGTTGCAGTTTAAGCCAGGGCGCTTATATCTCCTGAGAACTATCTCGCTTGCGGAAGCGATAAGGCACGATCGGGTGTTCCGAATTTGTTTGAAATTCTACTTAGAACGGTGGAAAAAGTTCCGACAAGAACTTTCCGGGCAAACACACCCACCTTCCGTACCCGATGTCCCGTTGTAACTAACAGGAAACCATTCCCACCGGCACCGGTGGTAATCCTGTAAGAAATTAAACGTTCGGAGCAGTGAAACCCGTCCGTTTTATTGTGTTCATTTTTGCGATATAAAATAGACGTTGGAAATGAAAACGACCTGGTGAGATAAAACAATACAAAGCATTGTTTAGAAAAAACTAATTGAAGGTTGCCGAATTTGGACTATCACCTAGATTCCACCACTACGGTAACATGTCATGTGCAAGCAATTTGTGCAATATAATAGACAATACATGTTGCTTATATAATAAGTTAGTTAATGCAATCACCACTAGCATACACATATTGTCTATCATACGGTCATCAATGGTCCATATGCAACCTTCCCCTATGTGTCCATCATCCCTAAAAAAGTAAGAAGACATTTCCACTGTTCATCTGAATCAATTATTTCTTTTTCGTGTGCAGAAAAGCACTGCAAAATCCAAGAACTTAGTCTCGAAAAGAACCAGATCCACAAGAAATATTCCACGGATCGCCAAATTTTATAAGAGTCTGTATCGTAGCAAAGGTGTTCAGTTCCCCACTGAGAGAGGGTTAGCGCGGTTCAGTCGGAAAAGCCGAGTAGGTTGGTCGGTTAAAAGGGGGTCAGGCAGTTTCATTCGTTGTCGCAGCGCCAGTTTTTCCTAAGTGGCTAAACGGCTAGAGAAATCGTTCACGCACAAACGTGTGCCCGTGTTCCGTTTGACGACAGCCTCCCCGCTCGAGAGGGGGACTATCGAAGGCCGACTGGAAAAGCCTGGCTATCGGCGCGTGGTAACGTGGCCGGGATTTCCAGAAGAGACCGTAGGAGGGTCGTTCAGGGGTGAACTCAGCCAGCCACGACGGAGACTCAAGTCGCGACGGGCGGCGGAGGGTAACATTAAAGCGAATCCCGAGCCGCGGACCGTTTCGCGGAGGAACTTTTATGGTGGCCTCGAACTTTCGAATCCGCCCCACGAATTACTCCACCCCCTACCCCCGTTCGTAGGAGAATGTGTACACAATTTTAATACAGCCACCGTGCGCGTATTACCAGAACGTGGTTGCGCCTCGTCTCGTCTATCAGACTGGAAAAAATTCCTCGACGCACCTGGGAACCCCGCAGCTTCTGAATCTATGGCGCAGCTAGGCAAATCCTAAAGGCAATTCCACCGCGCCAGACGCTCTTAAGGCGGAGGTGAACTTGGGAGAGGCTTATTCGAGGATTTACGGAAGACTTAGGGGAACAATACGAACGCGTGTACTTTGCGATGGTGTTCCAGTAACCGAGGTACACCACCACCACCGGTTCGGATGACTCGGTTGTCTCCATACACGTCGCTCCAGGGCCTAGTAAGCTGCTATTATGTAGTTAAATTGAATGTAATTTTGATGTAGGACGATCCGAAGAAAGGATTTTGGGGTATGTGTTTTCGACTTGGATCGGAGTTGTCCCAGTAATGTTCTCGTAGGTGGATTGAAGAGGGTTGAAGGGTAGAGGGTGCTAAAGGTGTCTATCTTTGCGAGGATGTAGAAATGGAATCAGTGGTATCAAATATGGAAGTATATGTTATCAAGATAATTATCTACGGATAAATAAATGACAGGATTTATTGTACTTCAGACCTTTCGCCTATTACATATAGGCGGTTGCGTTCTTATTAATTTCTGTTTTTTATTATTTGTTTATTATTCTTATTTTAAAAGATTTTTTATTATTTAGTAAAGGTCTCACACTTATATTAATATTATATAATATAATTCTTATTCCGTAATATATAAATAAAAATAGTAAGTCAAGATAAAAACTTTCTTTACTCGTCTGAGAATAGCAAAAAAGGGATCGAGTCGGATCCGACCTCACCTTACTAAGTACGACGTTAAAACCCACCATACCATTCGAGGGTTAATTACAAATAGAGGACTATAAAATATCTATTATATTTCATTCTCGCTTATATATTATACTATTATAATAGTGTATATATAATGCTTCCATACTTCACAGCACAGCTATTCTTTCAGCGATAGGAAGACTGGAAATATACTTGACAATTATCTAGTAACTTGTCTATCTTCCAAACTTTGCGTACAGATTTATGCACAGTAGAACTTTAAGCAGGATTATGTTAAATGCTTTTATACTTTCAAGTACTCTTCACACAACATACAAGAATTTAATCTATGCCAGGCAATTCACCGGAATGTTTGAGTCCCGAGAAGGTCATGGGGACACAATACCAACCTGTTTGCCACTGGTCAACATCGATTACCCTGCCGATAATACCCGAAAGCCCGGGGGTTCCCGAAACATTAATACGAAAATCGATCTTCGGGAGCCGGGCGTCATCGATTGGCTAAGTGAAATCTTCCTAAACTGACAACGGGATGGATCGCCACGAAAGGACCACCGTGGTACACGCTTCCCGTGGATTCATCCGGGTATTAAAAGCTCAATTCTTTCCATCACGCGTCCTAGCCGAGCTTTTACAAGGCCTTTTCGAATTTCCCTCCACAGTGGCTCGTATTTCACGAAGTATAATCATATTTTATCTACACTGTCGAATTTCGACCGATCCGACCACCTCGGATCAGCTTATACTTATCCTCTTATACCTGCGAGCGGTTAGTCCACCCCTGTCACGGTTGTCAATCGATTCCCGGGGACTGCGGTTTAACTAATACAAACTGCACGCATCTCGTGATTTATTTCAGGTTTGCGGTGGGGTCTTAGAAACTCAATTCTATGGAAAATTGATATACCATTACAAAGTTAGCTCTTCCAGAAATTTAAACCCTCGAACGGTATCAATTTCCTTCGTTATCACGAACTTTCAAGCGCTAGTTCGTCAAAGAAGCCACAGGATACCTCTGATGCCCAAGAGTGAACCAACAATGAAGTCCGTTCGTGTTTCCTACCGAACAAAAGATCTCCGCCGTGGCCGTATAAATATTGGAAGAAATAAAACGATAGGAAGACATCGAACAACTCGAAAACTCCGTAGGAACAGAATACAGTAAACATTTCTGTGCGCAATCGTTCTACCCGGTTCTCCAGGTGCGAGCGCAACTGCGCGCGCTGGATGAAGCGAGTTAAAATAATTAACCCTCTTAGTGTAATTCCACGGCGAGGTTCGTAGCTCTCAAGCAGGCGATGTTCATTAATTATTCGCCAGTCGCTTAAAAGACAAATGGCCAAACTTGAGTGGTAGTTCCGTTCTCGGCTGTGCAAATTGTTGCGTAGGGAATGCACGCGGAAACCCGTTTGGGGACGTGGTAGGGGGATGAGGGACCGCCTTCTCGCGGCGCCGCGCCGTTAAGCTAAGAAATCTCGAGAAAGTTGCCGTTCTTAGTATGCAAATTTCATCTGGAAAAGTACGGTCGAAGAGCGACACGGGGCGCCGGCGCCGCCCACGACGCCCCCTTAACTCCTTCTCCCACATCCCCCGCCCGTCCGTTTCCCTTTAATCGCGCCGCTGTCCTTAATTGCCTGCGTACACAACGCCGCGGCGGGAAAACAAAAATATATTGTTTGCGAAACTACCGGTGGAGGAGGAGGAGGGCTGCTTCGAGCGTGTTAAACGGCGTAATCCGCTCTTTAATGCCCAATTACCATAAATTATCTTGGTATGCGCGTCATACCGTCGCCGTGTACCAGCGCGTACAAAGGGGATGAAATTATTATTAAAAGCGGGTGACCCCTTCTCGCCATTGTCGTGCATGCCGTGGGGATGACTCGATATTATCGAGGACTTTCCAGCCACGATAACCGTCGTTACACGAGCTAATATCTCAACCATCCTCTCAGCAAGGAAGTCGGTGGAAATGAAAAGACGTCAAGGTCGATTACGGTGAGCTAACCGACGACTTGCCACCCCCCGAACATCTTAATGTATAACCCGTTCCAGGGTGCAATTTGTATTGGTTTATTGCATGTCGTGCCGCGGTAGTCGAGACCAGAGGGGTGAGTTATCGCGGCGAAGTGGAGCGGGAACGGTGTCGTTACAGGCTGAGGTCGCGTTTTGTCGAAGAGTGCTGGGTACACTGATTAATTGTGATGGGGTTGTAACAATCGAGAGGAAGCTTTCTTTTGGTACGATGAAAGTGTAGGTTCTTAACTGTAGTTTCTTGAACGATAGTGCTTTCTCGATGAGTTCTTGAAAGCTGTGGAATGAGCACAAGGAAACGAAGATATTACATATTTTGTATACAATACGTAATTATTTTACTGGCACGCATGGTGACTAAATACAAAATTATTGTCATCATTTTAATATTGAATATAAGGAACTGTTCACGGTATAATGTATTTAATTTGAAAGTTTATTCGCAAGCTGTAAAAAATCAAGGAACACCTCAAGACGCTAACGTATGTATTGTACAAAGAATATGCCTTCTAGTAATTAACTTTTTTGACTTCACTTATTGTTAGTAAATAGCACGCATGGAAAGTATTATGCAAGGAAAACATTTCCGAAGCTCTACAAATATTTACGAGATAAAAGTACCGTGTTAAATCCACCGTGAAAACGTTGTTCCGCGCTCGTTAATTATTTAGATCAAACAACGCGTCGCCGTGCACCGAATCGCGAGCAAATTCAATCAACATAAATATTGCCGCAATTAACGTCAAAGGGGTGGTTGTAGAAACAAAATTCAAGCTAATAATGTTGAACGTTCTCACAGCGATACGTAATCCCATCATGGCGATAAAGTGAACAAAAGTCTTCAGTGTCATTTTTGCGAGAATAAAAAAGTTCTTGGTCCGCGGTCCGGCGGTTCGAGGAACCTTGTAATCTAATTGTCTTTGGTGGACTGGTGTCGCTGAAGGAGATTTCGATAGGGGCAACGTAAGAAGTGAATCGGTTTATAACCAATAAAGATATTATCCGGCTCATCGGATAAGAGGGGAAACTCTTCCGGTGGATTACTGCCATTCGAATGCATAGGACAATTCAAAAGAACCGTCGTAAAATTCACAGAAGCTATTCTATGCTTCGTAAACCATGAAGAAGATTAGCTGTTATTTTACCTTCAACGAATTTGTATAATGTCATACTTTTACAATACAAACCACATTAACAGGGCAAGGATTCGGTAGACGTTCATTTCTTTTATGCAATATTTCCAGCATTCATGATGCTGCTTTACGTCTTGAAAATGCAAAATATGAAAAGGACATACGAAAGATTTACGAGCTCGCACGTCTTCCAGGTCTTCTTTTATCATTCGCTGGAACACGCCTATAAATTTTTCGTCGATCTATTTGAATCATCCTGTAGTCAGTAAAGCGAAAAAAAAAGTGGCAACAGCCCAGCCGTCCTCCGTCCGCCCATTCGTCGCTCGTTCACGGAACGGCGACGTCGTCTCCGCCTCCGAGTCTCTTCCTTTTTGAGGAACGAGGAAGGCCCCCTAAGAGATCACACGAGGATCCTCGTAAATCCCAATCGGATCACAAACACAAAGGTGGAAAGACGACGGCGGAAAATGGATCGCGACTCTTCATCGGACGTTTCTATCCGCGACTCGGCTCGAAGGAGACCGTTTCGCGCTATCGCTTAATGCAAATATTCCTGTTCGTATAATTTTATATTCCGTATTCGGCTGACGAACGTTTCCTATCCGCCGATAACACGAATAAGCTCGAATAAATGAATAGAAATCCGTCTATTGTACGTCCCGGCCTCTGAAGAAAACCGTTCCTGCTCGGCTAATGAAAATCCCTGGACTCGCAGAGAGGCGTGAATGGCGTTTTAACGTCGTGAATGGATTTTTTACATTAGACCACCGTTATACTCGCGTTCTCATAAATTTTACTCTCGCCCGATTTGTTTGGAATACTTACAGCGCAAGCTTTATTGGGACGGGACAAGGGAGCCGTTAAAAGGACGGTGTCGTGATTCCCGTTTGGTTAACAAAATTGATTTTACGATGTCGGTCCTAGATTATAAGTGCGAATGAAAAAGAATTATCTCCTTCCAATACAGGGAGTCAAACTTTAAAATTTAATATAAGGCATAATTGAACCGCCATTAATGAGCGAATTCTTTGCGATTTTAGCTACTGTACGTTTCAGAGAAAATTAAAAATTATCTCGAACTAGGAAAAGCTTATTGTCACCGCCACGAAGCACCTAAGTTATAATTTCATGTAACGTCCAGGCTTGATAATGTTCCTGTTCGAGGTCTGAAGCCGTGTGTCCGTGTTCTCGATCGGTAACGGCCATCCGAGGCTCTTCCTAGTGTGCCTGAACCCACGATACCTTCTCCCCCCAAATTGAGTTTCGGTCGAAGGAAATTGAAAAGCGAAATCTCGAAGACCGGGATGACCCAGAACGCCGCGGAAAATTGGTGGAAGACCGTGAGGCTGGGTGCTCGGCCACCGGGAAGAACGAGTCTTTGACCCTTTATTGCGTTATAATCTTACCTCCGCCAAGGGGAAACCGGAGCGTGGACATTATCCAATCACGGGGAAGGTCGATCGTCGATGGTTCCGTCCTGATACATCATAGACTCGAATCATTCGATAACCTCTACCGAATGGGTCTATAAATCCAGACAAATTAAGCTTACGATTTATTAATTATGTACTTTTCAGAGACCAGAAACTTCAAGACGTATCTGTGTACTGAAACGCGATGGGTTAACCTATTCGTCCACGTTCTGCCATTTTCTTTCCAGCAGATACCTATATTTAATCACCGTAGATTAACGTCGCGACCGTTTACTTGATAACTGCGCAATTAACGTCCGAAGAAGTAATTGTCCTAGCGTAGCAAATGCGTTCAGGATGTACGGAAGCTACAATTTCGTCTCTCTGAAAGATGCGTGCATTGTTTCGAAGGGAATTTGTACCGAAAAGTTTGAGAGTTAGCGAGTTTTAGTCGAGTATATCCTCGACGGGATGTAGCTTAAAGACAAAACGCATATATTCTGTGTCCTCATAGCCATTAACATAAATAGAAAGTGAAGATATTTTTATATTAAAATAGAGAAAGTCGTGTTATTCACGTCAGTGTAAATCGAAAATGAATTTTCAGTGTAACGTGAAGCGTTAGATCGTAAAGTCAATAAATTTTTGGGGCTGTTGACCGATCGATCGGAAGGATGCGAGACTCGACAGCTCGATGGCGCTAGAGCCTGAGTATCGGGAACAGCTATTAGCTGGGCAAACTTTCGATTATCCGCACGCCTGCAATTTGCCCTGACATGTAAAGTGATAACGACCCGATCCCAGCGATCCCACTTACGGTTATTGTATTTAACCATCTCGTAGAGCGATCCAAGTGTATCGATTCCAAGACCCTGAGGAATATGCTTCTGTGTAATCGTGTGGACATATCAAAGACGATGAAGTGGATCCTTGGCATACGAACATTCACGTTTAATTATAATTTTGTTTCATCAAGAATATATATTATAAAACGACAAGTAGTTAAGATTCTGTATGCAGATACTATTTTGCAATCTGGTCCTAGATAGAATATGATATCACGCTAATTCAACTCGTTCCTGAAACAAACATTCGGTTAAGATTCTTCTCCGACTATGACGAGCAAATTTTCTGAAAAGCATTCAGAAAAAGTTAGAAGATTGTACACGACAACGAATACATAGGAAAAGGTTCAAAGAGACAAATGCACCCAATACGTAGCTGTAAGCTGTAATGTAAAATTCAGCGACGTCCTCGGCTTCGCACGATGGAACAGTGGAAAGCTCTGGCATTGTTTATGCGGTAGGTCGTACGTTTCTAGATAGTACGTCATTTTTCACTTAACATGCAGCGAGGAAAGACCTTCGTTCTCATTACTCTCTCACTTGCCACACCTCTTGTCTGCCTACTTTGCGCCACGGTTAACGGAACATCCTCTCTGTCTACGTTCTCACGGTGACACGACAATATTAACACTTCGTCCTCGGCAGCTTTTCTGTACACAAAACTCCGTGGGAAAGTAATTAATCCGCGAATCGTGAGCTTATAAACCAACAGAGTTGTCTAAATCACCTCTGCATAATCCAGAACGTAAATACATACTAATTAAAATTTCCATTTTCCTTCCTACAACGAAAATACTCTCCACAACAATAGTACTATTCTATTGCTACTCAGTATTTCTGTCCGATTCAGAATTTATTTCTATTGACACCGAAAACCTGTGATGAGTATATTCTATTCAATTTGTTATGTTTACCAACTATTTCAATGGACTTAAAGTCAAGGAAATATTTATTTTATCCAATTCATAAAAGGATGAAAAGCGGCGATTATTTAATATTTCCAGGTGCCTTCTATTTTCAATTCCAGTACAGATCGATCCACTTCCAGTATCGAAGATTCGTCGATGGATCGGCAGGATAATTGTTCGGAAAGCATTCACCGCAGGCACGTAGCGCCGTGCACGGCTAAGTTCCGTGCGCGGAATTACCGATCGCGACGAGATGGATCTCAAGTTTGCTGGCAGCCGGTGCACACCAGGATCGACGTAAGGGGCGCGCAGGTGTCCGTTCTCGAGGGCTGCAAATGCACCCTGCGAACCTGTCCAAGGGTCAGCGAGAGCTCACCGGTAATCCGGAGCAGCGACTGTCTCGTGATCGCGTCATTTACCTTCTCTAGTCTGTCTTTCGATCGAACGTTTCGGCAGCAGTGATCCCCCCTTAATCACCGGATTACAGGGCCAGTATCAGGCTCGCTCGCACACGGAACGTTTGTTTAGTTCGCTTTGTCTACGTGAAAACGACCAGATGGTATCGAGTGTCCATCGAGACATGTATAAAAACGGCTTCGTGTACTTATTAACACGCGCAACGATCTTTGTTTCGGCTAAATTAAATCAGCCACGTTAATTGAACTGTTCCCGTTCAATAGCCTGTCGCGTAATATGTGGACGAAGGTCCCCTTTAATCCTAACGTGATAATTGGAATCTCTTATCGGGGGATTTCGAGCAAACTGGAGGGATCCCGTAGTGGCGAATTAAATATCATGGATGTGCTGACACCGTGAATTAAAAAAAGTTTGCACCCCTGGGCACGTCTCAATTATTCCGCCGGTTCTCCAGCCGGAACTATTTCGTAGATTAATTCATGGAAATTTCCTACGAAATTGCACCACGTAGACAAAAATTTCAATCAGACCGTACGCGCGCACGACAACGAATCGTACCCGCGGTGCTGACACGCCGGAAGGCCAGCTTATCAGCCATTTAACCGGGCGGGTATTGAGAAAACGAAGGAGTCATTCTCTATGCATATGAGAGAACTCTTAAACCCCGAAGCTCCTCGTAAAGCTTGACAAGATAAGATACGCATCGTACCAGAGACGTTACGATTCCTCCAGCTCCCGAATAAATTTCCCGGGTAAGTGAAAAGGCACAGTAAAATTCGTCCAAAGGAAGCCCTTCTTAGCGTCGCGATCGATAACGGGCACCCTTATCGACGATCCTAAAATTCGTCACAAGATCGCAAAATAAACCAATCATTCGTGTAGTAAGGAACTTATCGATAGACACGTTCGTGTGTACTTTTATGAATGAAAGTTATTAACACGTTCACTGCCGCAGTGAGAAAATATTGTTTACGTCATAAATCGTCGAAAATGTATGCATTCAGTTAATGAAGGCTGTTGGTCGAGTTTTAAATTATTCTCCAATATTCATCTTACCCAAGAGTTTATATCCTTATGGTGGTATGAAATTAAGAACTCCTTACTTGTAAAAATGACGACTGAAAGGAAACACGTGATATTTTCGAACTATATTATTCTACAGAGGTAGAAACCTACGTTTTAAATACTTATCACGGTCAGACTTAAAAATGATGAAAACTTCAAACATTAATTATTCAGCACAATCTGGACATACATTGATTACATTACGCGCCGATTTCTGAGAATCGCCAATTCGAGGTAGTAATTTTTACGATTGTTTGGTGATGTGGGGTTGAATTACATATACACTGTATTGTTTATCAAATGCACGTTCTGCGATGGAAGTGGCTGTGACCAGTCGGAAAAGAATAAGTCACCATTCAACTGTTTGCCTCAGAAATACCCTGTACACACTCGCGTTGAAAGGCACGTAAGGATCGGAACAGACAGACAGGAAAGAACGGGGAGGAAAATCCATCGAGGCTACTTTAATTCGAAATTGGTTTCCTCTTGGCGCGTCCGTGTCCAGCCTTTTATTTTCTCGCAATCTCTAATCTTTCCAATCGATTTAAACTCAATCACGCCTCTCCACCGAACCGCCGGCCCTTCCGTCCTCGCTTCCTTCCCTCTTGCCAGGCTCGTTCTCTGCCTTTTTTCATCCCCCCACCCTCCATCATCCGCGATGCCTCGCTATTTTCCTCGATCACGTTCCTAGTCATCGGAATCGCTTGTCCCTCCAGTTCCTTATTGTTTTAGCGAAATAAGTCCTGCCTGTCCTCCACCACTCCTGAGACATTGTTCAAGACAACGGGCCGAATCGATACGCCTACCCTTAAGGCCCCTTTCTTACATAGCGACCCTAAAAGAAGGCGATATTTGTTTGTTATAAATTCAAGTCAATAAAAAAAATGTTTGCTTCAATATTTCTGAATTTTAGGAGATGGTAATCGTGTTGATCCGAAACTGCACTGTACAAACGGTGCCCATCATAACGCAAAACGTTATAAACCGATTTAAAAAATTCTTCTTGTAAAATTTCTCCTTCCTTTGCATGACTTTGTCATTCTATTTTTTTTCTTCATGATAAGTCGTACCATAGACGATTGAGTAACATTCAAAATCTTTTTGAAATTTTGATTTCGGACTAATCCACATCGATATATAGTGGGCACTGTTTATACAGTGCAATTCCGGATTAACACGATTAGCGCCACGTACAATTTATCACGCTGCACAAATATTGAAACAAACGTTTTTTTATTTACTTGAATGTATAATAAATAAAGGCCTGGAAGTTTCTTTACCATACGTTCTTTGCTTTGTTTAAAGAAAATTCTTAAATATCACCTTTTCTTCGGGCCGCTAAAGAGGAAAGAGGCCTCGTGCGACTCGAAACACCGCTTCCCAAGACGCATTTTATTTCCGTGGAATCTCGAGCATCCACCGAGGCGATTAGCTCGATAATAGGGCGTGTGACGCGAGAACCACCCTCCTGTGGCTCGAAACAAAGACGATTCCGCGAGAGTAGCTCATAATCGTGCGCGACGCGACTTCCTCCGCAGACTTCGACATTCAATTCCCTCATCCGCCCCCGAGAGGCAGCTCGTAGCGGCTGCAGCTGGCGGTATACGGGCGTGGTGTGAGATTACCTAGCGCGGCTCCAATTAGACGAGTCGGTTAGCGGAGGCTGAGGTCTCGTCGAGACGTCTGAAGGACGCCACGGATGTTCAACGACATCGGGCGTGAATCGACACAACGATATCGCGTGAAGATTGAACCGCGGAATCTTGAGTCTTAATTGTTGTCGGGGTTTCCTTGGAAGTACAGAAACACTCGGTTAAGTGTCCTAGGAAATGCAGGCCTGGTTCTTTTCTTCCAGCAAGATCAAGAAAATAGTGCTGTCTTTAGTGTAACTCTGTGGTTCTCAACCTTTTTTGGTTGAGCCTCCTAGCATAATATTAAACTATGTTTTGGAGTGTCTTAACATTAATAGATGCTTCAAATAAAAACGGCACATAGCTAAAGCTGTTGTCAATGAGGTGATGAATGTCAATGATTTATGAATTGACCCCCAAAATATTTAAAGTGCCCCTCGGTGGGATGTGTACCCCGCGTTGGGAAACACTGGTATAACTGAAAGAACTCCAGACCCGAACGAATAAAATTTGTGGATAGAAGTACAGTAATGCTCGGATAATTATTCTGGGATGTACTCCTCTGTATTCGAGGCTTGTGGAAGGGTTATCTGTGATGTAGCTAAAACAGGGTAGAACTGGGGACCTTTGGGATTTAACCAATGGTCTCGTTGATGTCTGAATATTTGGAGATGCTATAGACACACAGCTTTGATTCATCACGATCACACGAAACTGTCGGGGAATACTGAGGGACACGACAACAACGTACCACAAAAAGTCTCCTTATCCGATCAGCATCGCGCACGTGACACGGGTGTCTAAATTCCCCGGGCTTGGGGAGCATTCGGACCGTGGTGAAGATAACAATGCGCAAAAGGAGAGAAAGAAGGGCCCACGTATAGCCTTTCGAGTAGCTTCGCGTACGGGTATATTACTGCGGTTTTATCAATCTAGAGCTGGAAATGTGATTCTATTCAGGTGGACTTATAGAGAGCGAAGTTACTTAAACTGTACACTTGAATGTAGACGTTACCTTTGGAATTTCATGCAAAGTAATCCGATTTTAAATTCTAATAAAAGTCTCATTCTCGCAACAAAGAGGAAAGATCTTTCCTTGTATACTTGGGGTATATTACAACGAACGATTACAGTAAATTATGGATGAGTGTTTTGAAGTATTCTCGGAACTGACAAGGAGAGGTCCTCAGGTGCAACGCTGACTTTTGAATGAGGTTTAACACAGTGATAGAACTTGGAATTCTGAAGTCAATGGTATTTGTTTCAGCCGCATATGACTATTAGTTTATGAAATATTTAATGTTCAGTGCCGAGGATCCTTCGAGCACTCATCGATGATTCATTGTATGTTATAACGAATGCAAGCAAAGACGATCGGCCATTCTGCCGACTTTCCTAGTCTGCCTCCGTTACCATGGTAAAAAACAAATGAAACATGATATGAATCTGTTAATAAGAGTGTCGTGAATAGTATTAGAGCGCCAGTTGTCATATTTTGTTATAGTTTATGAAATTATATACAATATTTGAAGATAAATTCTGCAACGAACAAATGCTATAACGAACGAGGTTTTAGAACCATTTAGTTCGTTTTAGCGTACCCCACTGTGTCTGTTTAATCTGTACAAAATTATGTAATCAAGACTTAGGTCCAATTTTCATAAATAACTGAAGAATTCAATGATACATAGGAAATTCCAAAATTTGATGTACCTTATATAGACGTAAACAAACGTTGTATAAACGTGAAACGAATTTTTCTTCGTTCCAAAGTGAATCATTAGCCTACTTTTCAGCGACGGTGCAATAGAGTGCTTATTATTATCTCGAGTCGCTGGTGAATCATTGCATTTCCAAGTGTCTCCCGGTTCGTGCAAGAAACAATCGGAATTTTTAAGTCCCGAAAAACAGTAAAGAAGCCTGTACAATAAACCCAAGTCCGTGTCACAGTCGTCGACAATGGACTCGACTTCCGTTGGGAACGGCGAGGGTGACGGGAGGGGCCGGGGAGGGCGAGTGTGCGGTGAATGGAAAACGTTTCTGGCGAACAATAATTTTAACGTTTCAGAGGAAGCGGTCGAGCAGTTCCCTTTTACGCGCGATCGATGCCAGCCTCCTCGGAATAACGTCTTAATAAATGGCACGGAGCGGATGAAAAGGAGAAACACCGCTCGAGATATTAAATAGTTTTAAGCGTTCATTGTTCCCGGAGCCGGTACATAAATTCCGACGGCAAAAATGACAGCGGTGCCGTGATATTATTACTCCCGGAGAACGTTCAAACGGTACGGTAGGAAAAATCTAAATGAAATCGGGGTAAGAAAATATTTTACTGGAGAGAAGAATATTCTTTATTACTTTTTAATTAAATACATCAGGTATGCAATTGGTACCAGGATTGCTTGTTCATGTTTTATTGTACTATTAAAATGGATTCATTAGAGTCGACTGGAAGATTTGAACGAAGAAACGCGTCACATTTCGTTGGTCACCAAAGTGGTTCTTCAAGGTGGCAAATTAATACACCGTCACGAATAACGGCGAGCGTCACTCGGTAGAATGAGCTTTGAAACGGCATCGCGTGTGAATCTCCTCGAAAAAGAAGACAAATTTTTAAGCACCTACTAATTCTAGCTCGTAATTACACTTAATGGCTCCGCAGAGGTTTCAAGCGGAGAGGGGAAACTCGAAGGCTTCCGCTGCGACGCTTCTGATAATTGCTTCCAGAGTCTTTGAAACTCATCCAGCAGAAACGTCGATTCTATCGGGTCATTCCATAAGAAGTTCCCTGTAATAATAATAATCATAATCATAATCCTCGAGAGAACATAGAGCTGCATTAAAGGTCCATTTCATTACCTGCAATAATATACCGGAATAGAAAATAGACAATTTACCTGGTGTATTAAATAAGAAACATTGCTTAGGGAATGACCTAATATCTGGCTGGGATAAAAGCTCGTGTAATTTTACGAAATAATTTTGTTTCACCTCCATGAAGGAGGAAGTAGGCCAGCCATTTTAACGTTCGTCGAATCCCACGATGGCGCTTAAAACAGCGGTGGCAGAATTCAAAAGCCCGCGTATTACAGTAATTGAACGACAAAAATGTCGTCGTAGCCGGTTGCAGGTTTAGCGCGAGCCAGAAAGAGGAAACAAATTAAAATAAAAACCGGGCACGTTTATTCGCGGACATTCTGTTCCGCGTTTATGAACGGCGCGGTATGCGCACAGTTTGCAGATTCTTAACAATATCTCGGGATTTTTGCACCGTGATGGAGAATCGGAATGTTACCGCCAGAACACCCCGTTGGACCCTGAAAAAACTCGAATGGCCACTGGGAGAATGAAATTTTACAGGACGCACGCGAAACACGACCCTTAACCCCCGATGGCTTCGGGCGTCGCGTCGTAACGAGGGAAAACGTAATTTCTTTCCGTTGGCCGATCGGTCGTTGCACGATCGCCAATAAAACGGACCCTACCAGTGGTTGGCGACCACGTTGAATTCATTGTTCCACGGCTACAACCGGAACCATTCGACGGACATAATTTTATGACGGCTCTCAGGGTAATAGATTTAGGGTGGACCGAATTTTATGGTATTTACAATACGGAAGAAGTTAATGGTACACCCCGAAGGAAATGAAAACGATGGAATAAATTTTGGCTGACAGAGGTTCGGTTCCGAGGCAAATTATATACAGGGTGTTGTGCAAGTGGTGGTACAAACGGATAGGGGATGATTCTACGTGCAAAAATAAATCGCAAATGTAGAATAAAAGTTTTTTCATTGGCACTTCATTTTCGAAATAATTGAATTTGAAGATTCATCGGGAAAGTGTGTATTCGTCATGATTATAAGTAGAAACGGAATGCAATGAATAGACGCGCTAGCCAGGCCATATGCAATTGCACCCGCGTATTCAGGAGATTTTCAAAGTCAATTTTCTCGAAAACGAAATTTCATATGAAAAATTTTTAATGTTTATTCTCGACTTATTTTTGTATGTAGAATCATCTCCAACCCGGTTGTACTATCAGTTATACGATAGTTCTTCAAAGTAATTAATTTTTAATCTTTAATTAAAATTTCTTTACTTAAAAAAATCAATGTACATCCTATATAATATAAAATAAATTAATTACTTTGAAGAATTGTATATTACTTTTCGACGACACCCTTATACGCTTTGAAAATTTGAAATCTACTTTTTACTATTATATTTACTATTAATATTTGAAGTAATATTTTTCGATATATGTTATTGGTCCCGTACATTTTAAAGTGGACTCTGGTGATTGTACAACACTTTGTTCCCGTTTTCAATTCATACTGTATATTAATCCGAACGTATTAATGAACACAACTTTTCCGGTGTTGTAGTATCAAGAATCGATTCACGGATCGGTGAAAAGCCTCGCCCTGTTAATTCTATTATCATCGTTCCTGTTTCAGTTTATCATGCAGGTTTGCCCTTTGTTCCCCGTAGGACAGTAAAATTGTTGTGGCGGTAATATACGAGCGTCGTAGGAATCGATAAACTAGACTCGATTCGAACGAGGAGACGATAACCGTTCCTCGGACGCGTGAGCTGATGGATAATACATGTTGTTCCTGGAATGGTGGCCAAAGATACAGCCTTCGAATTATGTGTATGAAAGAAAAGTTCGAAAAGGTTTAACCAACATAAATAATATGAAATTTGATCCAGTACGATTTCTTCTTGTTAAACGAATAGGGAATGTATTCATCTTCATTAATTTGTTCATTTTCTAGATTTATAACAGTTTCTGGAATCCTTTCTGTTAAGTTTGAAGTCCTCTTAATTACAATAACATTCCACATTTTTCAGTAACCTGCAAAATGTCAAATTTAGCAGTGATTTCATCACTAATACCGTGTTTGAAAAATATATTTCGAAACTCTTCGTAATCGTGTTTATCAACGCATGTTCGTATAAACATCATGATGTGTTTGAACCATTGGCTGTAAGGAATAACAAGCTGTATCGGATCGGTGATCCGAAAATTCGTAAAACAAGATTTGACAAGTCGGTTTGGGCTTTGTACGAAAACGGGGCTCCTGCGTACACCTCGTTGTACAACGCTCGCCCCGAATCACTTGCTGAAAAGCATTGTTTTCGCGAACAATACGAACAACCCTCCGAGGTTCGTGCGACAAGCATCCTCCAACAGCGGTGCTCAAACTTCCGTTAACGTCCAAGTTAACCAGTTCGTGTATGTGTGTGGTCCAATAGCTCTAAACAAAATTATCTAATTTTTAATAGAATAGAAATTTTAATTTTCTAATTTTTTAACAATGAAGAATTCTGTTACAACTGATGAAAATCCAAGTGATGAATATTTACACGGTTACTTTGATAACTAACAGGAGCGTCTAGTTAAGAAGACGAAAATAGACCATACAAAATATGGGGAGCTGGGAAACTTCCGCGGGAGTAACTGTCAGCAACCCCGATGAACCTGTCGGCGGAAAACACACCTACAGCGAAACAAACTTCCGAATTAGGAAGAAAGTTCAAGGGGAAGAAGTTTGTCGACGCATAACGAAGTTCTTGCCGACCGTTCCCCTGTAGTCGCTCGCCGATCGTCTTTTAATTACTTCGAAATATTCGAAACGTAACGATTTGTCATTAGCAATTAATGAAAGCTTTCTTCGCCCTCTTCTTTACCATGTACCATTAACTGGACGAAACTGTATATAAATTTCACAATTTTTACGCCTCATTCAACGATCATAAAGCATACTGTATCGACAGATCTAATCCTCTAAATCAACAAATCGAAACATATTCTAGAAAAAAATGGATCCAAGAAAACAATGCCCAATTGAAAAAGGAAAATAAAAGATATCGATACCCAGAAAAAAGTCGCCATTCGATGCAAAAAAGCCTACAGGCACCGTCAACGAAATTCCGTTCTCAGTCCAATACGCTAAATGCCTTTTAATTATCGGGAACAGCGAGGGGGCAAAATCGAAGGGGGAATCGTCAGGTCGGTCGATCGGTACACCGAGTCGGAGATGAAACGAAATCAGATGGTCGCACGATAAAAAGCTTCGGGGCCCACCATCTCACGTTCGATTAAACATTTTTAATTGCTTTCGTCCGATTAGCGAGTCGGATGAACGGCATGCGCGCAGCAGCCAGCTAGCCACTCGTTCTCCCTTTCTCTCCCTCCAGAATTTCAGTTCGGTCCGGTAACCGCTTCAAAACCATCCGTCTATCCATCGCGCCTCAGTCCCGTCCTATTCGGTCTCGCCTCTCTTTCTTTCGATCGGACGTCGGATTATCGGAGTTAATCCGGCACCGTCGACAACTCCCCGTCATCAGGCCCGATCGCTGATTGACTTTTTTACCCCCCCCCCCCCTCCGACGTAGCTTCGCGTTGTAAAATTGGACGACTATTGGCCCCGTAATGAAATAGGAAACTGCCGTGTCCACTTCGATGGTAATTAACGGCAATTACAACGTTCGTTCGAGCGGCTTTGCCAGGTAATATCGCGAGTCTCGCAACTCCGCCCTGCCCCTCCGCCTCTCACGGAATATCAACGACATGCCCCAGGAGAAAATAACGTTACCCTGTGAAACAAGCTGGTTCGCTGGCGAGTTAATCGTGTTAAGATGTCCACCATTTTTTAATACCTCTGTGCCCCCCCAACCGGAAATTCCGCAATTTTCCTTTATTCTCTCCTGTACTGTGAATTCGAATCGAATTCGTATTACCTTTGAGTTTTGCTGCAGAACTATTCGATGTACATAACCTGATGATTTATGGTGTTACCTGGAAATATTACCAACGCCTGCTTAACTTAATACGAGTGTTTCATGTGTGTTGTTGATCGTGTTGATGAGTTTCAAATATGTCTATTTGATACGTTGACTGCCATGGTGAAAAAGACCGTACGCAGCCAGACACAATTTATTTCGTTTTTTAAGTCATAAATCGCCGAAAATACATGGGTTTAGTGAATAGAGACTGTGGGGCTTGTTTGAAATTATATTGCGACTAGTTTTTTTTCCGCGGCTTTGCTCGCGTGGATTTCGGGATTAGGCAAAATTATTTTTCGAAGAAAATTTTTAAATTGGATTTAAATAAAAGTAAAAGTGAAAAAGTAGGTATATATTATATTATTTCATTTATTCCCGTTTACTCGGACACCTTTTCGCGCCCTGAGGATGGAATTACCAAAAAATCTGAAATTAGTCATTTGTATAAATACGATTATGAAGCAAAAAACAGCGGGATATTTAATCGGGACTAAAGCATAGTAAAGATTCGCAGAAAATACATTTTACCTCTTTTCACCCCTTCAGCGGTTGAATTTCGAAAAATCCTTTCTTAGTCGATGACTACATCGTAAAGAGAATTTATCCTCAAAATTTTATGTTCTCAGGTTAAACAGTAAGAGTTGGGACGTTGATAAGTCAGTCAGTCAGGTCTTCTTCTTTTATATATATATAGATATTAATTGTACGCCCAATTTTCTAACGGTATTTAAATAATCCTAGCCCCCGCAGAAGTGTACGCGTTTCCCATATGACGACGTGGCAGTCAAAGTGTTAGGCTTCTTCGAAATGACAGCGCAGTTATTTCTATTAACCAGATGATTAACAAATGCTAAGATACCAGGTTCGTCGGAGAACACAGTAAATCCGGAACATATCGACATCTACGTATAACACTGGATTCTGTCACGTGGAATATCTTTTTATCGGATCAGGTGTGTGCAGATGATAATCCTTACACTGTAGAGCACCACCGTGTGTACACGCCGATTCATTCGACGAAAGGACGCGTGCGTCGTTCGGAGGCTCCGTTTGCTCGTAATTAGCAGGCTGCCCCCTTTCATTTGTGCCGCGGACACAAGAGAAATATTCCTCCCCTTCCTCCAGGACGAAATTATTTGAATGCGTCGATATGATAACGTATTCGCCGCCCGTCCTAATTAAACAGTCGCCCGTATAAATACGCCCGTGCCGGCACAGCGGCGTCCGGACCCGGTAATCACGCGGCTCGTGAAATTTGAACACGTCGATGCTTCGATTTACATTTAAATAAAGTCGGTGGAATTATGCATCGACCCCCAACGCCGTTGCAGCGTGCGCTGTTCCTTTCTCATTTCGTTGTGCTACCCCTAGGCGTCGCATTTCCCAGACAAGAAACACCAATTTGGTAAAAAGACGCCTGAATGCGATCCTACGCCTGGGATCAGCATTCGGGGCACGAAACCATTGATTTCAAAAATGGGGGTCCCGGGTTACCAATATACGACAACAATTAAGTACGAACGTTCTAAAAGAAAATTAGTCGTAGATTCTTAATTAACAAACAAAAGCGTGCAGTGATGTATAACCTATCTACCTAAAAGGAGTTTCGAGTTACTTTTTCACTCAAATTCTTTGGAACATGACTTGGTATACTATAGAACGGAAAAACTAAGAGCTTCGGGAATGTTTGAAAAAAAAAACTCTTTATGTTTACCTAATCTATCGGAACAGGAAGTTAGGGGTACCCGGGTACTCCGGTTGGAAAGCAACCGTAAATATTTTGGTTACCCAAAGAAGGGTTAAGGCGCGACACGAAAGTCCAATAAAGGCAAGAGGTCGTTTCGTCGGCCAGATGAAAGCTGTGAAATTTATTATAATTGCGTGTTCTTCTATTAACCAGACACTCGAAAAGAGCCGCGTTATTTACTGCGTGGAACAAGTCTTTAATAACTCCCGTCGCTCTCGTTGCCAGCCCAAAATGGGACGAAGACCGTGCACGAGAGCGTGCGCGCACGCTTTCACACGCAACGCACGAAAATCCTCTTAAAAATTCCCCGGGGAATAATTCGAGCCGCACGAACGCGCGTCCGCGACGCCGGAAACAAAACCGTGGTAGAAAACCACGGCGAGTGTGTATGTACAGAGAAGCACGCTTTTGTAAAAATTTTTATGTCTCGACGGTCTGACGTGCCCGGAACGCATAAACACACGGATGTAAAGTACATGGAGAGATTTTGCAAGCGCGCTAAAAAGCACATACAATCTTCCCGCGAACGAAGAATCATTATCCGTATTCAATTCTACGTTTCGATTGTCTGTTCGGGCAATCGAAGCTGTATTTATACGAGTGGCAAAATTCGTCGGAGCACTTTAAGATGACAATGAAAAATGGTATTAGACGGATGAGATGAATTGCAAGCAGCAAATAGAATTCATCGAAGGAACTATAAATGGACGAACGAATAATTAAAGAATACATATGCATAATCAATTATTTTAATTAACACATGGTTATTGATATTCAGTATTGTTCTTCGTCATCCTGTATCGTGTTCATCTAGTTCTAGAGAAAGAAGGTTTATTTATATCGAATTTAACCTATATTGGCACGCTGTTCTGTGATGGATTATCGGATACCCCTAATGTCCGAATGGAGTGTATCCTATCTCATTCGGCATCTGAATGGAATTACGTCAACCGTCCCGGTTCAAGCGATAAAAGTCAATAGACCAACAAGAAGCGCAATAACAAGTCGAACGAGAACAGTTCATTACCAGCACGCGCGCGACCGCGAGTCGTAACGGGCCTCGTTAATAATACCCGTCGAGACGATGCTTTATCGCCGGCGACGGCGATCGGTCGATTTCTTTCCTGGCACGCACGCGTTATGCTTCAATTAATTAGCCGTTCCATAGTTTCATACGAGGTAAACTTACGTTTCGCGTGAGCCCGCGCACGTTATCATATCTTCAGCCCCTGACTTTTAAGTAGCTTGTACCCCGATACCAAAAGCTACGGTACAAGCTAAAAACGGAATCGATAAGGCAGAGGGAGGCGTTTCTGGGAAATAAAATTGTTCTTTGGAAAAAAGGGTCGCAAAGCCCGTAATACCGTGACAGAGTGAGGTTTCACTTGGGGGAATTTATCCTTGCGTTACTAAAGGAATAATGCTAAGGAGCTAACGACAATAGTTCTGAGAGGAAAGGTAGCGATGGATTAAGTGAAAATTAAGATATAAGAACATTAAATATTTCATAAACTAATGACCACATACGGCTGGAACAAGTATCATTGGCTTCTGAATTCCAAGCTCTATCGCTGTGCTCAACCTCAGTAAAAACCCAACGTCACACTTAGAGACATTTCTTTGTCAATGCCTAGGAACCTTCGAACACTCATCCCGAATTTGCTGTACCTTTTTATTTCGGTGTATAAAAGGGTAATGGCCCAAATATGTAGTATTGTTACAAGTACAATGACTTTTCACTGTTCTGCTCACTTACTTGTAAATACCTGCCTTCAATTGTACTGCTTGTATAATAATACGTTTGTTGCGAGACAGAATGCATCAGCCGAAACGACAGAATCGCGTGACACATTACCCTCGAATCGTGTTAGCGATCCTGTCAGTGCATCCACGGTATCTTCAAATGAAAAAAAATAGAACAGCATGCAGAAAGAGGATGAATGAATATCAAGAACACCACGCTATGGAGAACAAACGCGCGGGAAGCCCCATGTAGCCGAAGTGACATTTGTTCTCGGCATTGACGCGACGAGCCGTATAGTTTAGTCATTCGCGTCAACGCCTTTCCAGGCGACTTTAAAGTCTCACGGCATCTTGCTCCTTTCGCCTGTCGAATCGAAACCCGGAAACGAGAAGACGTAAGGGTATTTCTAAAGCCACTCGAGAACAGCGGCGTACATTAACAGAGAGTCGACAGGTGTCCCGGTGCTAAAGGAGAAGACAAGGAAGCATTCAGGAAGTGAAGATCAGAGGCTCTCTGTGTGCTGTGAGCGGAGATGAGAAATTCTTATACACCGTTCGGTGCCGTCGTTAGCCTTCGACGTGATGTTAAGAAGAGGAATTTTAGAAACAGGGGAAGTCATTATTAAACGGGACGCTGTAGTCTTATGTGTGAAATTTTAGTACAAAACAAATTTTCCTTTTTCTCGAGCGTAGGATTATGTTTAATCCGCTAACTGCGTCTGTCCACTACAGTGGACGCCTACTTTATCACTTTAGCGACAATATTTGGAACATTTCATGACGATCGGCAGTACGAAATTTCTATAAATGACATCCAATCATTAGAAAAGTCGTGATACTGTGATTACTAGTTCGTTATTTATCGTAAGCAGACAAATTGTTTATAGGAAAAATATTTTTAAAAATGTTTTGTATAGTCTTAAAATGACTATTGGTTCTTGTTTCCATGGAAACGAAATTTTCGTACGAAATAGCAAACGATGAGCGGATTACTATAGCAATAGTGAAAATATGATTGTATGTTCAATATTTATAGTAATTCCCTGGCTTGGAGTTAAGAGTGCCCGATCATCGATAACTAGTTCCACTTCTTTTTCGTTAAGAAATATTTGAGTATTCACACGTATCGATAGACAGAATTTCTCAGCTCCGACGTAGCATGAGCGAACAGAAGTGAATGAGCAGAAAAGAAAAATCGAAGCATTAAAGCAAGAAAGGGGAGAACTACGGGAAGACTATTCCCTCGCGTCAGAAGGTCGTTTACAAGTCTCCGCGAAATAAAGATTTCGAGGGCCATTCAGCGGCGCCGCCAAGTGGCCCGTATATTAGCAGAGTGTTGACAGGTGTGTCGACAAAGGGAAGGGTAAAGACAGGGTGAAAGCGTCGGTGATGGAGAACAAAAGGGGAGGAGCGAACTTGGAACCAAGTCACGGACGCTGCTGGTGTAAAATAAATCGATGCGTGGGGGTGTTAACGAATAAATAGGACGAACCTTCTCGGATCCAAATCTTCCATTACTCCGTCCAAAAAATTGTCAGACCAACTATCGAAATTATGAACGACTATCTACAACATCGTCCCTTCATTTCATATTTTCTCAGAAGAAGCAGACATCTCCATTTCTATTCCATTACTTTCTTCAATACTTCCACCACCAATCACTAGCATAATAATTTTTCCTCCCATCAATTTCTATCGAACCATTAAATTCAATAACGCAAAATAAAAGCAAATATTTTCATTGGTTCAATAAGTACGAAACTTTAATCGGACATCACATTTGCCAGAAGTGCAACAGGGAAGTACCAACTCCGTTTTTATAACGATCCCTCTAAAATGCACATTCGTATTCCATAGGACCAATACAAACACGGACGATCGAGTTCTCGTCGAGCCGTTTCGTGGTCGGCGTGACGTTTCGCGTTCTCCATCGGGAGAGAGTAATTGTGTTCAGTTCGAGCATCGATGAGAGGGGTGGTTGGGCGGTGTGGCGTATCGTTGGCGTGGAGTTTCGTTGGTCCGGTGGCTGGCTCATTCAGGGCGCAGCTTTAACGCTAGGCTTTTCATTAGGTCGCGTGATTGATGAGGGCCCCATCGCGCTGCGATATTATTTTGAGTAGGCGCGTGCGCCCACGCCTAGACCGTAGCTAGCCCCCATTATCTGTCGGTCCTTTTGCCCTGGAACCCCCCACCCCTCCAATCCTTCGTGCCCTTCTCCAAGCCTTTCTCAGCCGGGCATCCTCCTCGCTTCACCGCGGCCTTCCATAGCGCGAGCCTCGCTCACCTTTCGCACTCGAACGCCTTTGTTCCCGTGGCCTGTCGACGCTAATGGAAAGCACTTTTAACCGATGCTAATGGAAACGCGCCACCCGGGTTACTCCCTACGTGCAGCCCGCGGACCTTCGGTCCACGGATCGCTGCGAAAAACTATCTCGCCGAACCTATCTCGTTATCCCCAGGCTGCGCGCACAGTTTTGAAGGATGAGGGGAAAATCGACGGAGCTAAAGGGGCGGGGAAAGAGGCTAGAGATTGATGACCCAGGCTCGTACGATTAGCTCTTTCACCGCCGACCCTCCCGACCGTGGAATTAATACACCGACCAATCAACCGTTATCTCTCAATTATTCCTGGTTCGCGCGGATCGCTGGTATATGGTCGCGTATTAGCCGCTTGTCTCGTCGCCTTTTTAGAATCGATCGCTTACGATTATGTTCAACCTACCATATACCCTCGTGTATATTTTAGTATACCATCTGGTAGATTGTTTAGGAAGTTAATCCATGATCATTGGGTAGGAAAAGGTATGCTACTGTTAGACTATATATAAATTTATTCCATAATTTTTGTCGTATGTGAGAGTCGTCATAGTACAATGTTGCAACTGTGATTTCTCAAAGTGTACTAACGCGTTAGCTACAGGACTCAGGGTATATGCCTGAAAGGGTCTACTCAATGGCATAAAGGAAATTTGTCTGCTCTTTCTACCACAACCGTAGGAAAAAAATTATGGAACAATTTATATATTATAGTCTTCCATCTGGTATAATGATTGCATAGGGAAAGGTCCCCACGCTCCTGATGTTAGACAGATTAATAAAAGAATATAGGATTCATTAAACTCCCAAAGGAATGAAGAACCACTGTCATACATTCCTCAAGACATCAGTCGTGTGACATAGTACAACGTGTTAGGAAGCTTCGCTATACTCTTTCCGTCAACTAGAACGGAGGAGAGGCATTAAAAGGGTAGCTAAGCGAGAGAACGTCGTTGCGCTGCAGCCTTTACGCCGCATCGGTCTTCCTCCTGACGAATTTTCTTGTCGCCCTGACTCGTCTTCGTCGCTCGTTTCCCTTCGTCGCCAGTGCAGTATACCGGTCGCTTTGAGAATTTGTCTTGGTCTTATCTTAGCGTCGCACTGTAACCATCTGCTCTAAGGAGAGCGAACCGGAGCGTGGCGTCGGTACCATAAATTCCCATCATGTTCAAAGACAAACAGAGTGGAATTGATCCGTTCCCCCTGGTGCTCACGACGCGCAGGGTTGGGAGAGGGGGTGGTTGTAGGGTTGGAAAGGGAACACGAGCAATCTGCGTCGCGTTTTCTTTCGGTTATCGAGCCAACTGACTGGCAGTTTTCCGTGGAAACAATTTATCTTCATCGCGCGATCGGCGCAATCTGTAACGCCGTGAGTACCACGCGCGGGGGCAAACATCCCCTCCACCGTCCGTCCAGCAAAGATTCTGTGGTGAACGATGGGTATGTGCGAGATCTCTCGGTTTCATCAACGAAACTTTCCATGTAAAGAGGAAACGTGGATTCGCTTTATCTTACGGGTTATTGAAAGCTGCGCACGGAACCGTTTGAACTTCGAACAGAGGCGGCAGATGGTGGATTAACAGCTTGGCTACCGTATTTCATATGAGCCTTAACTTTCGAAAGACGACGCCACTGGTAGCCGTATGTTTCTAAATATATTGTACCCATTCGACAGATGACGGATTTTTTGTTGAATCTAAGAGGAAAAGTTTCTTCCTTACGTTAGTTACCGCGAGGTACTCTATAGATCAGGCGTGGATAACCTATGACCCGCGGGTCACCAAATGACCCATTGGATAATTTCCAATGACCCGCTTGAGTTCCGCGGATAAATATAATATATAAGAATAAATTATAAAACATACACATGAAACAAACACATTGAGAAAATATAAATAATAGATTAACTTTGATCCCGCAGGTCGTAGGTTGCCGACACTTGCTACAGATTCAGGTCATATGAACAGTTATGTACCCTTGAAGTCTTCGGTGTATCTTGTTCCAGTACACGCAGAATTCCATGATCCACAGACTTTCTGTGTCTTCTATGAAATGTTTCGGAACATGAACAACGCGAATTATAAAAACGCAGTTTACAGAAATTAGTCTCGCTTACACGTTACAGTCAACGAAGACCTCTGAACGGTTAGGATTTGAAGGAGCAGTCAGTCCAGAATGGAGATCACGTTCTCCTTGCCTGAACGTTTGTTCGTCCCGTGGACGTGAACCGCATTTTTCCCCAGTTTTTCGTCCGGCACTAATTATACCGAAAAATTCGCTCCTGACCCGCGAGTTTCGAGTGTCTCTTTTACCAAGAGCTCCGTATAACGAACACTGTATCGTTGCTTTTAATCAAAAAGACCGTGGAGAGCCAACTGAAAATCCCATCCAAATTTTCGACCGATTCATGTACCGTCTATCGTCGTATACAACGTTGAAAAAGAGAAAAGAACGTGGAGTTGTTGATCCAACGAAACATCGTATTTGCAATATTTAATAGCTTTCTAAAATATTGGACAGATATCCATTGCGTTTGGATCACAGTTGGAAGGCTGGTACATTTCGTACAGTCTATGTAATAGCAACTGCGGTGCTTTCATTCATTAATACAAGATTTCATTCAATACCCACGGCCAATTTCCTAATCACGAGGCATTAGGAAGTCGAGAATTTTAAGCCCACGGTTGCCTACAACCTGGGTACTCGTAGGAGGGCATAGAACACAAGGAAATCCTTTCAAAGTGGATTCTCAGTGGGTAATCGACTGTATGATTTATCGTAACCAAAGGGTCTACTTTCATTTCCGGGCCAGTCTAAGCCTTCCCCAATCCCCTCGACGACTCAATTGGACCGTCCTGCGCCAGCCAGCATGCTCCAACGTTTGATCGGAGTCTACATTTGCGTAATATACCGTATACTCCGTGGAACGAATATACTTAGGTACTCGAGACGTACTCGGGAGGTGTGAAAAGGATTACCTCGTGGATAGAAGTGTCACTTGGGTCTGTAGTGGTTTGCAACGCTACCGTCTCGAAGGGTTATTCGATTTAACAAGATTGAAATTATTGCATAGAATATCACTCATCTGAAAAACGAAACTAATTTGATTGTCTTATAGAATACCCTTAATATTCTGTAGTTTTTAAATTGGCCCACTAGAATGATTTTCAGCGGATAAAATGTTCTTTTTTAAAAGAAAATCTAGTTATCAAGTGAACGGTATACATCAGTGATGACGAACATTTTTTCGTGCACGTGCCAAAAATTTATAAATAATATTTATTGAATTACTGACGCGCCAAGCAATTTTTAATAAAAAAAATTATTACAGACTTTTATTAAGATAATTTTGACAATTAACTTAGTATTTCATAAACATGAACTTATAACATGTCATAAATTTTGTCGAACAAAAATCAATATCAATTGTTTATTAACGAGATTTTTGTTGTACATTGGTTTCTCTTTAGCTTCTGTCTTGCAAAACAAACTTTTGCTTGTATATGCTAGAACAACCAAAAAGTATCAGAATAATTTATAAGCGTACAAAATGATATAATCGATAAATCACGTGCCAGCAAAATTTTAGTAAGTGTCACCTCTAGTACCCGTGCCATATGTTCGTCATGCCTGATACAGATGCTTTTATGGTAACATGATTAATGAAACACGGTGTTAAGAATTATGAAATAATTTCAAAACGTTCTGTGTTCCCCAAACGAGCGTCTCTGTTCCATCCAGTCTTGGACCATTCTCTTCTGTTCAAGACTCTCGAATCCGCTCGTGGGTGGCTCTCGAATCTACTTTTGCCGGGCCGGTTGTTCGCCGCATTTCGATACCCTTTCGAGAATTTTCCCCGGGTGGCTCGTGCGCTTTCAGCTGCGAAGTGCTATCGTATGACGAAACGTTGTTCGATTAGTTTCGCCTCGAATGGAGAGACCGGAAGTATTCCGGGCGTGAGAGGCAGGAGAGGGGGCAGAAAAGTTTCCCTCGTGACTCTGTCGGCTCGCCACCGTGAAACAAGCACGGATTGTAAATCCGGCATGAGTTATCGCCGCGTTTCGATCAAAACTGTGAAACTGCAGTTTCAGGCCGGGCACGTAAAATTTTTCACTGGAAGTTCTTCCGGTTACATCGGCTTGCTGTTCCGTGAAAAATAGTTCCATTTTGCGGATGTCGTTCGCCCCGGGACCGGGTACATATGTATCGAGCGCGTTTGCGTGTCGCGACCGATCCGCTAATCGCATTACACGATCCTCGGAAGTACAAAACCAATTCACCTTTGTATCGTTCTTCCGTGAACAAATTTTTGTCGGTCATTCGTGCGAGTTTACGGAAACTCTTTAGTGTTAGTGATGGGACTGGAAAAGTATCTCCATCTATGCTGGTGTTCCAAAAGTATTGCAGGCTAGATTTATCGTAATCTGCAAAGTTCATAAGTTTACAATAATATATGTAACATACAATGAAGACAAGTTACCTGTAATGTGTGGTGACAAACATGGGAACAAAATAAGAACTGTCGAGCAAGGGTTAATGAAATTTCATTTGCTATGCATTTTGTAGTAGCCGTGCAATACAGTAAATCATCATTAGTGTTCGTTACTTCAGGACTTATTGCTGAACCAGTTAATGATTTTTAAGATGTAACACTTCAATGTATCTAAATACGGAGTTAAAATATGCTTCTTTTGTGTCGTAGTTTCACACTGTTTCCACTACGATGACGTACCTACCATGACCCTATACTTTCAACTTGCCCAAACTCAGACCTTAACCTGTATTTAGAGTGGCAACAGTAACTAGCCTAGAGTCTCAAAGAGCACAGTCCTATTTTCACGCCAGAAAATAAATGGAAAGAATTTAAATCCACGTACAATACACTTTCAAATAAATCATTCATCGCCAGCATAATCTTATATTTCCAAGTCTCGTACTCTTCAGCTCCTATCACTAATCACGAACGCAAACATTTGTTCTGTATCGACTGAAACGAGACTCGTCGTTCCAACCGTTCGACAGGATCAACGGGTAATATTTCTGCGAGATATTCATGACAGCCGCGCGTCAGCCGAAGATACGCTGCGAGGACGATGGATAGTCCGGATGCGGGGGTTCGTCCGATAAGCCAGGCAGCGATTTTTCACGCGGACGACACGGCCAGAAAGTCGAGGCTCTTAACGTGGCACACCCGACCCCTCCTACGAAAGTCGAAACGTCCAACTGGCCGACACGAGTCCTCGAGAAGTCTCGATGCAACGACTGGAAAGTATGAGGTTCAGCGTTCTTAACGGGGTAGCCGCGACCGGCACAACTTTTCAAGGGTTTGCCGAAAGTAAGGGCGTGTCCCGTTGAACTCGCGACTTTCAGCGTCTTTCTGACTTCCCTTCCATGCCGCAGTTCCACCCGTCCTATGTATTTCTTCGTGAGCGCGCTCCATTTCCGTATTTTTGTCCCGGGCAACTTTCGATACTGTCTCCCGAACGACCACAACTGAATGTTTCTTGTTTACCACTGCTGACGGGAAAAGCATCTTCCAAGGAAAGTCACCCCTCGATCGTTCGTGTTATTCTCTCGATTATAGAGAATAGCTTTCGTTCCTCGCCCTCCTGAACCGGTTGATTCATCGATTTCCGAAGATGATATCGGGCTTATCGGTGCCGGTTGCAAATTGAACGGAATGTCGGCGGGAGACGATGGCACCCGGAAGAATAACCCAAGTGGGGATACCGGATGAACAAGAGCGTTTCCATGGAGTATCGACGAGAAGACGGATGTTCGCATCGACCGAATGGCCAACACGAACGTATATCATACATGGGCTATCCGCGATATCTCGTGAATTTGAGAGCGAATCCCGTGGTCCATGGTTCATCGGTGATGTCCGTGAATATTGAAATAGACTCCGGGCTTGTTTGAATAAATAATAGGGAGCGTGTGAGAGGTGTATTACGCAATAGCAATGATTATAATGGCCTTTTCGATTGAACCAACACGTAAATAATCTCATCAATATTATATAATTTGTGTTCTAGAGGAATAGGAAAAAGTGAAGGATTAATAAAACAACTTCGAAGTACAGCAAATCCTTGATGATTGTGCCAAGATTCCTGGGCACTGAGAAGTAGAGGTCCCCAAAATGTAACGCTGACTTTTTAATCAGGTTTAGCACAGTGATAAAGCTTGGAATTTTGAATCCATATTTGTTTCAGCCGAATAGGGCCATTAGTTTATTGAAATATTTAATGTTCAGGGCCGAAAAACCTTCGAACACTCATCGATGAGAATTCGAGACTCAAAATTACATCGTAAAGAACGCAACGTAACCGAACATAATTTTCCACGCTCAAGAGTATTTTAGATATCGCGTCGGGAACTAATTGGACCTTCCGACTGGCATAAATCACCAGTGAAAAATGTGATAACCCGTGACAACGGAATTGCCTTTAAATCGTAATCGCTTTTGCGGCTACCTGTTGGAACCAACTGCGGCTTTCCCGTCCGTGCCCTTCGATTTCTTCGTCTTCATCTTCCTTATTCCGGTCTTCCTTTTCTTATGCGCCAGCCGCGAACTGGATCAGTTGCCCGTATACCCAAGAAAACCGTTCACCCCGGGCATTTACTACGTTTTACTTCCCCGGGCTCGATTTATGTATTTCATTCCGTTACCAATAGATTTTCGCCAGGCGTTTCTGTCCAATTTGTAATGGTTTCTTTCTGCCCGGCCCCGTATATAAACGCTCGGGTCGCGCGCGTGCGCCCTCTATTGCCAATGCCAAGAACGTTTAACTTTCTATCAGGCGGTGATGCTGATTAAAAAACTTTCACACGACGATACGTCAGGAGCTGTCGATTGGAACGATGTTTACGACCCTTGGAACCATCTGTGGTGGCTGTCGATAGTTAATTCGAAGTACAGTAACGTTTCGCTACTAGTCCATATTCTGTACTTCAGCGCTAAACCGATCAGCCGATTCTCTGCCGAGATCTCCACTTTGAAGTATAGTTCAAGTAGAAGTTTCATCCGTCAGTGGACCACTATCGAGGTTCTACAGTATTTTAACGCCACACGCGGACTTGGTGTCGTAAATCAGCAAATTTTCGACGTCTTCTAGCGAAGCCTAAGGAGTTCCCCCAAAATTTTGGCATTCCACAAGGAGACATTTGCGCGCCCGAAAATGCTTAAAAGCCGGAGCTGCCAAGTTTCAAGGCGGCCATGGCCCAGTGTCCTGTGAACGCCAGCAAAACCGCCATCATCGCCATTTACTCTTTGGTAAGTTTCCAAAGTTGGAAACTTTTAACGGGACAAGGGCACGCTCGGCGAGCCGTACGCGGCGGCGACGTTACTGCTAACACTACATCCAGCTTCTTCTTCATCATCTTAGCAGCGCTTACACACCTCGACGTACACACAGGGAAAAATCATTAGAAAAATGCGGCTTCGGGGTGTTTCTAATCTCCTGAAACCTTCTCTCGTTGGCTGTCCTGGTTCGCTTCCAGTTCCTTTGTTCACGGGAATTTCGTTTCATGTTGAGAACCACGAGAAATTCGTTTCGTATTAGAGAAAGGAAACGACGTTCATTTTGTTTTCGTGATGTTACTTCGAATAATTGTTGACTGAAAGATTACAGTAGTTTTCGATAGATTTTCTGTTAAAGCGAAACATGACACTATGAAGAACATTACTAAATTGAATGTCCAACATCGAGTACGCGATAAATTTGTGTTACCTTAAAAGTACAGGGAAGTAAATACGTGGCTTTAGTCAAACAGAAAGCGACGAGAGAGTACCATTACGAGCGGGAGAGTTTTGTAGAGTTTCCAAGGACAGAGTCGTTCCACGAAGCTTCTCACTTGCATATTGTACTTTTACATTAAAATCTCTATTATACTAAAATCCCATTAGCCAGCAGACGTTACCTCGAGAATCACCAGTGCATGAGGTTTAATTGCCACCCAGTACTTTAATTAACGACGTATCCTTAATTATTCCTATGTGTCTACCCTAAAATTTCCTGCGAATCTTCAAATAACTTACCACAGAATCTCCCATCCGCATGAAGCTCTTAGCTCGAAAAACACGTGGCATGTTCCACCAGACCTAGCTGCGCGTAAAGAAGTCGTCCGAGAATAAACAGCGTCTCCTGATTAGCGTGTCTCGCATCCGTCTCGCGTGTCGCGACAATTTACATTGCTGATTGCCGTTTCATCCAAATTAGTACTTAGAGTCGCGCTAATGTATAATCAAAGTGTTTCAACGCGTCGAGGTGGAGGGGGTGCGTCGCGTGTAGACGGCGTTACAGGATAGCGTAAAGTTCGTTAGGGGTGGCTGTTCAGCGCCTGGCGATCGAGCCACGAAGATTTCTCCGTGAAATTCCTACCCCTCGGAGGAAACTTCTCTCATTGGGGGGAGGGAAGCCAGGGCTGGATTTAATCCCGATATTCAATTCGACCAATCTGCATGAATCTAGGTCCGGAGAAATGTCTGCGAGCCAGCACCTGTTTTGATTGGTGGAGAGGTGTGCTAATGTCAACTACACAGAGTTTGTATCACGGCCAGAAAGGCTACCCACGTTGAAAACCGTTGTATCTCAAGGAAAATCCTCGCCCTTGAGCCTCGCCCTTCGGGCCAGAAACGAAAACATTCTTTAGAATTTATCCGATCGGTGTCACGCTCCCGGCTGTCTACATAAATCTAAGGTGTTTTCTATCCACGAACTCTCCCCTCCGTTCCCTCGATTCCCTGGCACGGATGAACGCGGGAATAACGCGAATATCCGCGATACATCTCCGACCAATTGAGCAATCGCGAATAGCCGGATAGGAGTTCGACTGCGGGGGCAATGGCGGGAAGAGTACCGGGGATGAAACGAAGTTTGGGGGTTCGATTTGAACGGGTAAATGGAGCGGAGTTGGAAAGTATTTCAGAGAATCCTATACACGAGTAGTTTTTATTTTTGAATTCACTTTTTATAATCCTCGACATATTCAATGTTCTGCATTTCGCTTTGTTATACACAGGTTCGTTTAGCGGACAAACTTCTATTCGGTGTATCGAGAGGTGAGGTCTATTAATCTTCTTCAACTGTGAGGCGACATACAGGGTGTCACGTAACTGGTGGTACAGCCTGGTAAGCGGTAAATCTACGTGAAAAAATAAGTTAAAAATAGAGAAAAAAATTTGTTCATCCGAGGCTAGTTACAAATTCATGCGTTTGTGCTGGAAATAAGTAGAAACGGAATGCAATGAACAGTGTTAATCAAGTCTTGTAGAATTGTACGCTTATCCAGCTTTACAGTTACTTTGAAAGCTTAATTTTCTCGAAAATAAAGTCTGGAGTAAAAATATTTTATTCTATATTTACGACTTACTTTTTCACGTAGAATCGCCACATATCCGACTGTACAACCTGTTACATGTCACTTTGTATTTTAAAATAAAAATGTGTTCCTGGCCGTTCACTGACTACAAACAAATAGGAAATATGTAAAGGAAACAGTATACATTCTTGACTTTTACTGATTTCATACGGTAGTAGTGAATTACTCATCGCTGCACCGAATATTAATAAATTTATGAAAATATACTAATGCCTTGATTTTAGTATCGTAAACAATAAACAGAAGATTTTAATCTCTACACGAAATTTATACCATTTTGAACCAAAACAGCTGTTTAATCGCCCTACAAGTCAATTTACGTACGGTCTACTAATCATGTATGCATATTTCTCTCATCAAGACGATTTAGGGATGCGTTCCGACTCGCTGACGGAAGCTCCACCGGTCACTGGACTACGGAGGTCCAATTACAACGACTGAGAACTAGTAATTGAAGCGGGAAAACCCATAATCGGATTACAGTTCGAGAGAACGGTAATCCGAATTCTCGAACAATTAAATTTCTCCCCTCTCGTAAATCGCGTGTCTCTGGCAGTTCTCCAAAATATAGAAGGCCCCGCGCTGTTTCGCGTAGAACCGACCGGCATCCCGGCGTAAGAACGTCAGGAATGTGGATGATGCTTCGTCGTAGCATGACAGAGAGAGGGGTTTCGGTCTGAACGCCGCAATTCACGAAGATGCTTCAAATTTGCGGAACGTCTTTTTCCCTTCCGTCCGCCTTGTTACCACTCTTTTTACCGGCCTTTCCGTCCAGACCAGCGGAGCTGTTGTCTTTCCTCTAGAGACCGCTCGACAGAGGAATCGGAGATTCCGGGATAATGGAACTCCGATGAAAGTTTTTCAGGTAATTTGAAGGCACCGCCTCTAAGAAACGGTACACAGTAAGTGCTCGAAAAGTAACTCGCGAGAACGGGCCCTCGATATACGGTTGCCCGCAAGGAAGATCTGCCAATCACGAGTGCTGAGTAAATTTTCTGGGCGATCTTCGATATGATTTTGAAGCTTCTTTAACCCTGTCAATACGGGAATTGCTTACCCGAGCGATGATTGACCCGTTTCTATCATTGGAACGGCTAATTCTTCGATATACAGAGTGGTCGGTAACTGGTGGTGCAAACAGAGAAGCGGGAAAATCCACAGCAAAAAAATAAGTCGAAGGTATAGAATAAATTTGTTTCGTTTGAAATTCCAATTACGAGAAAATTGAATTTGGAAATTTGTTGGATACGAGTGGCACTGAATAAAACTTGGTTAACGCGTCTGTTCATTGCACTCCGTTTCTACTTACTACTATGGCTAATACACGCGTTTCAGATTAATATTCCAATTCAATTTTCTCGAAAACGTCGTCTCAGACTCATTTTCGGTTTATTTTTGTATGCAGAATTACTCCTTTTCCGGGTGTACCATCAATACCAACCACCCTGTAAAATCGATCTTATTATCAAGAAGGAAACGTATACGGTAGCTGTCTATTGATCCGAACATTGGACAAGGATTCAATGAAAAAAAAAAATGTTCAACCTTGAAATATAACCTACTCTCCAGTCCTTACTGAAGATTCTATTTTACAGATACAGGTGACGTGACACAATGCCGTCGATACAATATATCGTTCGATTGGCTACCGGTAGAAATGATCGACACGCATATCGTTTTCCGCATCTGGTTTCCGCGTTTCAGGACTCGACCGAATAGACCGATAGTGTTGTTGTTCCCGTGGAATTGCGTGTCGGGCAACGCGACGCGCCACGGTCCATCAGCTGCCCGCTCGAAAGTCCACCGTTTTTCCGCCCACTTTTACGGGCGTCGAACGGGTATCGTCACACGGCTACCTTGGGCCACTGGTGTCGCGGCCCGTGTACGGATTTGCATGATATGGTAATTTTTCTCGATACACGAGAGAGAGACATGTACCGATCGGTGCACGCACCTATGACGCGTGTACAATGCGAACAGGGTTACCGTCACGATATATTAATGCACGTGGGTTGATTGTAATCACGTGTCACTTTCAGCGATCCTATATGCGAGATATAGGGTGTAAAAAAAGTGAGTTGGCATGGTAAATTAAATGAAACCTTTTATAATTATACCTACTTTAACCTTTTGAGAATCGAGGAACAATATTGGGTTCCACGGGGACCACTACCCGCTCCCTGTACTGTCATCAAGTAATATTAATTCGTATTAGGCAGACTGCAAATTCGTACCAGCAAACATTACAAGTGTTGAGTATTTTCAAAATCCTACTTTTCTGCTATTAACATTTAGGAGAAACATATAACTTTCAGAAATCAATAGTAACGTTTAAATGAAACGTTGTCGCTTATAGAAAATTTTCTCAAGAGTCGATTAGGGATACCCACATTTCGTGGAAAGTCTTATGACATCAAAGTTTGAAACTTCTGGTTTGCACCAGTATACCTACAGTGGGTGCTGGAATGAACAGTACCTGCTAGGGATTAATATTACTTGATGATAGTATAGTAAATCATCGATGAGTGTTCGAAAGTTGCTCGGCACTGAGTGTTCATACATCATCCCCACCGCTGGGCGCTTGACTGGCTCCACGGGAGACCTCCAGTGGTGGGGATGACGTCTGAACACTTAGGGCCGAGGAGCCTTCGACCACTCGTCGATGATATACTGTACTTTGTGTTACATATAATGTCATATGGCTAAAACCAATGGATGGTAATTTTATCACAAACATATAGAAAGTATAGAACACAATTCTTTTGCAAGTGAATATTTCTCCCTTGCCACAGCCAGAAAGACGTACTGTTCAGAATTGTATAAGTTTACGGAGATACTGGAATTCCATCGTAGACTGAGGGGTTATTAAAACTTTTTCGTCGAAGTTCACGACGTTACAATGGAATGTGGAAGTGTCCCAGCGAGCATCAATCATCGAGTATCTGAGAACACTTCGTCGGATCGGAAACCGTTCCTTCTCCAATAATTCGAAGATTCATGGCTGCTCGAGGCGACAGTGTTTGCGAACCGATCGAGTCCACTTGGTGGGAAATAATTCGACGCCCGGTTCAAATTCTATTTAAATTTCGCCACGCAAACCTTCGAACGTTCCCGGAACGATGGTGACACTCGCTCGAGGGGAAAGTCGAGCATTAATCACCCACAGGAACGTGTCCTGGCGTCTGAGAACCAATATGTAATAGTTTCTAATGGTCTTCAAATATTAATGACAGACGGATAGAGCAATGGAAGGAAAAACAATCAGATATCGAATATTACGAGCTTTATACATCAATGTCAACAAATAGAACATACAGTAAATCTTGAATGAGTGTTCGGAGACTCCTCGGCACTGAACATTAAATATTTCATAAACCAATGGCCATATGTGGCTGAAACAAATGTCATTATCATCAGAATTCCAAGCTCTATGACTATGCTAGACCTCATTAAAAAGTTAAAGGCACACCTGAGGATCTCTTCTTGTCAGTGCTGAGGAGCTTCTGAACACTCATTCAGAATTTACTGTACATTGATATTATGAATTGAGCTCATATTCTGAGTTTAATAACACAGGCCTTCAGAAACTTACGGACACCAAATTTAGCGCATTAGACAAAAGGAACAAGATAGTGCCACACATTTTCTCCAATTTTTAATAATAAACTACATTCCCCGATATATCGTTCAAAGAGTCCCTAGAGGTCGGACAAAAAGCAGAGCAGCTCAAATAGACGATAATACGCGGAAATCTGGCTTAATGCAGTGGGACGTTCTCCGCATAGTCTCTGATAAAGGAGCTTTCCACGTACGGTCCCGCGTTTGCATTGTGACGCTGGTAATTCGGGTGCCAAGGTCCATTTCAAAGTCCAACTAGTGCCAGCTTTCTTTAAAGGGAGTTATGAAAAGGCTTTCCAAGGGGGTTTATTCGATCCTTCCAACAGGGGAAACCGCAGAGGGAGAGAGAGTCCACACGCTCTTTCCTGTCTTCTTGGTTGATCGATCGTTGAAATCGTATGACGACGACGACGGCGGGTGGTAAACGCGACGACAATAACTCGTCGAGGCTCCTTCGATACTTTCGACCGGCGGGTCGTTACTCGACGATACATATTTCAAGAAGAAACGAGACCGAGAACCGTGAGAGCAAGCCCCAGAACGGAGAGACTGTGTTGTCGAGTTTCTTGAATGCAGCTCTCGAAATACGACGGTATAAGAGACCGTGGACGTGTTTTCGCGATCTTCTTTAAGGCTCGGAATACTTTTATCTTGCGTAACAGGTCACGCCGTTTTCAGACTTTTATTCCGTCCTCCAGTTGAAAGGATGCTTGTTCTTGATTTTAAGGGTTTTTAACATTATAAATCGAGTAATGGGTTAATTTAATTTCTGGAAAATTTCAAAAATTCCATGAAATCCAAATTAAATGGAAAATTAAACTGAAATTAAATACACTGCACAAGAACTTAATTTCTTCTCTGTATCATTGGTTGTAGCAACAAGCAGCGAAGACTCTTAACACTCTGACTACCACGTCACCCAAATATGGGTGGCACGTACATTGCAAAGAGGCTGGATTGTTTACATAGAATTAGGAAATTTTTACGTAAAATTAATGTTGCAATATAGTTTAAAACAAGACGAACAACATCTACTAACCAAACGAATATATTTTCGATGATTTATGACTTAAAAAACGAAATAAATTGTGTCTGGCTACGTACGGCCTTTTCACTGTGGCAGTCAACATGTTAAATGAAGCCATAATAATTTGATCGGTGTTTCTCAATAATACCTTCTAATGAGTCCACTTCTTAGATTGAATTATAAATTTTAAACGTTACAGAATTTAAATTTTCGAAAATCATTATTTCATACGCACCATCCTAATAGCACATGCCCTTCATTTTCTCATTATTATACAGCTACAAGCGGCCCAATTATTTTCCACGGCAAACTTCAATATGCATTATCGCGACAACAGTTCCCAGACATAGCAAACTACCAGCTATTCCATTCACCATAGCCAATATTAACTCGATAACTGGAGCTCGCTACACAATCAGTATTAACAAGACATTGGATTAATTCATGAATTCCTCCGCAGCTAAGTACACATTACCATCGTTCGATTGTATACATCCATCCCTTGTTCTTCCCTGATATAAAAGAAACCACAAGATGAGTTTCCGGAAAAGTAAAAAAATGGAGCAGACGAGTTCCGGTCAAATATTTGCGCGTGTGTAATTTGCGAATGCCTGTGGTCCAATTAAAAACGACTTCCCGGCGTGCCAGCATCCCTGATTTCACCATTAAAAGATAAACAACCGATTACGGACGGACCGAATAATTCGAAAAAGGGAAACCTTGCTTGCCAATTTCAGAAAAGTTTCCCGCGACGGAAGAAAAAGTACCTACGTGGAGACCGTTCCGATACGCAAACTATCTTCTTTCGAGTAAACTGAATGTAAACTCATTCCGGGAACGTCGGAGTCCGTTCGTGTACAAAGTTTGCTGGACGGGAGAATCTGATAGACACGTAAGAACATCTGTGATCGTGGTCTGAGTGCAAAAATTCGTCTAACATCCGATGATCCACGCAACAATGATGCTTCTCTTGTTTTTTTTTTGTTCGACCGTGAACGTTAACAATGACGACATGAATATATGAAGAATTTCTACTGCCAGTCTACAGAGATCATACAAATCGTCGGTTATTTGCGTGTAGAGGGAAGAAATCCCGAATTTGTCTGTCCGCAAGAAGCTTGATTCGAGGATGAAAATCCTCGACTTCCGCCACGTCGGAGATTTCCAACCAGAAAGGGAAGAATAAAGAAGCCTTAAACCGCGGGATCCCGCCTGAAATCCCTCTAACACGCGTTATTCGCTCGGAATAACGATAAATGGACCTCTATTTGCATACGCTCGCCAAGAATCCAAAGATATTAAAATAGTGCCCACGATGTTGGCCTCTATCCGGCCGCTTCGAGGGTTCTTACTTCGCCCGCGTCAAAGTGTATCCGCGTCGACCCTCGTCATTCTCATCCGTGGTCTTTAGAACGTCAACCACTGTCCACTTAGTCGTTAGTCACGGCGCCCTCGCCCACGAATGTGAAGAAAAATGGATAAACCGGGATCGTTCGCTGCTTGGAAGAAAAAAAAATGTGGACGTCAGAATTGAAACGAATTGCGCGTGATACACAGAACGGACCCGGAATCATCTCCGAAGAAACTGCTTTCTTTCTTTGTTCTGCGGGCATTCGTGAAATGTCATTCGGAGTTAAGCTCCTCGTCTGGAAGTTACGATATCACGAAGTAAGCTTTATTCTCGCTGATGTTCCCCAGAGTCTTCAATCAGGATCACTGGAGTATTATCTTCGATCGTACATTATTTTATAATTTTACCTACATATTAGGTATACCAATTAATTCGTGGACTCTACAGTTAATTATTTACTCAAAACCGCCATCATTTTTTCGAGGGAGGATTCGTCAATTACCCCAGGAATGGCGTAAATCTGTAGATAGTAATGGGTAATAATCTCAAGACTAGACTATATTTTGGTTTTCTGTAAATAAACAAGAAATCTTTGAAAAGAATGGCAAGATTTAACCTGTACACCTAATTCATCACAAACATAATTCCACTGTTTTCTGACAAGCATCCAATAACGACTGTGTTGTCACTAAGTGAAGGACAAACAAAGAAGAGGGAAAAGTGTCAGAAACTAATGGACTCACACCTCCACCACTGTTTCCAACCCTGAAGATTCATTAGGAAAAACCCTTTGATCCGTCCGAGTAACAATTCACAAGATCAGATGCAATCGTCTGGCAAGGTTAACAAGGATCCGCCGTTCGATTCCTTAGGGCTACCCTCGAAGGAAGATACGGCCGATTGATTACGATAAGAAATTCCAGCACTGTAAATCCGCTGGAAATCCCGAAGTCCTCGACCAGTCGACAGGGAGTCGGTTACCATCCCCCACGGGTGTGTTTATCTAGCGGGTGTGTCGTCTGAATCGAACCGCGAGGATTGGGGGGAGGGGGACGAACAGGAGCCGGAGGCCTTATCTTCTATCGGGGATTCCTCGGTGCTTGGGGGCTAGAGGTTGGCCAACGGCCAAAATGGTAATGCAAAGCCCCACAGCCACGGCCGTGCTTCACGAATCACATTTCCCCAGTATTCACTTTTCGCTTTTCCGCTCACCTCTTTTCCTTCTGTCCTGGCATCTGGGCGGAACGATGAAGAGAGATAAAGGGTGGAGGAGGAGGACGGATGGAAAAAGAGATAAAAAGGACGGCTCGAGCGGGCGAAGGATAAAAAGGCACGAATGCATTCAGGAACTTCGTTCATTCGGTTCGTAGCCTGGTAAAAAGCAGCGTTTTCATCACGTTAATCATACCGTGGAGAGAGAGACGTCTCGTAGGATTGCACTACCGAGCACTTTATGCGGACCGATCGATCGCTACGGACAGAATCGAACGCTCATCGGTTTGGATTCTTCATTCCTCGCTGCTTTTCCGATTTGTTTACACACATATTGTACAGTGTCCGCGGGAATGAAGCTAAGGATTGTAATTGGGGCTGAGTAGACGATCTGACGGTGGTCGAGTACTCGCAGCTCACGTTTTTCATGCGCAAGTTGCTGTAGATGGATTACTCCTAATGTCCTGGCGTGATCTGGTACCTTCATGTGGACTGTGCTTTTGAAATTACAGTATGTTATATTGTTGCTTGGCATTGATAGTGGCAGAACTTAAAAAATGTCAATTTTAGAGGAGAAGCTTTTTAACCGTTACATTTGTATAGATAAGGTCAGATTGATAGCAACACAGCTTCTGACGTAAAACTGATGCAATTATAAAGATGACGTTTTACGTGACGAAAATGGGAACATAATGTAGGCCTTGTATTCATTAAAAGTAAATTAAAAATTTTTTGAATTATGCCACCGTCAATGCCAAGCAGTAATATCTCATAATGGATGGATTAATATTTCAACCAATATGGCATAAGAAACGAAAGCAGAAAGTGCTTTTAAGGCTAATGGAAGTATAAGGATTATACCGACGGGTCGCTTTTAACCGTAAAATTAATACACGACTAAACCTGGCTTATACGCGAAAAAAGTTCCTTCGTTCGTCAGCGAACGCCGCCGAGAATGAAAGTGAGCCACGCGTTTCGTTAATTCATACAGTATTATGTTCCCGTCACGGTAGACAAATATCAGCACCCAGTGGTGGAAATTCCATTCCAGAGAGATTTACTGAAAAAGGATATACTATATACAGCGACAGAAGAGGGCCACATTTGAAAGTCAGAACGAATGGGAGGAACGAAATGGTATTTCATTATCGTCTAAAGCCCGGGTAGTACTTTGACAAAACATACACGATCCATCCACGCAGACAATGGAATCTCGTCACGCGGCTGAAAAAACCGAGCCGCGACCTTCGAGTAAAAAGAATCGAACCACTTGTCTTTCGACGATTTAGCTTTCCCCTAAAGTAACTTCACTCCAGAAAATCACCCGTCGAAGGAAAAAAGAAACAGAACTGTTCCCAATTTAATGTCGATGGCGCACGAGTGCCATAAATAACAAGCTGTGTTTCCATCATCCCGCGAGAGCGTGTGTGTAGCTCGCCGAAAATCGAGCTGAAATGGATGGACAATCGATTGTGATACGCCACGCGAACGACAAGAAACACCGACCGAAAGAAGACGCGGCGAAGAAGAAGATCGAATCAGGGCGACGAGGGACGTGGTTGGTTTCGGTTTCGTGGATAGAACACACACCGAGGATAACGGGGGAGGTGGAGACCGAAGGTATACATAGTATGGTATACATAGAAGGTATACAGAGACACACAAAAGTGGTGTACGTGGGTTTCGGCGAGTGCTGGCAGATGTATCTTGGCACGTTACCAAAGCTCTAATGTTATCCAGCAGAGAGAAGAGAGAGAGGACCTGGTTGTAGACGAACGACGAGTAAGGTATCGCGAAATGATCGTTACTCAAGAATTTAGTGACTAGCAGCAAGCTGCCAAGCACCTACGGTGCCTGGGTGTCAACAGAGAAGAAATTCTTCTGTTGGTACACGTCCTTTCATCCCCACTATCATGGTTTGAGGACCACTTGCGGTTGATTTAACTGGCCTCGCTTTTGCGTCCCTGATGATACTGCTCGGCGAACCGGGGAGCGAAACAGCGGAATTTATTACGAATTTACTTACGATCGTATATTTCGTCGGTCGGTAAAAGGGATGTACCTACCGTTCGCGGTACAATGCAATTAAATGAATGAAGTGAGCACCGAGAACTAGTTCTTGTCGCTCCTTAAGTTTCACAACGAACGCTTCTTCCATCCCCCATATCGCCACCGCAGCGACATAAAAATTTCAAGATCCGACCGGCTTAGAATGTTTTCCACGTTTTGCTTCGGAGTCAATTCCACTTCCCCCAAACCCCTCCACGAGCTCCATTATTTTATTGTCTTTCCCGCTGTCTCTTTACCGGGAGCCGCTTCGAAACTTTTACCATACCCCGGGTCTTCACTACGCGTCTCCGTGAGAATCGGCTATTTTTCTCTCCCGCGGGAACGGGACGGAAGATAGAAGAAACTGTCACGGGCGATCTTTCGCTGCTCGGATAAGCGGGTATGGGTCTTGGAGAAACGCGAAGACGGTCCTTTATCGTGGCTGGGAAAACAGATTCGTCGGCGGGAGTGTGCATCGAGCCGTGTACCGTTCAATCTTGACCGTTTCCGTGAGAGTTCCTCTTCGTGGAGTTTCGATGAGAATCGTGACTTTTGTGCGGTAATGCTTCGCTCGTAGATCAATGTGCTTGACTGACACCGTACTTAACATTAATGTTGAATGTATTATATTTAGGGTATAAGGCTACGTTTAAGACATTTGACTGTCACGTCACCCAAATATGGGTAATACGTAAATACATGGCAAATCAGCTGGACTAAAGTAGGTTATACAGGGTGTAACAAAAATATTGGAAAACCCGGAAATGAGAGACTCGTGAGGTGATTTGAAACAATTTTTTTCTTAACAAAAATGTTATCCGAGGCTTTGTTAACGAGATATTAAGGAAAATCCTCGACCAATCACAGCGCAAGTCTTCTACCAATCGCAGTGCGTAGCCAACGTTACCGCGGGAACTCGGCCGGCAGACCCGCGCTCTGATTGGTCGGGGTTTTTCGTTAATATCTCGTTAACAAAGCCTCGGACAACATTTTTGCTAAGGAAAACCTTGTTTCAAATTATCTCACGAGTCTCCTATTTCCGAGTCCTCCAACATTTTTGTTACACCCTGTATAGGCTTAGAAATAAATGTGTCTATCTACGCACGGCCTTTCGAGACTAAAACAGCAATCTACAGAGTTCCCTTGTTATACAAACTCTTGGATAAAGTGAATCAGCTCCGTCTAATAATTAGTCGCTCGAATAATTCATTAGTCGAAGTTTCTTTCATAATAGACACGTACAATCAATAAGATCGTTGATTTTTCGGTCGAAGTTAGACCGAGAAAAGCAATCACAGACATAGAGCTCGACTCTGGCCAGTGAACCATTACCAAACTTCCATTCGACTGCACCGGTGCTGCCAAAGAATCTGAAGGATCCGCGGCAACAATTCCGGGCAAATTTGTTTTAATTCCCTGAAAAGTGACGAAAGTTGGATACTCTCGTAATCGACGGAAAGTCGTTTGGAAAGATCGTTATCGAATGTTGGTAGGTAATAAAGCAAAGTCGCGACTACTACACGCGGATTTTCTCGGTGCTAGAGAGAAGCGAGGTCATATTAAGAGGAATTGCCAATCGAAATCAGTCACGGTACGCCAAAATGTTCACGGGACAATCGGAAAGTTCGCGAGACACACTTCCGCCCAGCGAGTCGACGAGTATTGCGAAAGTTAAATGAGGAACGAGTTAGGGCCGGCAACAGGCGATAAGCTTTCAGAGTCTTACCCCCGTTTTCCTCCCTGAGCCCCGTGTCGATAATGACGCACCATTGTTCCGCGAATCTCTCGATGAAAGAACCTTATAAAACCAGCTGTAAAGAGGCGTGCTCGCTCGTGGATGTGGAAGGGATGACGAAGAAGAAGGTGATTAGGGTGGATGAGACCGCAAATAGTCGGGGGCGTAGGGGGAACGAACGTTATTATTCATTACTGTCCAAACATTTTCCGGGAGATAAAATTACGAGCAAGTTCCCAGCGGGGCGGTTCGATCGCGTGTAATCTAACTTCTCTGAAATAATAATCGTTACGCGGAATCGCGAGCGAAACTCTTCGGCGGCGGTTTCTCGAACAGTTTATTGAATCATTCCGACATTGATTAGGCGGGAAGGCCGAACGGAGTGAGCTAGCACGACCCCCTTGCCGGAAGTCTTTACGAGCAACGAACTTCCTAATTGTAAATCTGGCGCGTCATCGTGTCGGGGGTGGAGGGAAAGGGGGGAGCAAGCACGCTGAACCATCCACGAAGTTCTATGTAAATATGTTTACCGGGTAGAGGAGGGCTCCTTCCTGGGGACTCTTTCGAGCAAGGAAGCGACTTTCTTTGAGCCACGGATACGCTTTGTTTCCCTCGATCGAATGGAAGTTCCGAACTAGTTCGCCGTGAATTTCCGTTCGGGGATAACGATCGGTTAAGGGAGCCGATGGTTGCCCGTAGCCGGTGATATATTTATTTTCGTTGGAGGGAAGAAAAAGGGATCAGTTGTTTACTCGGTTTGTGAAAAAGAAAAAAGAAGAAAATAAGAAGAGAATTTAGAAGGGACGGGCTGGATTAATTAATCGTTTCGTTTTTATTATGCATTCAATTCCGAGCAAAGGGGACGGAGTCTCGATTACGTATCCCGGCGAACTGAAAAGTTCGCAAGGTCCTGACGGGTTAAAGTGGTCGGATAAAAGAACTATTATAAATTCCATTAATACCCGGCGAGCATTCGAAATACTCTAAACTTTAATTATCCCCGGGGACAGATCGATTCCACCTTCGGCTACCGAGTATGGCGGAATGGAACGTTGAATTAACCAAGACGCGATAAAACGATCGTAAAGAATTAAAGGGTCACGGATGGAGCCGCGGTCGATCGTCGAGGTAATTTTTAATTTGTCGCGAATCGACCTGGACCGGTGAACTGTACTCTTGAGGTCCATTCTTCGCGCGATAACAGTGTTCGAAAATTCGGTAAATTCGGAGAACTTGCTTGCGTAGATATTTTTATTGTTAAAGACGAAACAATTTTTCTTAACAAATATTCTTCCTAAGGCAAATAGTTTTCGAGATATGAAGAAAAATCTGTCTACTCCCAATATCGACGGCGGTCTTCACCACCATAGATACGAATATCACCAGCGGAAAGAAAAATACGCGTGAAATATATTTTCCGATGCACTACCTTTGCGTCAAATTTCATCAGAAATCGGCGTGTAACGCTCGACTGATGTCCCTTGTTAGCCGAGGCCCAATAGCTCGAGGCGCGAGTGGCTTCGTTACGTAGTAGTACAACCCTCTCACCCTCCCGGCCACTTATTTCCCTATGCAACGTGCCGGCACGAATTGGATTTTTACCAGCGCGGAAGTAGGCTGAAGAAGAGAAAGGAGGAAGAAGGAAGGCGGATATAAAAGGAGTCGGAACCCCCTGGGTCGAGAGGGGTGAATTCGAGGGCGACCCGTTGCTTCGTATCGAATAACGAAGCAACCCCCGTGCCGGCTGTTTTCTCGCCGGAATAATAAGGACTCCATTCTCTCTGGAGATCGTGAAAATCGATCGCGCCCTATCGCGCCCATCGCGCATTATTGCCGCCGCCTGTTTCCGACAACCCGGTGCCCAGCCCATCCCACCCCCTTCGTGCCCGACATGCCTGATTGTGGCTACGCTTGACTGAGCCACTTGGATGGGTGTCGCACCCCCCGGGTGTGTTCCATTCCGTACGACGGTGGAAGAAAAACAAAGTGAAGGGAAAAAGGGCCCCTGGCCCTCGACTACTGTCACCGGGAATAACGCGGGGCGGTACCGATGAAATTACCCTCTCGGTGGTCCCGAGGTCACGAAATTGTCTGTTTCTTTCGATGAAGGTGGAGGGCTTATACGATTTCATTTATCACATCGACGAAAGGGGGGAAACCAAACACGGACAGTTTCCTAGTAACTGCTGGTAAGTTCGCCGCGTTTCTGCGGAGCGGTCAGCGAATAAACTCGGCGATCTATGCGAAACGGTGTAATATTGGTACGGGTTGCGTTATTGACGGTTTTGGTGGTCTGTGTTAGGTATGTATATATATATTTTTTTTTCCATACGTAGAGAATCAATAATAAAATTCAGTATAATAAGAAAATGTATGAAGCCTAATCACGTTTTTATCTTCTAGTGGACCTTTGATGGATGGAACCCTTCTGGTTTTTGATTTTTAATACTACCTCTAACCAAAAAATCACGAAAAATTGTGGACAATATTTTTCAAGATATGTTGGTACTGTAATTATATAAATGTAATTGATTTAAGATTTAAATAACAAAAAACCGCAGTCTGCTGATTAGTGTTGATCGTGAACTTGAAGACTAGGAGATTGCAGCAAGACCAGAAGTGAAAAGAGTCGAAGAAGATACGTCAGCGTTAACCGATGTTCCTGAATATCACAGAACATCGTAAACCCACGAATCATAAGAAACGATATCTCGCCCCAAATGAAAATCAATTTCCACCAGCCCACGCTGCGGACGAAAATCGTCGTCGTAACCCCCGTCTGGGATACGTGACCCAATACGTAGGGTCAGGCTTACAACGGTCCTGCTTCCCATTAAGTTAACCCTATATGCACGCAATCCATCCATTTATTTATCCCGCGTGAGCCAGTCCCGTATCTCGGCCGAGTAATTGTATCGTTTCGATGGCCAAACGGAATCGAACGGGACAACGACGACAGACACAACCTCGAGAGACACAGCCTCGAGAGATTATGCATCGTCGACACGGATCACGTGCATTCTCGCATTACACGGTGAGGGGCCACGGTGATTTTACTCGAGTCTCGTTAAATATATTAATGAAAAAAGGGACAGGCCAAATACGTGGTCATTAAGGCTTGATTTTTCTGGGTTAATGGGAACCGGAGGCGGTGCTTCGCGAGGAGATTCGATCGATTTCAACCCCCGAATTCAGCCTTCGACTACCTTCCCGATGGACCTACATTCCCACGAGGGTTGCACAGAAGTTCGAGGAGATACTCGAATTTTCGCGAATCACTGTGATCCCGGTTGGTCGGCCGAATTTTTTCACCGTTCCAGGACCTAAATCCAACCCCCTTTCGGTTAGTACGCTTCTAGTTATTCTCGTTCACTCTGCTACTTTTATCATCGAAAGTGTAACGAGTTTTCGAAAATAAAAAATCCACCAAGAATCGAGTACATTCGAGAGCGACCGTAATGGTAAACCAATTTTCGGGTACTATTCTGGATGATACAACGGACGCCAGTTTGTCGCGACGGCGATAAAGGCGACGAGATTTTATTCTGTCGCGTATAAATTCACACGTAAAAAAGGCCTTCGGGTACATAAGTTTATCGCGTGTTTTATTCGTAATAAAAAAATTCGTTAAACCCGAACCTATGTGTCTGTTATAAAAAATTCGTAACAATCTGTTCCATTTTGTCGCCGTCGAAATGGCGCAAACCCTTGAGGTGAGCCACGTGAGAAAATACGATGAGAATTGTACATTCCACGATCGTTTGAGAAAAGCCACTACGTTTGTCTGTTAATCGTGGTAGCAGAGTGCTCTGTAAACCAACGAAACAAAAGCCCATGAGGTAATAATCAGGAATTTTGAAGATCCCAAGTAGTAACATGATTTCGTTGAAACTCCGAGTGCAACGATGTATTAGACAGTTTATGGGAACGTTACGGGAGCCACCCCTACGTCGCTTGTTGCGGGTGGCCGATAAAAATATCACGAATCCCGTATTTCTCCGGCGGAGATAACTTTATTGCGGCGATACCGTGATTGTTACGGCCGTTCATATTTTCCACGGCGGCGTACCTGTAGATTCGGTTGTTCAGTTCCAGCTGGAAATTCCTTCGCCCGTAAAAGCCTGCATTCGTGAAACACCAACACACTGCTGAAATAGGTGGTGGTGAGGGTTGCAACGTAGACGGATACTACTTTGTAGCGTACGAGTATGTATTCAACGGTTAACAACGTGTAACAACAAACATAATCCGCGAGTAACAAGATTCTAACGGAGCGACGTTTCTTCCAATCCTCTTTGGTTCAGACGCTGTCGTTAAATATGTAGTGATTATTCTAAAACGAAGATAATCCTCGAGTAACAAGATTGATTCCCTGTAAATCAGCGAGTGTGTTTCAATTTCCTGCAGATGTCATAAGTCCTTTTTAGTAATGACCGTATCCGTATCCAAGGGATCCATCAGCGCCATCGTTTCCGTAACCACCGCTATCACCGTGTCCATGGCCACCATAAGTGCCGCCCTCGTGATTGTTACCGTTAGAATTGTGCACGTGCGCGAAGAATCCTCCATGAGGGTCGGCGTGGTACTTAACTACCCTTATGTTGCCACCTGGTTCTTTCACGGTGTATTCACCTGCCACGTTTTTGCCTACGCGGAGAAACGCTTCTGTTATCTTGAACGATTTACTCTATCGTCACGTAAGTTCTGAATTAGTAAAAACGGAAGTAACATCGGATAAACTTCTTTATTGTAACTTTGTACCCCCATCTTGTGAAAACCTGTACAAGCCCATTCGACCTAGTGTCTCTCACCGCGAGACACCCGGTATAGACAGCACACGATCTTGCCAACACGAGAGAAATATAATATATCGACCTGTTGAGCGGAATTTATTTGCATGTATAATTTACTTTCTTCCACTACAGCCGTTCCTGGGGGGCGGACGATAACCGTGCGCGCCCTTATTACGGGAAATAAGAAATTCGAGCATCGCGGCGGATTTACGGTTTAAAGGTCGATAAATTTTTGTTATTTATTGACCAGAGAGACTCACCGTCCCGATGCTCCTTCTGTCCATGATGGTCGCCGGTGTGATGGTCGTCGACACCATAGGAAAACTCGTATTTCGGATGGGCCACGTAATCGATGTGATGGTGTCCGTGTTTACCGTGGATAGAAACTTCTTGACCCGGTCCCTCCACCGGGCCGTGGAAATGGGCGAAACTGTGAGCGTGTCCAGCCGATCCACTTTGAACAGCGGCGACGACGAGAACGGCGGAAATTAAAGCGGCCTGTCGACAGAATAATAAATTACGAAATTCAAACTTCAGTCGATATTGATTTAAATATGAGTTGAACGGCGTTTCCATGTTCAGTGATTGTCATTAGCGTTCAGAATATTCAGACATTACCTAAACAATGAGCGTATCGTACGTTCAACTTAAACACTTTCTTAACACGTTCTTTTAGGAACATTTTAATACTCACTTATAGAGAGAATCATGTACCAAGTTTACTTCATTACTGTGTTACTAATTAAAGAAGGAAGAAAGAAATTTGAGCATGTAAAAGACAGATGTAAGTGACACGCCATGTTATTATGATTATAGTGACACAATCGATTTTTAACGTGAATATACAATAGAATTATTGAATTTAGTCAATGCTATTAATTGTAATGAATGAGTACAAGATGTTTTCAAGTTTGAGTGCCTCGTACCCTGATCGCCATATTGTTAGCGTACACAAGATCGTAATAAAATGATACCTCTGCACACGGTCGTAAGAGTTTATATACCAACGATCCCGATGGTTTTTGGCAAGCGGAATTTCGCCACAATATTGTTATTCAACGTCGATGTAACAGAACGTACGGGCCACCGTTACGCCGACGCCGAAAAAAAGGGGTGTGCATGGAGCCGATCGGTTTTCTGTGGGTAAAGTGTGCCGTTTCTTTGAGAGACTTTAACATAACGACAATACCGTCCACACGCACGTGGACCCTGGGGCGACGTTTTCACCGAAACGACCATCGATTCCGCTCTATTGATCTCGACACGGAAGAGGTTTTTGCACGGATACTGTTTGTTCTGCGCCATAAATCAAACACAAAGGTAGACCGTGTTTCCGGTCCACCTTTTGATAATTCGTTGAACATTCGTCTAATTTCAAGTTGAACGAATTTCTACAGTAAATTTGGGATTGACGTCACGGGAGGAGGAACGCCATTCATGTAATATCTTTCGATTGAAAAAAGTTGGATCAAAAAAGGGAAAAGGAAAATCGTATACACAACTGGTATTTAAGATTTCCTTTATTGAATTTATATAAATATTATTATAAGTATATTATAAAACCGTCTACTATTTAGACTTCCAGGACTGGATTAAGAAGTTGCAGATTTTGTTTTACTTTCGTCACAAGGTGGCTACAATAAATTTCTAATTTCTCGACTTTGCAGTTCTCTCGCGCTACTTTAAAGTTATTTTTAACGCAATTTTAACTGAACTTAACAACTATTAATTATTTAGCAAATAATTCCCTCTTCTGCAATTTGCAAATTTTCCTTCCGATTTTCAAAGCTTTTTTCCAGCGATTTTGAAGTTCCTATTTCTGACAGTATTCAATCTGTTGTAGGCGGTAGTTAAAAAGAAAAGAAAGACTAAGGTGACTAACATTGCTGTTCTTAAGCGTGTTCACGTTCCCTTTGAATTTACTCTTTTCTTGTTAGTCTTTCTGCACGTTGCACGTTTAGCCGCGTCAGCAGAATTCGTTCCGTTTTTACAGGCCGAAGAATAAACACCGGAAACTATGCGTGGCTCGCGCCATTTTTTGGGATCCGCATTCCCAGCCGGGTCCTCTAACATTGCGGGTAACAGTTTCAAAGAACCTTTTAAGGATTCCAAACTTTCATGAGGGCTTTCGAAGTACTTACGCTTCTCGGCGGGTCCCCCCACCTTTCTAAGTAGCTGGATCGCGGACGGCGGCGGCGACGTTTTACCTAGCGTAACTTTAAGTCAACGTTTAATCAGGTCTGAAATTGTCAAAGTGGGACCGAAGTTTACTTCACCGTGGAACTTTTTACTTATTCAACCGTCGAGATTAAAAGTTTCGCTCGAGGCATCGTAATTAATATATCCAGGCTATTCCCTTTTGTTATCGGGGGAAAGTATTCTCTGCTGGTTAAAAGGTTATTCGCTCGATAATATTCTGAAGTCTATGGCTTTCGTGATCCACTGGTAAAAATCGTAACGATAAATACGTAACACACGTTTTACCCGGTAATATCCATATTATAATCATTAAAATTTGCAATAAGAAAAATGTCTTTACAGTGTCTGTAGGCTTAAAACACAAAACGTAAGTTTGTACCAACAAACACAAGTTAAACTCTGTTATCAGACGCGCGAATTCTAGTCACTAAAAATTGTATATCACATTGCATAAATATTTCCCGAGTACACATGTAATTCCATTAGTTGATAATAGTGGAAATAAAATCAGTGCACGAAGCTTAAATGGAACGAGAAACGTTTTAAAGAAAAATCGTCCGAAGATCCCGTCGTTCCAGGGAAAAAGCGGAGCGTTCGAAAAGCGTTCGTTTATCGCGCACGCTACGAAATTATAATTAGCTTAATCTCGACGAGAGAGTATGATAACGTTATTAAAATAACGAGAGACCGTGTAATGTTCTTAATTAAATAAGTGCGTTCGTATCGAGCAAGTTCGTCGGAGCTTACGGCAGGATACGAGGGGGGATAGGGGATGGAGAAAGATCTTTACCCTCGGGGAATATACGAACGGTGGTGAGGGGTTCGAGGGAGCACCGCGACTCTCGACTTTCCCGGCCGTGTTACCCCGATGGAGAAAAGGTTATTTCACGCACTCGACTCGCAATCCGTCCGTTTACTTCGGTAACGACTGTATCGATCGCAAGGCTGCGCGTTGCGGCGCGCATTCGTACACGCGGAACGGATATGCGTCATTTGTGCGTGAACCTGCAAGGGGTGGGTCGCCTCTGCGACGAATTCGTCGGTCGGGCGAACCCACGGCCGCTTGCTAAATATTTACGCCACAATTACGCCCGCAAACACGCTCCGAAATCATAAACGTCAACGATTGTATTCCTGTTATAAGGCCGAGGCACCGGACCTCGATTGTTTCGATGAAATAACGGGGAGAGTATTGAGACCCTCGCGCCGCGAAACGGATTTATTAAGACACCCTGTAAATATTGTTTCTGGTAACACCAGAATTATACCCGGCGACAGAAGACCAGTCGCCACGGCGTTATGTTAGAATCAGTGAAGACTCTGTTAGTAACAAAAATTTAAAAATTCATAAAACAAGAATCAAAAACAGTTGTTTTGATCAAAGTTCCTGTGAAGTATAGTTTGAGATAAATAGTGCCCCACCCTCCGGTAAGGCTACGAGAAATTAACACGATTATTTGACGCTTTGACTGCCACATCAACCAAGTATGGGTGACACGTACATTGCAAAGGAGCTGAATAATTTAAATATTGTCACAAAATTATTGCGTGAAAGTAACTTAATGGTATAATTTGAAGTAAGATCAACAGCCTGTATTAACTAAACGTGTACATTTTCGACAATCAATGACTTAAAAGACGAAGTAAAGTGTGTCTGGCTACGTATGGTCTTTTTCACTGTGGCAATTGACGTGTTAATAACTAAAGCACCCCGATATTCGAGTCAACCTTTGTAACTTCACACTGGGTCTCCTACACAGCCACAGTTGCAACGTATGAAAAAAAAACACACGAAAACACTGAATCGTAATGGTTAAGTGTTGCAATTACGAAACTCCTGGTATGGAAAGACCATGAAGAGCTTCCGATGCGAGAGGATCGTCATTCTCCCAACATCGCGACAATCCAGCCGAGGTAGAAATGATTACACAAACACCAGCTAGGGAATGAGGATATGACGTTGTGCTCAGGAGACTAATTACTTCAACAAGCTTCGAGTGTGAGCCAATTGTCGGAGGGATTCGTCAATGCGAGAACGACGTGCAGAAACGGAAGGTGTTGCGCCATGCGGCACAGCGTCGTCGAAAACGCGGGAATCACGCGCATCCTGGGGCGAACATCGTCGGAACACAGCGAGATTATTGTTTGTTTTTTTCTTTCTTCTGTCAGTACCCAGCAACAGATGCTGCCGTTTGTATTCGACGCGATGCACCTTTCCGTCCTTTTTACTTCCGAGAAGCGACGGGCGTATGTAATTAGTTTGTACTATCATCCGTGTACGGCGACACGAGCCACGTTCTTCAGCTCTCGCGCTGGAATTCTGTCGACCGTTCTCTTTTAATTCTATTACCCTTCCGGTCTTCCCGTTCCCGCACGCCTCCCGTGGAATTCCCTGTCTTCGGTAAATACGCCCCGTGGGACAGCCATTTTCAATGGTATCTTCAATATTTTCGTACACCGTGATTACTGGGCTGCCACCGTTCTTGTTCACGGTAACCGTCCAGAGGAAACGGGGGCAGACGGCAGGAGCGCAAACTTGAAAGAATTTCAGCTAATTAATTAGAGGGACCCATTCTGCATGGAAGTTTTGCGCAGACAGCGGAGAAGAAATATTTAAAGGCATGGCTCGCTTTTAATTAGTCGTTCCACGGAACGGGCGGCGCAGCGGCGAGCAGCACACGGCGCGCATCTTTGTTGGCCCACTCCTCAAAGGAACACCACCCGTGCTGCCGTCCCAGGAGTTCGCCTGACTGTGTTTCAACGGCGGGTCCGTGTCTACTCAATATCATCCGCTACGCAAACTTAGTAGAAATTGTCGAAGCGTATGCGCAATGCAATTACTGGCGATGGAAATTGGTAGCGGAATTGGCAGTGGTGGTGGTGATCTCTTTATGGCACCCTCGATCTTGGTGCATGCAACTGCACGAGCTGTGTAATACCGTCGCGACTACTACAAACATTGAATTTCAATGCTTGCGATCTGTGCTCCTGATATAATTTTCTGTCGATATTAAATCTCTTTCCTTGGAAGGAACACGAATTCTTAACTTGTATCGAACATACGTGATATATTTATTCCAAACATTGGAAATTTATGCGGATGACATGGAAGTCGACATGGTTATTTGGGTAGAATACAGTGCGTAACGAGTCATCTTTTTTTAGGGAAAATAATTCATCCTTTCCTAGAGAAACATTATTTCTCAACGTGAATTCAGGCACGTCATACTTGATTGGTTTTTATTTTAACCACAATATATAAAAACTGTAAATTTTTAGGGTGGTTCTATAGTTATGCCACCCAGTTCAAATTAAGTACTATCCCTGCACTAATTCGCTAATATAATAAATCAAAGTATTAACGATTAACATGTTTATTTTATTCCATACTTAATATTCCATAAAATAATAACAACAGTGGTACTTTCGCCCCGACGAAGGACCACTCGAAAACAACGAAATAACGTAAAAGTAACAACAGAATAAATATAAAAGACTTGTAAGAAACAAGTTAGACACCTCTGCTTCTATCTCTATCAGTGCTTGTGACCGCCATAAGTGCCACCGGAATGGTCATTTCCTCCGTGATTGTGAACCTCCGCGAAAAATCCGCCATGGGTAGCACATTACGCCTGGAAGACGGCTTAAAGGCGCCTTAGACCTAAAATAGCCGTAAAATGGACGTCTTGAAGACGTCATTTGCTATCTAGGATGCTACTCAAAATGATTACAGATTTCGTAGTCTCTATTTTAAAAGTCTGACTACCGATTAGTTTACCATTTTTTCGAAATTGCTTGACCTAAAAGCATTAATGTACACGCAGAGGTGTCGCGAAAGAGGAAAATGTTCTCGCGTATCTACGAGATCCCCTGGCAAAAATCGTAAACCTAGCGTGCCGGGAACCCGTCGACAGGCGAATTTGCTAGTTCTAATTAAGAGCAAGGTCGACCGTCCAATTAGTTCGGGATTCTAATTAAGAGCACGAGATCGAGTCCTCGGTAGACTTTCTTGCCGGTGCTCGATCAAAGCCACCTAGCCAGAATGCGTACCGTCGCGATGCTCCTTCTGTCCGTGGTAATCTTTGGTGTGCTTATCGTCCACGCCGTACGAGAAATGGTACTTGGGATGAGCGACGTAGTCGTGATGATGATCCCCGTGTTTGTCTTTCCAGGTGATTTCCTCATGGTGGCCGGTGACTGGTCCGGAGAAATGGTGGAACGAATGCGCGTGGCCGTGGCCGCCATCGTGGCCATTTCTGTCTACGCCACCGGCATCATCGTCACCTAAAAACGAACAGTACGCGTTCTAGAAGCCAATTTCGATCCAGTACAATTTTCTTGTGATTCAACATTGTCATACCTTCGTGATAGATTTTCGGGTGGCCATTAACAATCGCGATCGAAATCAGAAGAAAGACGATCATTTTCTGGAAAAAGAAACACAACAAATGGCTATGGTACTGGAGAAACTGCCGGGAGACGATGGATATTCACTCGAAGAAATGGCACCACGAGACAGAAAATTCCAAGGGGAATGACCATTATTTTTCTCACGAATAGGTACGGGGAATAGGGACGCTAGGCGGAAACGAACGCCCTAGCCAGTAGCATAAAGACCTCTAGAACACGCCGCGCTCTTACTTTACGGTCACGACTTTGTAATACTTTGCCGCAGCTACCGTGATCCGTTTATACGAAAGCTGGTTCACCCTTTTAACCAATGCGAGAGACTCGGAATTGGAACGATCGATAGGATTAAGCTGGTTCTCTCCCTGTCCCACCCTCGAGCTTCGTTTGCGTATACTAAATTCCGAAATTTCTACTGTTATGCGGTAATCCCGGCGGAAACACGACGAAACAAAGATGGTTCACGGCTTACCTCGATCAGCGCCATGTTGCTACTCTCGGGGTGCCGCGCGCCGATCAACTGTTTACTCGATCGGGAATATCGCGTTTTATAGGAACGATCGGACCGCGAAAGAACGGGGGCTCGTTAAAACATTAATTTGTCAGTCACACCTTGTCGGCCGATGCCCGACAGAGCGAGAGGCAACGATTGTTTCTTTAATGGCGTACGTAATGGTCCATGGGTTTTCGTCATATTCCGGCACCGGCTGGCATTATTGTCGCGACGGTGTGACGTAAAACAGTTCCATAAAAATCCACTTGCAAAATATCGAACGACGAAATCCCCGTTGCTTTCCGTTTTTTACCGATCGTTCGCCTCGAAGACACAAGTTTCGGGATCGATCGACAGCGTTTACGGATAAATTGAATTTTCGGATGGGTGGCCGGTATACACGCGATTCACTGTGATTTACGGGTGCCTCACGCGACCGGGAATTTTAATTTCAAGTCGTACTCGTAACTATCCGCCTGGCCTGGTACACACGCGAACGCATTTACCAAATGCTTTAGTAGTTTTAATCAGCCCCGGAAATCCGCGATAATTCCGAAATTATAGGGCTACAATTACTCCCCGGGTGTCGGGGACCTGCTCGATTCCATTAAAGAAACCCACCCCTTTCACCCCCGTCGTCCTATCATATATTCGATCGGCGAACGCAAATTGGACTGTCGTGATTAATGAGCAATAAATTGCGCGTTTTCGCGACGATAGAGCGAACGAGTGTCAATATGTCGGCTGAATAGCCGCATCCCGGCATGGCAATACAGTTTATTGTTGAATTTATTGCATTTCCGCGGACCGACCCCGCTCGCATGATACATTCATTCTCGGCTGAATTGTAATCTATCGATTCGATGGAAAGTCAAATAATCTACACCCCCTGTGCACCCTCTCGTCACGGCGATTCGATTATTATCACCAACCGTACACCTCGGCGAACAATAAATGAAATACTTTTAACGAATTACCTTATAAATTATTAATAAATATTTACCGGACACGGGTCTGCTAGTATCGAACGTAACGTTCGACAGATTTTCGCGATTCCGTCGAGTTCCTCCTTCGATCGACGGTTTTTCTGATTCGTTGACTTGGCGCGTTTTTCTTCTCGCTCGCGGCGAAACTATTGGAAAAAGATTATGCACGGTCCAATGGGTAATTAGAATAGGTTTTTGCGCAACGACAATGTTGAGGTGTTAATACTTTCGACCCCGTAAGCGTTCCGTTTATCGTGTTCGGCTCTTGCGCGGTTCGTTAATTACGTGAAAATTCTAGGATAATTGCACAATTACCCTAAATATGTAAAAATCAGTGGAATCATTGCATCAAGTTTTATTTGCGAAACTGACCACCGAAAGGTATATTTGGAAATCTTTGGATTCATCCTGGGTATCGAACTTTGAAATAAATTTTGCTAGTTTCTAAGCATCTATTAGTCTACCGGCCCGCCGGTAAATAATTAGGACGGAAATTGTTTGAATTCCTGTTGACCGACAGACAACGAAACATCCGAGACAAACGGTATTTAATCCAAAGGCTATTGTGAATTAACAAATCAAATTTAACTAGATGTCGACTAGGGGCGCATCGAATTTGATATTTATCATTACCAAGAACCGAAGCTCCTGTATCGTTTGCATAGCACACGGGTTGCGGGTGAATCTACGATCCGGACGTCTGCGAATTATCCATGGAACTCGGAATGGAAGCCGCCGAAATTAATATACGCTACAACCTACGATTGCAAGCTGCATATAACAGGGAACGGAATAATTGCAACGCTGACGTAAAATCCGTCGTAAAGCGAAAATTATTAATCGTGACTGCTGAACGGTGAAGAGTTTATAGATCGAACTCGCCTAAACCTAATATTGTTCGAGGAAATCGATTGAAACAGACACCTTAATATTAATCAAAGGTTTTAGTCAACGTCAATATTAATTACAAAACTGTACATATTCTTAGCACGTTAAGCCTCTGACGCATCAATCTGCTCGTGAAGGTATTCAGAACGAAACCACTCGAACGACACAGTCACAATGGCAGGCTGGACGTTCGATTATCGCCCCATCGACGCATGTAGAGGAGGGATTAATTAATACAAAGTCAACAAGCCTCCGTTCTTAACCATATCACTCTTACAAAGTATTACTGGCTGGATATGTAACCTAACACGGCATTTCAATAAGTCATGTACACAACGATTACGGTATTCGTGACTGGGCCTGGTTCATTGGCAGAAAAGTCTCGTTTTAGCCGCCATGTCGTACGAGCCACGTGGACAAGGCGACGTCAGCGCCGGGATTAGCGAATTCTGAATGGAATGGGTCGACACCGGAGCTGTCCATGTTCCTTCCGATGAAAATATCCCGGACTCCACATCAGACCTGTCAAAGATATTATTTTCTTTCTTATTCGAAACGGTGCTTATCTTTATCCTCGAATGTAAACGTTCGCGGTAAAAGCCATTACGTCGCGATAAATGGATGAGAAGCACTGAACGAGATACTAATTAAAGCAAGGTTCTTCGCCTTCAACCGACTCGTAACATATACACCCGCAGAAAATCGTCCGTAAAATACTGTTCGAGGCCTTACGTCTTCAGAACGGGCGCGCTATAAAGAATAAGAGGATTCACGGGCGGCGGTTTAAGAAGAACGACGTCGACCCCCGAGGACTGGAGCTCGCTTTTTAATGCCTCCGCGGCCCCTTCCACGGCCTTTCTGGAGGCGCTGTACGCCACCAGCCCGGTCCCGGCTTTGGTACCATAGCTTGTCCCGGAATCTCCGAAAAGAACGATGCGACCTTCAACATAAATGTTCCTTAGAGCGCGCTCCGGCACCTTGTCTTCCAGGGAAACCCCCAGTTTAAGGTATATTTATTGTATCCCAAGACTTTCAGGGATATCACTTTTCAATTTCGTCAAGTTAGTTCGAATTTAAAACTGGTACAGCGTAAATCGCATCATTAAGAGCAACGAAGGCGGTTAGTTTTTTGAAAACAGATTTGGAATTGGATGGAGATGCAGAGGTGTCCGAACGAATCGCTATATCAGAAAGAATCTACATGCAATTTACACTCTTCTAATGTATTATGGTTAAGAAAAGATTTCGTACGAAAATAGATCTTGTTGCACCATTCTAGTCTGTCCTTTATCGCAAGTTTTTAAGCAAACATAAATCGAACCCTATGTAGATTATACAAGTCTAGTAATATAACCGGGCAGAAGGTGATTCTATAGGAAAAAATAAGTCGAAAAAGCAGAATATATTTTTTTCATACGAACCTTCGTTTTCGAGGAAAACCACTTAGAAATTTCATCGACTATGTCTGTATTTGTGGTAAGAATAAGTAGAAACAGAATGTGGTGAACAGACGCATTTTAAATCCTTTTCAATTGCACGCGTATCCAGCAGATTTTTATATTCGATTACCTCAAAAACAAAGCATCGTAGGAAAAAATTCTATTGTATATTTTTCACTTGTTTTTGCATTTAGAATAATCTTCTGCCCGTTTGTACTACCCGACCTGAGACACTCTGCATATTACACTGGAACCAACTTTTAAAACGCTGGACGTGGAACGAAGTATCCAGAATATTAGGAAGAAGGAATTTTTTAAATGTTAAGAAGAAGGGTTTCTTTTGTCAGTAATAGTAGCCCCACCACCAAATGTCATAGGGACGGACCTCTTTTCGCCCGCAAGAGAGGAATGAAGACCCTGGCAGTTCTAAGCGGTGCGACCAAATTGTGTCGCAACATGGATTCCCACGCGGAACTCGGCTGCCTCTCAATAATACCAGGAAGAGCCTGGCCGCCGGTGTGCACGACTGCCCAGAGACCTGTAATTAAGTAAAGTTCAAACTTGGATGTACTTTAAGCGGCCGCTTTTGGATGGCGCGGCAGACACGGCGAAGATAGAAGTTTCGTCTCGCCGAAATTCACGCCCCTCGACGAATTCGCGTGGTCCGTGAATTCGCAATCATCTCACTGATTCCCGTCTTAAATGTTCTTAAATGAGCGATCACCCCAATTTTTTCAGATTCACGTTAATATTTATGAAGATTCTTATTGGATGAAAACTGTTTGCTGACTAGAATGGAAGCTGGGTAAATTAATATTCATTTATGATGCCCGATAGCGCATTTTAAACTGGTACAGTAAATCATCGATGAGTGTTTAAAGACTCCTTGGATCTGAGTACTCAGATATCATAACCACCACTGAGGGGTCCTCCGTGGTACCAATCAAGTACTCAGTAGTAGAGATGACGTCTGAACATTAATTTAATGAATAAATAATCCAAATTAAAGCAATTAAAATATTATAGAATTATTCATTTCAGCTATTCCGTATTTGTGATACTCTGAGGCTCTTTTCCATTTTATCCTGATGAGAGTTAATCCTGTATAGAACATTGCACTGAACGTGTTAAAGAAACAATGAGAGCAAAAGAATCAGGAAGAAATGGAAAAATTCTAAAAAGAAATTAGGAAGAGGGAACGAAGAAAAGTTTCGATTAAACAGTGCCAATAGTAATTTAGAGTCGATCGTAATTGATCCGCGTTGACCCGGACAGGATCAGCAAGAGTTCACGATGGAAATCGATGAAATTAAATTCATTGCATCCCCGTTGATCGATTATCAGAACCCCCGTCCCACGGAATTGTTCGTTTAAATCGTACAATTTCCAGAGAGAGAGAGCCGAGGGTATTTTACATCCCCGCGAATCTTTTGCGGTCGTCGCGAGTCTGGAAACTCCATTCCAGCCTTCCCTTTTCTCTTATTCGTTCCCTATCCTCGCGTTCTATTTATACGGACCGATAAAATCCCCGGCGGGCATTATATCGAAACGAACAACTCAGCGGAATCATCGCGAGAACAATTATTGGCCCAGTTGTCTACGTTATCGTGCCCATACGGGACAAGGTTTTTTATTCACATTAGGATCACCCTCCCTTCCTCCCTCTCTCTCTCTCTCTCTCTCCCCGTTTCTTTCTTCGCAGATTATCCCCGAACAGAGCTCCGAGATCTCCACGTAATTAACGATAGAAATAATAAGGCACCGGTTTTGAAGATCAAAATGAATAGGAGCCTCGGAGGGTTTTCCAACCAGCCATTGACTGACGAGGAACGCGAGAAGTTTCTGAAACGGGACGCGAACATCGCGCGAAACTTAATTAACGTTCCCTCGGAATAACGCGATTTTTCGTTAATTAAGTAACCCATCGCTGGACTCACCGCCGACACCGTGGAGAGCTACTCGTTAATTTTTCTCTCGATCTTTTTATACGGGGATCTGGTTACGCCTTTGATACTTTAAATTTCAGCAATGTTAAGAAGGTCCCCCGGGGAGGAAAGAGCGTTTCATCTTGAAACGTAATACCCTGCCTTATGAATTTTCGAGTAATTACAATAATTTTAACACTAGAACTACCATAATAACTTATCAGTATACTCTTATAACGATGATTATAACGTTATAACCATACATTCTCTCAGACTTCCTGCAACTTTTATTAAAATATGAAAGTGAGGAAATGATTTGATTTATAAATCTATGAATTTTCAGAAGTTTGTCATACTTACCAACCATATCGAAATAAATATGCGTTTGTCGGTAGTTCTAGTGTTACGCATCGTTTCTTTATAAATAATAGGGGGTACTTTATATATAATAATGAGGAATTATATTGATTTTAAAATACTCTTGTTCCATGAAACGATATTGGAATGCAAAATTTTATCCCATTAGTGTTTCATGTGATCGCCAATTAAACACACGAAATCACGATGGAAATCGAATGGAATCGAAATTCCAAAAAAAATCGTTCATAATGAACAACCCGGTGTTCTATTACACGATGATCATAATTTCAACTGCATTTGGCGCTCGTCGTTACAAGGCAACCGGTTAAATTATCGACAGAAACGAATTTAATTACTCGCGCGGTGGTAATGTTATATACGAGTTCGAGCGTGCGAAAACAAACGGAGTGAGGCGGCGAGGCAACGGAGCGTGGTCCAATCTTCGCCGTTCGGCGCGCATTAAATCGACAATTGCTTGCCGTCTTCGCCGGCCGGAAGTTTCGCTCTAACTGCGTCCAAACAAGCGCGTAAACTGTCCTCCCTGGTCGGGTCCAGCTCCAATGGCACGATTTGGCCGCGAGCACGTACTTCCGGATCCTGCGGATTGCCCTGAGCCGCGTCCACCGGATCTTCCTCCCTCTCCTTCTGCTGCTCCATCGCCCGCAAAATCTTGATCGACGGTGAATTGCCAGAGGGATCAAGCAGACCGGCAAACACCTGTCGACAGTTAACCGTAGCGTTACGATACCGATTCCAACGTTGGATCACTGCCACGCGCGGTTCACTGTCCATCGATCTTCTGCTCATGAAGCATACGTGTTGCTTCGAGAATGAATTAGATTTAACCCTTCAAACGCCCAGATCCTTCAATCGTTATTTCAAAATTATGAGTCTAATATGTACCTTCTTATTCAGAAGTTGGAAATATCGAAATTAAACGGACCCATTTTTTTCATGTTTTTTCTTTTTTTATTAATTCTTTGAAGGAATATTTGAATTTATCAACTGACAACGTGGAGATCAACTTTACATCAGTGACACTACGAATCCTTGCTGATACAAGTTAAATATTAACCAACGATAGAATATGACGAATTTTTAAAATTAATGTTGCACCGGTGCAACACTGGGCGTTAAAGGGTTAAACACAGCTAAAACAGCTTCTTAAGGTAACTTCCGCAAATTTGTAATAATTGTAAATTTAGTTGAAAATTTAACAGAACATTCTTGAAAAGTTCAACTTTTGATTGTTACCAAAAAATCGCAAGGTCAACGATAAAATTATTTACAATAAGGATTTATTTGTAAATGTATTTTCCATTTAAGTATTTTGAAGTAGCTTAAAATATTAATCATTCAAATTAAAATTGATAAGAAGTATAAAGCGCCGTATGGAGTCCCAGCTAGGTACGACACCAAATACAGAAGCTACCTTAATCGTTACATTTGTATAATTCAGATATTGAATGTTGTATCTTATCAGAGTTGGAGTTTAAAAATCAGAGATGCTTTGAGGTATCTATTTGTGCAATTTACGAAGCTCCAACGCCAGGAAATACGGGTCACGAAGATGAGATGCTCTCATACACTTCGACGGTTAAGGGGTATTAACTTTCATAAAATATCGAGTTCTCCGAGAGCTAACAGTTTCGAGTCAAAGCACCATTTACAAGAACGAAACTTTAATAACTGCTTCAAAGTAACATAATTAGTAACTAGATGCACCGCCGTGTGACATAATATCCCTTTAACACCCGGAAATCAATTTGGACGGAGGACTCAATGATTTTAAAGTTACTTTGTAGATTCTTGCAGGTGACACAGGATGGAATCATAAAAATTACAATGTAATCAATATTCCTTCTACAAAATATCTATTAAAATGAATATTCTCTGACTGTACAGAACGCAATCGATAGTTGTACTATACATATGTATATACAGGATGTCATGTAACTGATGGTATTACCGGGTACGGGGTGATTCTACGTCAACGAATGACTGGAAAATATAGAATAAAATTTCCCATTTGATACTACGTTTTCGAAAAAATCAACTTTGAAAGTCTGCTGGATACGCGTGCAATTGGATAGGACTCGGTTGCTGCGTCTGTTCATTGCATTCCGTTTCTACGGACTGCCACCACGAATTCACGTTACAGATGAATCTTCACACTCGTTTTCCTCGAAAACGAAGTCTCAAATAAAAAAATGTTATTACATATTTTCTACTTGCTTTTTCACGAGAATCCCCCCACCCTATCTGGTTGTACCACCAGTTACACCACGTATGTATATGTAGAACAAATTGTTGCTGAAGTTGTAAATTGTTTTATCTCCACTAGTTTCTGAACTGAGAAAACTGAGTTTAAAGTTTACGAAATTCAATATTATAGAAGCAGAAAAGTAGTGAAATAATCAAATACACTACAATACCATCTACTGAATAGCTATTTATTACAATTTTTACTAATATTGTATCCTATTACTAACATAAATATTTAATTGTTGTTAATATTTGGAGATACAACCATTAAGAACAAAAAACTTTCAAAATTTCGGAGTTAGCACTTAAAAGAACATTTCTTGTATTCTCGGTTGAGTATTCTCTACATTATGGTGAATTTATATTTTTTGGACCAATGCGATGCACGTAGATTGATAAATTAATTTTTTTTTAAAATAGAGTGTGTACAGTTAAGAACTCGGACGACGAACTATCGGTTGCATTCTTCAAATTCATTTCAGATATTAATAAGAGATTGACTATCTACATTTCATTGGTAAACATATTGCAATTTTAACGCCATCAACCACAGTTATATGAGCTTCAAAAACATCGAAATGCTCAAAGATCTATCAGAATTTATCCATAAAAGAAGCGCTCCTATTTCATTACTCTACTTCCCCAGCAAATTTCCTAATGGCGCGTGGTTTGCGAAATGTGTACGATTACCTTGTAGCCGACTTCGTAGAGTGCAAGGGCGATCTGTAGGCCCACGCAGGTATCGCAGCTGGTAACCAGCACGTGACGTTTGTTACGGGTCTCGTACTCGTCGGTTGCGTTCCTCGATTGCCGCATCAAATAAGCCAACAGGGCAGCGACAATCGAACAGAGAGCCAATATTTGAAGGGCCAAAATGGCCCCGGTCTCTGCATCCATCCTCCCGGGCGATATTCAATCTGCAAAGGCCGAAGTTACATCTCAATTACAGCGCAATTCAAGCCGGGTCATACGGGCCCTTCCATCTCCGCAATGGCACCGGTGAATAGTTTCTCATCGTCGTTATGGCACAGTCAGATTTCATGTTGCGGAGTTTCGCACACCGATACACGATGACAGTTCTCTCGATCTCTCCCTGATTCACCCACGTAAACCGAAAGGCACAGTTCGCTGTTTGTTCCCGAAGTGCTCACGATTCAAGAACAAATACCATGTGGAGAATCCACATACGTTCCGGTGACCACGTTGTTCCGAGGACATTAATTTATTTCCCTCTATTGGACCACTCCCCACGACCCCGCGGTCTACTTTAATCGCGTCACCCTTCGAAGGATTGCCCGGGCGAGTTCCAACAACCGTGTCCCGACCAGAACGTTCGTCGGATTTCATAATGTTCCTGCAATTCCGTGAATCTAGGCTCCCCCGCTTGTTGTTTTCATGGTTTCGCGACCGTGCCGAGCCACGGTTTCGCTCGAAATTAATGACACTGAATGGAAATTCACGACTTTCCGAAAAAGCATTCTACATTTACGCGATCCCCTGATTGTTTTACACTGTCTATATGAAACGAACGAAATCGGGCTGCTACCGTAGCGTCAATGGTTCGGTTGTACCTCGAGTTTCTTTCCACGGGTACATAGAAAATAGTGTACGAGGAAAATTACATGTACTACTGGAAGCGTTTAAACGAGCTGCTGAGTTGAAAAATGTTACGCTTGACAGAGAATGAAATTCTGAAGTCAAGCAGCGTTAACAATTTTCATTGTTCATTAACTTCTGCTGGAACATTCCTCGAATCACTTACGTAGAAAGTGGAAGGATATTTAATCAGACTTACTGGTTTCAAAGAAATCAGGGTAAGGAGTGATTAAGTGATATTAAAGGTCTATTTCAATCGTGTCGTCGATCGAAAAAGAACCTCACCCCGATTCGTGGCATCCAACTCGTCGACGTGCCTCCAGCGATGGATCTATGGACACACCGGTACTATTTGTACCAATGTTTTCGGTGGGTGCACGCAACCCGTATAAATCCACCGCGAAGCGTAATTCCGTGCACGAATGCCGTTGACAGCCGATCAATCAATAATGATGCCATAAGGCATAGTACATTTAACTGGGGAAATTGTCAGAGCCCGCCCGTGGGGCGATACAACAAATCAAGCATCTTTATTGTCGACGAATCGCGTTATTCCCACGTCCAACGGGGGAATCACAGATCGCCACGGACGTGTTCATCGATTACCGACACCCGGCAAAATTATATTCCATTCACGGTCCATAAATCTGTCGTTTTTCCTAAGACGTCGTACGTGAGCCAGTTTCCCATCGGATCCAGCCGCGAGGTGGAGAGACCTTAACGTGATATAGCAACGTTCGCGTAAGTAATCGTTTCGAACAGCGTAACATTTTCCTCACGGATGCAGTCGTGTCGATATACAGTTCCGAAAAACACGGTTGCGAGTTAAACAAACTTATTTCTATTCCCAAACGAACTCCTATGCACTCGCGACTCTAATAATTGAACCCTTTGACGACCGTGTGGTGAGGTTCTCGTGAAAAAATCACGGAATTTTTATAAAATTAAATTGGCAAATATTTCGGGCGAAACTTTTCTTTGATGCGATCGCGGCACTGCCTGCAAAGCTTTCCCCAGTACGGTGTAATGACAGAATGCAAACTTCCACTTGAAAACCCTCTGGGAGCCGGAACGGCGCCGTTTCCAATTCAAAATATTTTCCCTATGCTATCGTACGGCCACGAGAAAAAAGGAAACTAAAGGGAAGAATTTTCAATAAACTCTTACCGTGACCCTTGCCTGGAAGGGGGAATAGACGAAATGCGTTTCCAGGACTCGAATTATATTCGAAACAATTAAAACTTCACAACGCTGTAGAAGAAGTTTCTTTGACGCGGAGAGAGAAATGTTCAATTTCAATTCAAGTATCGAAAAGGATACGTTTGTACGTTTGAAACTCGCAAATTTCAGTGTATACAGTGTCAATCTATTTCAATGTTTAATATTTACGTGAGAAAGAAAACAGAGATGTAATGGGGTGTTCGTTACTGTTCTCAGTTTACAATTTACATTCTTCTCAAAATACGATCGGCCTGAGCGGAAATTAAACGAAACACGAGAATATTTACAACAATTAATCAGAACACGCATTTTATCGTTTACATTACAGAAATAACACGGAGAACAATTCATAAAATCATAATTACCCGTTTCTGCATCTGTTTACATATTTCAGTAGATCATCGATGAGTGTTCAAAGGCTGCTCGATACTGAACATAAAATATTTCATAAACTAATAGCCATATGCAACTGAAACATGTATCATTGGCTACAAAATTCCAAACTCTATCACTATGCTAAACCTCAACAAAAAGTCAGCGTTACACCTGAGAACATTTCCTTGTCAGTGCCGAGGAACCGTCGAACTCTCATCGAAGATTTACTGTTGTTCCTTTTTAAACAGTATTTCAAACTGGGACTATTTTAATATGTATATATCTTCGATTTGAATATGCAAAGAATCCTCCCACTAAAAAACTCATTTAATTCCCATCCAATTTATGCGTGAAGCCTACCTGCATTCCCACCGTTGGAATCTCGACGTTGGAGCTCGATCGCGGATTGGCGATTCGATTGATCGTAAACGCGAAAAGACGTCGGCGGATTCCGTTTTTCCCGCGAAAAGTGAAGGGCGGTTGGAAAGGTTTTTTGCCTCGTCGAATCGCCTCGCCTTTCTAAACTGTATCTGTACTCAGCGAGGCGTGGCTGAGGCGGCCGCTCCTGTTTCCCCGCGGCCGCCTCGGTCGGGTCGTCACGAATTCTGCTCGGATTTGCAAAATCGAACGCAATCCTGGGGTCCCAGACGTGTCACGTCGACGGTGAAAATCGCGCCCCGTCGATTTAATAGCTCGGATCACGTTTTCGTTAATGTGCTGAATCGATTAGCCAGACGGGGGAACGTTTCAAACGGCATAAAGAGGCATTTTTCAACCGGGCTAGAATATTCCCGTCTTGAGCCCTCGGCTGGTTGTCAAGCCGAACGACGAGATCGTTGAAAAATATCGAACTGCCCGCCGACACGGTCCAACTGGGAATATTATCGAGAAAATACGAGCAAACGTTGCCCTCTGGAATGTATACCACTGTGTAATGAATAAAAGATATTTAAATAATGTCCGTATTGCCAGAGATATTCTTTATTATTATAACACAGAATTGTACCAATCTGGTATTACGAAACTTTTAATTTCAGCAAGTCTGAAATTAATAAAAAATACAATTTGCACTCAATTATTATAGAACATCCCATCGTAGGAAATATTTAATTCGTAGTTTTCACATTTTTTAATGTACAAGAATCTGCATACAAATGGTTGAAATTCCAGGTTTCATTTTTATCAAGTGAAATTCCCAACGAACGAAACAGGTTCTCGTTTAATTCCAGTTTCTGTATGTACGCACTAAAAAATATTGATCCAAGTGAGAATCCGCTGTGTAATCACAGCCCAGTAATTACAGTCAGCGACTACTGCGTACTTCAACATATTACCCCTTTTTTTTTATAAAAACAAGCGCAGTAATCAGAAGGGAAGTAATCACACAAATGTTTGCCCATATATCGTGTCGTGTTTCCCGCGTGCGCATTACCAACCTATAATTCACGAAGAAAACAACAAGTTTCGCACGAAACGATTCGTTCGACGACGACGCCGCGTGAGTTTCTCCGGGAGGGACCGGAAATGCCGTGGCGCGACCGGGCGCAATTGAATTACACGAAGATCGATTCCGAGTGTCCGTGGACTTTCAACCGGTCGGATATCCATTTGTGAGAAGCAACCAGATAGATAGGATTCCAGTTTCTTTCCGGGAGATTGTGAAAATCTCGCGTTTCCGGTCATGACTGTCCGCGCGCGCGAATTGAACGAAATAGTTCGGATCGCGTCTCCGGAAGTGGAGTGTCAACCGATGCTCGAGGCGTCCCTGCACGCTGTTTCCCAATGGCGGCCTTCGATTTCAAACGTAATACGAGATTCCCAGGGGACGTGGACGAATTATTCGACGTACGTCCATTGAGGTTACGCGTGAGATATGTTTTTGTCATCCGAGAAACGACTACCACGTTACCAGAATTAATACGTTTCAACGCTTCCAGATCTGGACGGAATCGGTTGCGCTTCTTGATACTGTATGCAACGGCAACCATTAGACATTTGGGCACCACTGTGGTATTTGCGGTCTTCAGAAATGGATAAAGAGTAAAATTGTATGAGGAAATTAAATGACTTTAAATGCTTCACGTTCTTCTGCCAGTATGCATCGATATTGGTTAATTTTCTCTCTGTGCAGAGCGGCGCAAAAACACCCCAGGGGAATAAAAACGTAATTTACAAGTTCCCGAATGGAAGATTTACACAGTTTTTCGTTGGGAATGCTATCTGTGATATATTTCACAAGCAATTAGAAGACAATTTCTATTTTCTTAAAAATCAATAAAACTTCACAAACACTTACGCAGTCAAAATTACTTCTTTACATTTTGCACTGAAAATGCATAGGGTGAGAGAAAATTCAAGGTGAGACCTATACTGATATGGATATTAAACTATTCTTTTGTGAATGAATATAATCAGTAAAAGTAACTATTAGGACTGATGTAATAGTGCCATTTTTCGTATTGAACTGTGTTATCGATTGGTTATTATTCGGTATAACTACATTCCATGTTCCCATCAGTCTGGCGTTACCCTTCCCATGAAAAATTTTCCTTTCTGTTATTGAAACATGCAGTGAAAACGGGCAGAATTTTCTCCCGGGCGTAATATTCGTTCGTTCAATGAACGTATGGAACATTTGAAATTTTCCAATCATGATATTTTTGCACTTTGATTTATTCGGGTGAAACTTTCTATATTTATATGTATCTGCGTTGGACAGTGTAGAAAATTTAGTGGAGAAAATCTTCGCGCACGACGAAAATTGTTCTCTAATTTATATCGAAAATTAAAGAGTTTCTATTCCAGTTACACCTGCACGCCCGCAGGCCACGCCGGGCAATGGAAACGCAGGCAACGCACCGTCGAACGAATGCGCGGCTCCGGTTGCGTGCCAAATCATCGCGGTTAACTTTCTCTGGAATGCAGGCACGGAAAGAAACCAAGTTGAACGACAGGTGCCACGAAATTATAGAAGCTTATCGGGGATCTCGCGAATACCGCCGCCGTGTTTTTCTTTTCTTCTGCAATAAAGAATCCCGGTGAAACGTGATTTCGTTCTTCGCAAAATCTCCGTTTTTTTTTTATTTCACCCGGTAATTATCTTAGCGCGCTAGACCGACGAAATTATTAAAGTAATTGGTCGTTTGATTTACTTGTTACTTTAGCGGGCGTATTCGGTTCGTGGAACACGTGTTACCGTCTAGATCACACAAGATACGAAAGGATACTTCGCGTGAAAATACCGAAATCATCGATGTAAGATGAAAAAAAAAATCAGCGACTCGTGATTTTATACGACGCAATCCTGGCCCCGCCTCCCATTCATAAGAATTCGCAAATATCACCGAATGGCCTTGGTCCGAACAACAAGCAAACACAGAAGTTCATCCAATAATTTACGATCGGTATTTTCCTTATGATATTTACACGACAAGGTTTCTGCGACGGCAAACACGTGAGAAATTAACCGTCACGAACAAAACGGTGTGGATATCATTAATACCGATACATCCCTGCGATTCCGTTCGAGCGAGACCGAGTAAAAGGCGAGTCGTGTTGACATTTATTCGCGAAACTGGTCCGCTCCATAAGCCCGTAAAAGACTTTCCCTCGATACAGTTCACGTGCACGTATACGGATAAACATCAACTAACGCGAAACGACCAAGAGGTGCATTAATTATCAACGCTTAGCGAACAAACTAAATAGATTTTCACAGTGCACCGATGGACGACTGAACCTCGCGGAAATCCCATACACAAGAGGCTTTGTTTCCGACTCTTATCTTATTATTCCAGTTTATTAGACAAAATATCGCAATGTTACAATCTCATATAGACACAATTCGAATAGTCATAACTCTCCATACAGTTACGGAAATATGAATAAACATCGAACAACCGCAGAAATTCCCAGACAATGTATCCGCTGTTTCAAGCTCCAGGTCCAAGTAAAACTGCGGCTCTAACAAAGTTGCGTGGTAACTCGTATTTTGAATTAACAAACAAAAGCTTTCGAAATAAAAGTTGCAATGGAACGTAATGCGTGAATAGCAAATCTCCCCAAGGCTTCAGTAATGGAGGCTGAAGCATTAAGGCTTATAATTTCCGCGATTTTCACGTGGACATCCAGGGCACTCCGCTGTATCCTTCGTCGGACAGCGGCCGCAAATCACGATATGCCATGGTAATAAGCAGCTATGTCACCTCTATTAATCGCCGAAGCTACACTAAGCGCGAGGCGTGCACCGCCTGGAATGCTGGAAGTCACACGGTGGATTACACGTATTACGCCTAGCTCGTAGACGACAGGGCGTTGGATAGAAACGGATGGGTCTGCGAGGCCTTCTCCTTTCGCGTGCGTGGTATCCACGGTTGAATCATGTTTTCGCGGTCACGTTATCGAATTGCGGGAGTTTATACGCCCGTGCTAATTCGAAGAGGAACGCGGGAGTATCGATCGGAAGGGTCCCGGCTACTCCTTGCGATCCTGAATCCTTGCGGAACAATTCCTCGAGCGGATCGGTGCATTGCAGCGATCCTCTGGGCCGACGGAAATGTGGTTAACATAACTTCTTAGATCGCGTTTACGTTTACCATATGTTGGGGTATCGGAATGTTGAGTCTAATGCGATGCGTACGGTTGATGGAAGATGAACAGACGCGATCACGCATTCGTTTAGCACTTGGATGTGATATGTACATACACGGTGCAGGGTAAACCAACTAGTAATTGACTATATACCAGTGAACGACTATTAGACAACAAAATTAAAATATTTCAGAAAGGTAACAATCATTTACAGGGCTTTTACGCGTTTTACACTTCATGAATAATTTTTTACAAATTACGATAATGAGTAATAATTTTTAGAAAAATTTCACAAAAAATTAAGTGGAATTGGAATTTCAAGTTTACCCTATTAAATCATTATGTTAACTGGAAGATGTACAAATGTACACTTCGTCCAGAAGTATCCGGACACTTATATTATGATTACACAAATCTGTGAAATATTTTTTATACAAAATGTATTTATTGATATTTATAATTTTATCTTATCAAAATTGAAAATATTAAATACTTATAGAAGACTGTAATTGACATTTATTGAGAAATAATATCGATAAAAGTACTATGATCAAAATTGAATGAAAAGGTATACCTATGTATACATATACAAAAGGAATAAATTTTAGCTACTTTTCCCAAATTTCAATCATGTAAAATAAATAAAAAGATGTCAGTAAGATGGTGTAAGCATTTGGTTAGAATCAGTTGACGTTCAACAGTGCAAGAGATAGCGAACTCGAGTTCTAAAGAAAAATTAGCGATGGGAGACCTTGTTACAATTGTAAAATTGTTCAAAGGAGGCTATTCAGTTCAATAAGTAACTGCTATAAAAATAGTAACATTCTAATATCGATGATGTACTGTGTCCGGACATTTATGTGGTAGTGTATGTCCATTGGGTAGATGACAGTGTGCGGAAGGATTTTACGCAATCATTATGACTATTGGCTAGCTTAACCAATACATTCCATTGATGCAATTCTGCATTCCAACGATAGACAAATACGAGGTCAAATAGACTCTATAATGACACCGTAGTAGGTCAGGGTTTCTGGACCTGCAGTGATCATCGACCGAGGTCGGGTAGCTAATATCTCCCTGTCGGTACCTTGCTCGATCAAGAGTTCTAGTAACCTAACCAACAGACTAGTAACGAAACATTACCGGTACCCTGAATACTGAACATCCAAGAGAATCCATTGGCAAAGCATTCCTTCAGCGTACAGCTCTGGAATCTATATGAATGTAGACCGCAAACCGCCGAATCTTCGTCACGATTCGACGAATGCCGTTCGCCAATCGTTCGGCACATGCAAAATGTGTTTCCAATAGCAGCAGCCTCAATAATTTATACGCATCGTATCGCGGTTCCCGCTATTTTTCCGTGGGCCGTTGGTGTATATACCGCTAAGAGAATTAACCGAGGCTGTGTTCGGATCGTTGCAAGAAATCCAGGAAAGGCCAATGACGCCATACGTTTTAACGGAGTTCCCTGGCCAACCAGGCGGTACTTTTCTTTATAATCGTAAGAATTATTAGCCAGGGTCTGGCGTTCACAAGCTTGCGCTGTTCGCGTATCCCACAACACGGTAAATCGGCCTCGCGTCTAAATACAACTTGTTCCAGAGTACACCGGGCAACACGCGCAACGGTACTCCTTTGCTGCTGACCGCGAGTGACCGTGTGGAAAAGATAAACACCGGCAATCCGTGAATGCCGCGCGCAGCGATTGTTGCTTGCATAACATTCCACGACCGATCCTCCGATCGTGTTCCTTTTCCGCGCGCGCGCGTGATGCTGATGTAATCCGCGGAACACCTGCCGCTGGAACGTGCGTGTATCTTCGAAAGTGGGATTTGTCGTACAAAACGGTTAAGTAATAGTGTAGAAGGATGGATAAGAAACCACCACCATCAGCTGTCCATATGTAAAACCGTACCGACGAAACTGGATTGGATTAGATTACAGTTACGAAACCATCGAGAAGGGGGAAGGCAGGGCAGAGCGTTGATATAGGCGCCGATTTCGTCGCGGTTACGCAACGACACTGAGCAAATCCTTGGAGTCGATTTTACGGGTTAGCACCCCGTCTTTGACGTGGGCAACCCGTGTTCCCGTTCATGGATTGCCAGCCACGGGCGATATACACGCTTAGAAAGTTTCGTGGCCGAGCACTTTTCCCCGCCGCTGGCTGAAAACGTCGTGAACAAGAGACACACGTATCGTCCAGGAATGCGAATCGCGACGATGGATTACATATACCTATGGCATTGTAGTTTTCTCTTGGGTCGATAAAATTATTTTTAACGGATCTTTGTTATCGTCGAACGGTATTATTTGTACACTTTGAATACTTCAACATAGGACCGTGTCGACGGTGGTCACGTTGTATCGGTAATCCTGCAAGATTTCGCAAAAGTACCGTCGTCGTATCGCACGAACGACTCCTTTGTTTCGATTAGCTGTTAAACGAGGATCGTCGCTTCCGCCTCGAAACCGTCGATTATCGCTGCTGGCGAACCGTGTCAACGGAACGAAACTCTTGTTGCTCGGAACCCATCGATCCGATGATGGTACCGCCGCCGCCACCGGTCGTTGGAATCGTTTGGAACGTTGCGAAATTATGGACGAGCTCACCGATAGTTTTTTTTTTTTTCATTTTCGAGTGATTTCAACAAATTGATAACAAAAACTCTCTCCGACTGCTTTCGAAAGCCGGGTGTTAATTACAAGCCGACGCACGGGGCGGTGCAATCATCGTACATGAGCCGAGAACGATGGAAATCATGGAGTTCGCGATGATCGTTTATTATTCATATTTCAGCGTGTAATATATGTTCTTTTTAACACGTCACGCACCACTCGGTTTCTTAATCTATGCTCTACTTCACTAGATAATTAACTTATCTATCAGCCCATTACGGTTTAGAAGACGATGCCGCGGTACGACGTTGATCACGAGGTTTTCTATTGGAAGCTTGTTAAAGCGATATTAATAGCTCTTTAATAGCTGTCCGGGAACTTAATAAAACAACGATTAAAATTAATTACGAACGATAGTTCTGCTTGACAAACACTCCGAGCATTCCAAAACAACTTGCACTTGAGACTAGACTAAATTCTGTCTCGGTTAGACACTTTCTAATAAAAATACCACCGATGAACAAAACGTGGGCACAGGTGTCACAACAATCGTCACAGGTAAACTAACCCTTTTTCGGCCCTTTAACATACCGCTCGTAAACCAGTGACCCCAGAAGGTTGACGGTAACAGGCACACACGACAGGTAGTTTTTACTCACCGGAATTTGACCGTAGTACCTGAGGGCGACGAGGTCAAGTAGTCACCTAGCTCCGTTATTCGGCCGGCGGTGGTGTGTGGGTCCCGCTGGCAAGAAAATTCGGTGCACTCGAAAGCGGCACAAAGCCGAGAAAACGGCGGGTTTTACGAGCACTCGAAAGTCGCCAGCGAACGGCAGGCGGCGACGCGTGTTTCTACGGCACAACTGGCTTTCGAGAATTCCCGCTTGGAATGCCCACGAGGACGAACGGTATAAGATGCTTCGACGCTGGCTGCCTCGACAAATGGAAAAGGCACGGTCGAAGCATCTTCGCCGCGCCTACAATTACGTGCTCGTCTTCGTCGCTCCTCGCTGCTCTTCGACCGTTTTGATGAGCGCTCAGCACGTAAATTTATTAAGAAAATTCCGTGCAGCTTAATTATACGGTTATTTTGTAGCTGATTATTATCTACCGATCGCTGGCCGTTTTTGTTTATTCAATGTTACCCACGGATTCCTGGGCATAAGTGTATCGTAATTCCTGTAAATTATATGAATTGCATCGAGTTCATGTTCGATGTGTCGTTTTGCCTGTAATTATGCCTAGATAAATTGCTTACGATTAACAAGAAATTAACCGACTAACAGTTTATTCTGAATTCCTCCTTTAGAATTCGGAATAATGTTCCGAGTACATTAATTTATAATTCTATCGGTGGATTCCCTTAAATTATGTAGTATTTAATTATATATGATACACCTTTTGAATCTGAAAATTTTAATGGTGAACTGTCTGTCTACTTGTCTCATATATACAAATTCTCCTCGTGAAGATGTAACGTAATATACATTTATGCGCAAATTAATAACGCTGTTACTGGTGAATGTAAATGGAAGACTCCGCTCGAACAGAATTATTATAAAGTCGATGCAATTTAGCGGTGCCAGTATATTCCGGAGTCAGCGAGAACCGAGAGGAATGATAAACTCGATGGTATTTCTTAGCTGGAAGGTATTTCCGCGCTAATGTAAAATATAGCGGGGGAAACATTTGTTCGAGTTACCGCGAGGAATATGAACATTCGTAATAAATGTTCTAAATCTGCCCGGGGTAAGGTTTTACCAGTCCGCGGAAAAAATTAATTTTAATTTGCTTAAGGGTAACGCGGGCACGGCTCGCCCCCGAATGGTTTTTCTTATTGCATGCTCTCCATTCACGCGAAGATATATTGCGCTCGGTTCTCGTACCACGAACGAATAAGGCAGAAGCAACGCGATAGGATTTCTGAAAACTCATCCTTGTAATCAATTTTATCCTGGAAGATATGGACGGTGAAGGGGGAGGGGGATGGTCAGTCGCTTAATGAGAATCGTCGGAGGACTCGAAATTACGTAAATCGGAAAAGCTTAGCCAACGGGCATAATGTCCGCCGACGATAAGAAAGACTTATCCACCTTAATCCCCTGATCTCTTATATACCGAAACAATTCTTCGTTTAAATCGTTTATTTTTATAACTTGACGCCGTTCCCTGAGAACTTCGAGAAACCTGTTAATAATGACTTCGACGCGATTGCGACACTGCGTTCAGGAAAAAACAATCGATTATTTATTTATTTACATTTTTTCTTCTCTCGATTGTAAAAATTCCAGCGTGACGCGGCAGCGACGGCATCAACAGTCGCGAAATACATTATTTGAAGAAACGCTAACGACTACGACGCGGGAGAACGTGTTTTTCATTTCATTCGGTCAATCTATCGTCGCCGCTTCCGTCAAGCACTCGACGAAATTGTGGTCTGCAATGACCTACATACTACGCGATCGATTAATTTTCCTTTAGCCTCGTTCTGTTTGCAAGTTTTCAGATCGTCGTACATCGTCCGCTAAATATCGAAGCGGACACGTATGGCGTAATGATCGAACAAACACGATAAGAGGAGGGGGAGAGCTGGGACAACGGTGTGAAATTGTGCAGTAAAGTGTTCCCCATTGATTTCGCTTACATTATAATTACGAACAAAATTTTGATTTAATTAATTGCATGTTAATAAAGTACTTGAAATGACGATAGAACAGGTTTCCACTATGTATTACTAGCAATGAATTTGATAGGTGTCACATGTATATCGTGGTACGAAATCATTATCAAATGCATTCGCTTACGCAATATCACACGATGAAGCACATTATTTTAATTATGAATCTTGAACGAAGTGGACAGTATAGTCTCGTCGACTGAATTTCAGTCACGAGTAACCCCTTTCAGTACTGTGTCATTGTGTGACAATTCTGTACGCAGGCAGAAAATATTCATTTCGAACGGGGACCGCATATTAATTTGTCGAATAAGTCCGCGCGTGGAATTCATACCAATGGTACTCACTGGTTGGGGAGGCTAAGTTAACAATGTCGATTAAAAGCGATATTAATTTAAAATACAGTATGCAAATAAGAGTAGCATAATTTCAAAGTCAGAATGCTTCAAAATTTTAACTGTTAATGAAAACAATTAATTCCACAACAATTGATTCATTTCGAATTGTACCACATAATCTTGAACGACCGGCTTCATTCCACAGTACACCGTGAATATTACACGGAAACACTGTTTCTACATAATAATAAGTTACACAACATACTCTGTTTCGCTACAATTCTCTTAATTCCATTGTGTCTCCGTTACAATATGTGAAGCAACACGGAGAGTGTTTCAAATTTTCCCAGTCAATTTTCTAACAATGGTACGCCTGATGTTACTAGGCTGGGTAAATCCCCCCATCGTTCCCGGAGTAGTGGGGCGGCGCCCATGCTACGCATGTGCTTCTCGTTCATTTCCTTTTGGGACACGAAGGTGGGAGGTATTCTTGCGTAGCTCGCTCCTCCGATAGTCGTTTCGTTACATTCCATTTTCGCGTAAATGTTCCGTTCAATTACCATAAAGTATACTTGCAAATTGGAGAAGATTCTCTGGGCGTCGGATTGGCTTCGTAATTCGGTACATTATTACTACGGGTTACGGGAAAATGGCTGATTCATCGGAGTCCACTGGCGAGTACGTTAGCCACGTGGCGAGGCGTCTCACCGAGGAAGAGATCGGGAAGATGAAGACTCAAAATTCCCGTTTGGTAACGGAATTCCGAGCAAACCAATTGGAACAAGATGCCAAAAAGCATTGGGATCTATTTTATAAACGAAACGACACCAGATTCTTCAAAGATAGACACTGGACCACTAGAGAATTTAGCGAGCTGTTGGGCTTGGGCGCGCAGGAGGATCCAAAGGTTCTTCTTGAGGTCGGCTGCGGTGTTGGGAATTTCGTATATCCGTTGGTCGAAGATGGATTGAAATTTAAAAGAATATTCGCTTGTGATCTGTCTCCTAGAGCAGTGGAATTAACAAAGGTATATTTGTTACATTTATTTCACTTATCGCACTACATTCATGTATACACGTGGTTGCAATAATTGTACTTTTTACAGAGTCATGTATTGTATGATCCAGAAAACATGAGGATTTTTCAGACTGATGTTACAACGGAGGATTGTTTCGCCGATGTAGACTGTCCTGTGAATGCGGCGACCTTAATATTCGTTTTATCATCCATTCATCCGGATAAGTTCCGAAGGTAGGTAATCGCGCATTGCCGCCATTTTTTTATAGCGGCCGGAAGCTTATGGAAGTTTTTGTGTTTCAGAGTTGCTGAGAATTTGTACAATGTTCTTGATAATAAAGGAGTTGTACTTGTAAGAGATTATGGTCGATATGATATGGCCCAGTTGAGGTTTAAGCCTGGTCATAAAATTAGTGAAAATTTTTACATGAGGCAGGATGGAACCAGGTAGAGTTTTGTTCTTTCTTCTGCTGAAGCTGCCTGATATTTGTTGTTTTAGTTAAATCTTAACAAGATTTATTTGTTATTTCAGAAGTTACTATTTTACCACAGAAGAAGTAACTAAGCTATTTGAATCTGCTGGTTTCCGTACTTTAACATGTGATTATGTGCAAAGACGTACCGTAAACTTGAAGGAGAATATAGATGTGGCCAGAATTTTTGTTCAGGGGAAATTTGAAAAACCTTAATAATTTTAATGCGATGGTATGTTTCTGTTAAATATTGATTACATTTTGTTAAAAATAAATGATGACTTCATAGTTCAACTGATTTAGATTGAAGAATGTTACTAATGTCTTTCGCTCCTATCTGATAATTTTATATTGTTGCAACAATTTGATTGTGCACATAAATAGGTTTTTACATTATCTGTTTTTATGTTTCAGGGCATATAATGTGTTCAGTCTAAAGCACAATGGAAGTTGAATTCATGTGAGTAGTACAGTTTTATATTATATTAAAAATGAAATAATGTGTACATGCTTTTTTATGATGACTGCATAGTTCAACTGATTCAGACTGAAGATTATTTATAATGTCTTTCGCTCCTATCTGATAGTGTTATGATATAATATTAATTACACCATTGGTGACAACATCCTTCTATACCTTGATTCTTCGTGTTACAGACAGTACTGTGGATTCAATTGAAGTTGAATTTAAAGTGTAACCGATCAATATAGAAAAGTAAGTTCCCAGGCTTCTTGTATTAGATTAGAAAATGTAATTAAATATGAAATAATTTTTGTGATGAATTCATAGTTCAACTGATTTAGTATGGAGATTAACAACAAAATAGTCTTTCACCCCTATCTGATTGCGTTCTCAATAATTGACTCTAATTTATTCCACTACATGCAAAAGAAACATTTTTCTTTTTTTTTTTTTAGTACATGTTGAAGCAGTACCAGTACCTTCGAGACATACAAACTTTTATTAAATTATATTAGTGAGTATAGTTCAAATTTTTTTCATCGATATTTTCGTTAGATTTAAATTTCAATGATGTATACACATCTTTGTGTGTTTGATATTTAATGATATATACATATTATATCGTCACTACCTCTGAGAAAAACATTCAGGTTGTTCGAATTTTTATTTTTTAATTAAGCAGAATATAAACTATTATCTCTTTGCAGTTGAAGAAACAACTTTGAAGCAAACATGTTCTAACTAGCGATTTTCACAGGACTAGAAATAAAGGTACGGCAATCTTATACAAAAGACAAATTAGCAAAATATTATGTACTCTACCAATGATGACGATTGTTTTTATCTGATTACTGTGATTCAGAAGACATTAGCTCTATCTGAAATTCAATTTATTTTTACATTTTTTCCTACTAACTATTACACAACTTTAACAGAAATCTTTTTTCAGAGATTATTGGTGAGAGTTCCCTGAAGATTATCAGATGTGAAGTGTATTTCATCATACCTAATTTACTGTGTTGTATAAACTAATAAATAAATGAATTGAAGTTAGTACCTTTGTATGTTTAATACCCCGAGTATGAATATTGCAAAGCACTACATATGAAGTATCAATAATACTGTAGCGACAATAATTAAAAACAAAATTCGATTGCCGTTTTTTACAATTAACGTTACCGTTGACCATTAATATGACTACCAAATATACTGAATTGTCATGTTTTAGATTTAATAAACCTTTACTTATTCTTTGTATTATTTTGGAATTCAGTTTAATTATTTTCGTTCCTACTATTAAATTATTTTTAATTTAGCTGATTTTGTATTATTTAATTAGAAAAAAACAACATGCACATAGCTAATAAAACTTGAATTCTCTACAGTAGGAAGCCATTTTAATGTAGCCAAATACATCGATACAAATCTATAAACAAAATTCAAAAATGTATATTACGTTTACTTACAAATTATATAAGCTATTAAATGCAGAATATAAGTCATAAATGAATGAGAACGATGTATCATCGAAGAATAGATGGAACTACAATGGATCCAACCACTGTAGTTCCATTAACGGCAAGCTTCGCTACATTAAAATTCATAAGAAAAAAACTTAAAGGGTGTCGCTATTATGTGTCAAGGAAGGATTTGAAAGCGAAGTCGCTAAGACGAACAAATTGCATCGGGATTATTAATTAGGCAAAAAGATGCCGCGTTCCAGTTTCTTTTTGGCGACGCAACCGAATCAGGGAGTGATGGAACCGTATTTTTATAACACGCAGAACACGAATCGACTAATTATTCATATATACAAATAATTGCGTACCCTTTAGTTATCGTTTATTTTAAAAATAGCCATTAAAGAACAGGTTAGTTAACGCGATAATGGCCAACCGTTAACTTTTTGTCGGATTGATCGAAAAGTTTTGTATTCCGGATATTCGGCCTAATTGGACTACTTAAAATGTTTTCGTTACTTCAAGAACCATCGATAGATTAATAAAACCAGGTACTTTTAGTATCGATTTTTAGACGATAGTTCTGAAACCTTTCTTAGACAATCTTCTTTGTCTACAACAACGGGGTTAGTGAAGAACTGGTCTGTTCCTTTGGCGTCATCGTTGAATCATTGTTTATACACGGACAAAGGGAATTTCGAATGCAGTCCGAATTTCGACGACATTAGAAATCATTTAGGCCTCAATATTTTTGTATAGTTACCCCTGTTTGTATATGCAAATGTAGCCATCCGCAGACAGGGCCCGAAGTCCGTAGGAAAAATGAGATCTGTTTACAAAGTGGATTCCCAGTAGTCTTGGTTCTTTGTGGTCGGAAGTAAACGAAATAAACAAATCAATGTGTCGAACAAAGGATCGCCCACTAAAAATCCATGTGAATCGAAAAAAAACACCGAGGAAATCGGTATGCGGCCGAACAGTCGGACAAGCCGGCTAGCACTGTGGACACGCATGCGCAGTGGGGAGAACATTAGGAAGTAGTCGGGTTTTCCCAACGCGATTGAAATTCAAAACAGCAAGGGCGCGCCCTTCAAACGTAAGAAGCGTTTGATATTTGCGTTCGCAATAAGAAAGCCTGGAAACATTAAAACTATCGTTGCATGAAATTAATTATTGCATTCCATAAATGGTGTAAGGCTCAAGGAACATCTCTTAGAATAATAAATAACAACTGCGTTACGTTATAACCTTCTCGTGTTAAAAAAACTTAAGTTCTGTTTACCTTTCTTAAATGCGCATATTAATGAGAGAAGCAAAAATCGATCTACCATCTGAAACAAAAAATTAACTAAATCGGGACCATTATTCATCATAATTTAATTCGCGATATAATTGTATCGCTTAATAGATTCCTTCGGATCTCGATTCAGATTTTATTGCGAGAAGTAAAAAATAGTGTCTCGTAGAGAAGAATTCAACTTTTACTTTTCAAATGCAGATTATCAAAAGTCTTGTTCTATTCGATAGGCATTCCGTAAAGTGCATGCTCGTTGTACAAAATACATGTCGGAATTAGCAATTCCGATCAAAATGTCCAGGACTTCGGATTCCTTTCCTGTTTTGGTCGATATATTGTATGAATGTTCTGCCCGTGGCCGTCCTTCCATATTTCTTTAAAATGTTGCAATCAATGATCTAATTTAAAAAAAAAAATTGGTAACTCATCAGGTCGAGAAGATTCTTCAGTGTGTGTATGATCAGTGATTAAGCGCCATAAATATTCTGTACATCTTGCTATTTTCCTGGTACACGTATATGTACATCGTGAAACGCTGATTTTTCTTATTAGCTGTGTATTCCAGAAACGGTCCCGTTGAAAAATATTTTTCCTGGTAACCGTGGATGAGTACGATTTACTTTTGTCTTGCGCAATACGCTTGGCCGATATTTTTGGACCCGTCATCTGTGTAAGTGAACGTCATTCAGAATCGAATAAACAATGCTAGCGCCGATGTAACGTATACGAGATGTCCTTTGACTATTATCACTAAAGTTCATGGAACTCGTTACAATTGTATCACGGCGTGTATACCGGCCACTATTACGTCGTATGTGGTAAAACACTTTCGTCCGTATTTGGCCGATTGCCAAGGTCCCTTGCTTCACCCGCGTGCCATGCATCGGAGGTTGTACATGGGTCTGCTTCAGAATACGTGAACGAGATTCCTTAGCAGACCTCGACGTCGTCCACAGCTACATCGACGACACACCTACACTGGTTACGTATACGGCTCCGTAAACAATAAGACGTGTAACAACCCCGTGCAACATCCACCGGCTCACGAAGACAGACGCGCGGCCGGGGCACACACGCACGACGCGTTTGTCCTCGTATGTTGATCAATCGGAGAATGACGCGCATAGGACGATCTGTCGCACAGGTATATAAAGGTATCCACCAAAAAGCAGAAGCATCATTCAGTTCCAACTGATCACAGAAGTTCATCTCGAAAGCTCCATCAAACTCAACCAAACATGAAGTGCTTCGCCGTAAGTACATCGAATACACTATACTACAATAGTTATACAGTCATTGTTTACGTAATGTTGCATCTTGCTCATGGAATCGTTTTACTCGTGCATACTGGCGGAACGAACCATTTTAACGCGTACTTACACTATTCTCTGATGGGATAACAACAGTCACTTGTCTATAATTTTGTCCCCCATCAGTAAGATTGTACGTATTATGCGAAATTTCTGTGACTTTTACCGATGCTAACTGTTAGCACGGTTTGTTCTAGTAAAAAGTAATCGGTGGAACACATTTAGTAGTGATACCAACAGAAGGTATTAATTACTTGTCAATTTCTTGCACGATACCTTTTCAACTTGGGTATTTTTACATTTCTTGGCAGTTGATTGCAATCGGGACTTTTTTTGTTGCAAATTGCATCCAGCTGCGAAATCATTAATCTATGAAACTATTGCTCATCGTTTCCAGGCTATCGTTCTTTTGGCTATGTTCGCCGTTGCTTTCGCTGAGGAGAAACCCGCCGAAGCCGAAAAACTCGAGCCTGTGGCGCCGTTCCCTGGTCCGGATGCGCCTAGAGACAAGAGAGGCCTGCTGTTGAGCTACTCTGCACCACTTACATACGCTGCCCATTCTGCGCCGCTCACGTACAGTTCTAGTTACTCCAGCCTGCCATACGCCTACCGCAGCTTCCCATACTACTACAACAACTACTATGTCGGTTAAGCGGTTGAAAACCGAGATACCGAGGGACCTTTGTGATTAAGACTCAGGAAACGATCATGGCAATTGCAAGGACTTCTTATCGAGCAGCGTGTACCACTTTAGTTTAAGTAAATGAAACAGAATCAGCCTGGTAATCACAGATTCGATGGCCCAGCAAAATTTTCCGAAATGAACTACCACCAATATCGTAACAACATATGAATGTAATGTTTGACGAACACACACGTTTCGATATACAATATGTAAATTTAATGCTCCCTTATGTGTCACAATGTTAAATATAGAAAGTAATTCATTTTAATTTTGTTTCGTAAAATTTTCTATTCTACCTTTCCCATCTATGAATCTTAGGAGCTGAATGTTTGAAACATATATCTTAGTAAATGATCGAATAACTGAATCGTTTAAGCGACTAAATTAATTTTCAATGATCAGACGCAGAAGCGACGCGTTAGATGCGATCGATAACCGATACCTTCGAATTCCATCGGCATCTAGTACAGATGCAAATTCTGTCTATGTACCATAGGCGTGGACTTATTAGCCATGCATCTGCAGTTTCATCTTTAATACCGGTACGCATCGTAAAGTGTTGGTGCATTGTGGCATCGCACACTTCCTGTCGCGGATGCAAGGAAACTGCAAACAGAAACGTTATGACGCCATCAGGTGAAATGTGCTGCTGTAATTCTAACGCCAGCATTTAGGGCCACAGTATGAAATCATTTGGAAAGAAATTATACGCGACAATGGCGTCAATCTATTGTCCGTGTCTATTGGCTTCGAGCGCTGTTCATGGAAAAAGATGGCGATGCATCGAGCTTCCTCGGGCGGTCGTATTCAAATGATGATAGAAATGGAGCACGTAGAATATCAAGGACGAATCGTGACGTTCCACGAGCCTGAAAAAATGAACGTTTTTAAAGCGGTACCAACGGAGTTATTTAATCGGGCCTGTTTCGGCGCATCTCAATGCGTTCGCGTAACAAGGACGAGGTTCGGATTGTTTTATGGAATACAGGCGCGCACGATTTACGCGTAATCGTGAATTACACAACACGAATATATCACTGTAAATGAACACTTGTTCTGTATTCTCCGGGACTTGATGACTTTATATACTTTCACTGAGGCTTCGACGGATACGGACGTGATGGGAATGATAGGAGCTTCTCATAGCCGCGGAATGCCTTTCGGGAGCCCAACGGAAGTTAGGCTGACGTACAACCACCTATCTCATATTTTCTTAGCAAAGAAGAAATTTTTACGTTAATTACAATGGGAGAGATTTACTAATCCCTCGAGGCTACCGCCTCGATGACCTAAATTTACATAAAACAGTATTTATATCTAATAAGGAGAAACTAACAACTTGAAGGTTGCTCTTTAAGCATTATGTGTGGAATATTTTCTATAGTTAATTCAATCGACAGAAGTCACCCTTGTAATTCGAACGTATTGCAAAATTCATTTTAGATTCCATGGACAATGGCATCTTTTCTGCGAGTCACGAATGCAAATCAATGAAATTCGGGAACAGCCGCGAGAAGACGATACTCTACATCGATATGTGTAACATCACCAATCCGTAACAGCATTGCCTAAGTGTGATCGATGAAAGCCGGCAAGAAAGTCTATTGTAATTCGTGGATGGTCGCGACCCGACTGTATTTATACATGTGCAGGTATGGCCGTGGTCTTAGTCGGACCGTCCATCCTTGAACGAATTAGTTGTTTTCTGCTCGGGTGCTCCGGTTAAATGTCGAGGGATTTCGCGGTGTAGTATAGTTCTAGCATTGGAAGCGTATCGTACGGTGTAGTGACAAGTGTAAATCGGATTAACGACCATGAAGTTGCTTTCGGTGAGTATCGATATGGAAACTTTGCGAATTAAACTGTGTCGAATATATTATTCACCCGGGTGACACGACCTAGCTAGGGTTTATTTTATGATTTCCTCGCACGAAAACTGAGGTATCGTTCGCTTATTTCCTGTTTAGGTAACTTGTCTCCTGGTTATGGGCTTATTAACTGTCAAAGCGGGGGCTGAAGTCGAGGAAGCCGGAGAGAAGCCGGAGATTACAAAGTTAGAGCTGGTGGATCTCGGCGAGGGAGAAAGCGACATCGATGCTAAAGACACGGAAGTTCAAAGAAAGAGGGATTCAGGTTATTCCTATAAAAGACCCGGCGGTGGCGGAGGCTTTACGCCAGCCACGAGAGCTCGTTTCCAAGTTGGACAATCCGGTCACAGAGGACGTATCGTGAACAGACATCCTGCCCAAATAAACAGACCTATCACGAAGTACGGACCGCCCGGTTATCAGAATCCACCGCCATCGAGGCCGGCTTTACAGAGTCAACAGCATCGAGATAAATTACAATACCACGGTCATTTCGGCCAACAACATTCGAGCAACTTTGATGGCCGTCCGAGTGGTTTGCAGGAGCAGGGTGTCCCGAGTCCAATTAGACAGGTCGACTTCGTGGAACCGAATCCGATAGCCAGTCAGAATAACGAACCGTTCGCGTCACACGCGGCGAACTACTTGCCCCCCGAGAATCAGAAATTACCCGGTCCGACAGTGTCGCAATCGTTTTTCCAACAACAGAACCCCTTGGACAATGGCCAGGGACAATTAACGAATTTCCAAAGTCAGAATATCGTGCAGCCCCAGCCGCAGCTTTCTGACGCGGCCCTATTCCTGGCGCAAAACGCGCAAGCCATACAGCAACTGTACGGTGCTCCACCTAACGAACAGGATTTCGCACCGAACGATGCCCCGTTCCCAGGACACAATAACCAAGCGCCATCTACGACTGATCAGTTCGAGAATCTCGAGAGCAGTTCACCGACTCCCCAAGGTTTCCTAGGTCCCTTGCCGGCATACGCGTCCGGCACACTGAACGCCCAGGAAACCCTGGAACAGATTCAGTCGATCGAGAAGGACCGGCTGATCGTCCAACTTCAACGTGCGCTCGCCAGCCAGACAGAGACCCAGAACGCGGCGGAAGCAGCTGGAAGGTACGCTCAAAATCAGCCGAACTTCGTACAGAATCAAGATCTTCTGGCTTCCCTTGGACAGCGAATGAAGATTCACGGTTTAAATACGCAACCAAGTATCGTAACGATCCGGCCCGGGGACACAGCATTCAATCAATCACCTTTTTTGCCAGGCACGACGATCACCCCAGGGTTTCCGCTTAACTACGGAGTCACGACCACGATTCAGCCCCCAACGACCACCGCAACGACAACGACCACAACACTGCAGCCACCTCAGGCCACGAAAGGCGACGGAACCACACAGGTCGGTTCCACTCTGCCCGCCTCGCAACCACCGTCTCCTTTATCACCCGCCGCAGGAGTTCCAGTTTACGGTGGCTTCGTACCGACTTTGATCACTGGCACAAGTTTCCTGTCGAACATTCCTACCTACGGGCCCAGTTTCTTCGCTCCTGGCACCGTCACAGCGGTTCAAACATCCGGTTCCACTCCTACCCATTTCGGTATACCCATCCCGACGGGTCCTGGTCAGAAACCGACAACAGGCACCACATTGTCAATCATACCGACTTCAACCCCATCGACTCCGTCGACAGGACGACCAAGTGCTCCTTCATCACCACCGATTAATACAGTGCCCCTTCCTGTACACCCTGTCGCGACACCGTTGCATCCGGTGGTGACATCGCTACGACCAGTGACACCTTTGCAACCGGTGCTGCCAGCGACGCCCACGCACGTGTATCCGGTACAGACACCGTCTGCACCAGCGCATCCGACGTACGGTGTGCAGACCACACCAGTGATCAATCCGTCGTTCCTGTACAAGCCCGTTAAACCCGTCTACCCGTTCTATTATTACCCGAACGTGGCGTATCAGCTGCACAAGCCAGCGTCGCCGACTTACCCGTGGGGCTACGCGCCGACCTACGCCACGCAAGCGAAACCGGCACAAATATGGAAATGACGCGCTGTGATCCAGTTCCCCCACCCTTTCGGCGGAGGTGCGAGTGAATCCCGTTAACTCGCCCTCTCCTTATCGAGACTGACTGTTTATCCGCGCGGAAAAGGGAGGTCGAAGAGATCGAACGATGAAAGTAAACCTGGCGCCAGGCGGAGCGGATTTCGCGGTCACGATGCGACACACGTTCCCCCCCGAGGAGACGAGTAAATACTTGAGTCTTTGGATGTGTCGAGCTGGCCGCTTTGTTAAGGATGTCTGATTTGTTTAGCCGAATTACAGTTGGATGTAATGCTTCGATCGTTATGAATTACCGTTGTCTTGCCGATGACCATCGCATAACGCGTCGCGAGAAAGGTTACGGCGACAATGGTTTGGCTGTGCAGCTGTACACACCAACACATACAGTAAATCCTCGATGAGTGTTAATTGGCTCCTCGGCAATGAACATTGAATAGTTCATAAATTAATGGCCGTATGCGACTGCAACAAATGTCATTGGCTTCAGCAGTACACCTAGGGATCTCTCCTTATCAGTGTCGAGGAATCTTTGAACACTCATCGAAGATTTACTGAACACACAGAAACGCATTTTGTTTCGACCGTGAGAAAAATCATACAACTTCATTCCTTCTTTTTATATAAATTCTGTTAAATTTGCGAATCCTTAGTGTAATCGGTAAAAGGTGCTTCCAATTGTTTACTCATTAGATTAATCTTTCGTTTCGTAAATCATACGATGTGGGATAAACGGTGAACTTTACTTAACTCTTTCTATACTTCGTATTTATGTGTATCATTGTGATTGTTATTGAGTTATGTATGTACATACCGTCGGTGTTATTTATTATCATGAAATAAATGTTTTTTTTTTACTGTCCACGAGTACCTACACTTTTTATTTCAATTATTTTTCTGTGGCTCGTGACGGGCCACGGACGTGACAGTTCTGACGTCAAGGAAAGTTCATCCGAGAAAATCAACTGTCTCCACTTCCGGCCCGCGAGCTCACGCCACGGAACTCTCACCGAAGTCGTCGTAATGGGCGGCCGGATTGATCTGTTGGTAGTTCGATCCTGACCTCGAAAGCTGTTCGATAATTCTAATCACGACCCAACGGAGCCAGATTACCCAGACAATACCGAGAATACATAATACGCCCGTCCTCGGCAGGCATATATACCGTCTTCCCTCCGTCGATTTCGTAATCTTTGGCCACCGTGATATCGTGTTGCTGGAAATTTCGCGTAGTCAGGAATGGAAATTGATCACCAGACGGTTGCTCCACCGAACCCAAAACCCAAGACGCTGGAAGATCCAAGCACTGCTGCTCCGTCAGCACTTCCGTCGCGAATTAGTCGCGATTAGCGACTCAGTTTTCATCCCCCACCTCCATGCTCGTTTTCGTGTTTCCAGAGTTAGACACCAGTTTGCCAACCCGTTTCATCGATGACACTACACCACCGTGGCGCAATGCAACCACGAAAACCGAGCGTGCACCGAAGCCTCGTGCGACCGAGTTAAGAAAGTAAAGCGACGAACCAGCTTGCACGATGTATACCGCTAAACGTACTAGATCCCAACGAATACCGACTGAACTGGTATAATTGCCCCTGTAGACGACCCATTCCTAGATTTCTGTGACGAAGCATGCTCGAACGGAAAAAAAAGGGCGACTCGTTACAGAGAAACGGATTTGGATGTACGTACGTCGCGTCCCTCTGTACAGGAAACCAGGCTGTCAACTCACTTTCCGCGACTGACCCAGAATCCCATCCTTGTTTTCGTTTTAACGCTGCTCGTGCACTTTTACCGTACGCACTTATACCTGTTCGGGGTCTGGATTTCTTGTTGAAGGGACCGTTTAGATCGTTGGATAAGCTGAATATAAATTAGTCCGATCCCCCTCCCCACTGTCTTCAACCTGTCAGGTAAACAGAAACGAAACGTTGCGATTAGTCTCAATTGCTTTCGATGATTAAACGGTCGCTCGTTGCCTCTTTTCTAAATCCCGAACTGACAGACACGTTACATGCGTTACTAGATAAAAAAAAACCTGGCAGAAACGTTGTTATGTCTTTTTAATTAAATTCTTAATGTACCGAAACAATGACGTTTAGAGCTTCCTCGCTTCGTTCTCTTGTAGACATTAAGGATTACTTTACGATCGCGTTACCTAACAAGGCGAGCCGTGTAACGCGTCGACGGAGAACATAAATACCGTGATCACACTTGTTTCTCCTATGCAAATGGTACCGTTCATTCAGAAGCGTTTCAATTTCGAGCGGTATCCCACGGTCATTGTTCGAGGGCAACGGTTCATAAACGTGTTTCCCCACGGAAGTGTTTAACGAAAGAATGGAAGTTCCCGAAGCGTTTGTAATTACCACTTTTACTTTTCAAGTAACCGCGCGAAGTACAACGTTTTGTTCTGTGCGATCGCGTGTAATTAAGTTATTACGAAGTTAGCGACGAATCTGCTTCTCCCAGCAAAATACCTGTACATTTTATAAAATGGTATTTTAATCGGTGGCCATTAAAGTTCCGCATTCTTCGCTAATAGTTACAAAAAATTCGAAGTTGCCTCCATTTTTCACAAGAGTATATGTATTAATAAAGAAACGAGAACAGTCTTTAGGGGGGATTGGATCGAGTGTAGAGGATTGATCATTCGCTATCTTTTTGGCAAAGACATCGGACTTTCGATGGTCCGTGAATACCGTCTGAAACCGTTGACACGAACAATGACTTCGTACGGCCCACGAGTGAAAGTAAAACGAAATCAATCGGTATTTTCAGGCGTTACAGATCGTTGACACGACAGATGGCGGGCGTCGTCCAAGTATCTAGTTCCCCAATGATTGCTTCCAGGCGTCGCAAGGCTACATTAAACGGCACTATCTTGAATTTTCTAGTTCGCGATAGGATTATGCGGCGCGGAAATAAAAAGCTCGAGACCGCCTAAATATTCGTTACTTTTTGCTACTATGCTCTGTGCATTTCACTTTCCAAGATCAAGACTACTTTCAGCGGGATTGTAACGGTGAAGCGTGTCCAGCACAGGAACCACACCTTCACTGTTCCTTTCATATCGAGGCACATCACGGGATTAATTGAAGCACAAGCAGGAAGGATACCACTTTCATTGGCGATATATCCGTTCTGTGAATAGAATTTCGTGAATAGAGTCCACGTACAATCTTCACATTCATTGAAATTTGAAATAGAAAAGATTCGTAAGATCATTCAGGTCGGAGAAGAAGATGGATTTACTATCCTAAAGGTGTACTCTATGAATGATTTACGAACACCTCTTTGATATTATTATTTTTAATTTGCTGCTTCGATTTCTAAGCTCGTTAGCCATCGTAAGGAATTCATTGAATTTAGTACGCCGAAATGTAATAGAAAATCAACTGGGATAGAATATTATGTTACTTGAACTAGAACTATAAATGTATTAAACTCAATTATTAATTGCCATTTATATTGACGGTAAACGGGTATTTAGTATAACCAAATTACTAAGAATTATCATTAATGGCAGACCATGATTGAGTCACATCCTACGACGCAATGCAGTATTCATTCTACACGCTAGTTTCACTGTAATCGGTAAACGAAGTCTTCACATTGCTCCCAATACGCCCATCCAACCAGAATGTTTACATTGTTAAAAAATAAATAACAGCGTTGTCGACAACGAAATTACATATAATAGTATCGCATGGTTGCCAGAGAATCCTTCTCCAGGAAGCGAGCTAATTGTGAGTCGCCTTTCTCGAAGAAAATGGGCCTTTTACCAGACGATTAGACGAAATTTCATAGAAATGTTGCCGTATTTACGTCTGGTAAGCGGCGACCAATTACCTTCCAGGAAGAAGATTTAATTACCGGGGCCACTGTCGGTATGCAGCTAACTCGGTACTAATTAAGGAGGACCACAGAGTATTTCGTGATACTGTGCACTTTCTTTGGTGACTCAGTGCACAGAAATACTCAGTCATTCCATAAAAATTCAAACAAGCTACACGGAAATGAGCATACGTTTAGAAACGTTTACCGTGCAACACAACAGTTTGTGTGTCGTCCCACGTTTGCACGAGGTTCGATCCAATATAATTACATATGTACACAGTTCCTGCTTCCGAATGCAGTTTTAGAAAACGCGATCACGATAATTAAATGTATCCTATTCGGTTCGGATGAAGAACTTCGGCTTGATTTTACGATGCAGCCTGAATGAAGAGTTTCGCGAAGGAATATCCACGATATAATTAGCTCCGTATCTAGATCGATCGACGTGATCAGCAAAAAAAAAAATGGAAATCGCGGCCCCTTCCTTCCTATTGTGGGAGATCATCGACTTCCCCGAAAGGAAATGCCCCGTTCGCGATCGGTAAGAACAATGCCTGATAAATATCGATCTAGCAACTTTTACCGAGTAGGGCACTCTCGTTTGCAAACTTCTCATCTTTCGAGATACATAAAACCACGATCGTCCCGTGTGCGACGGCGCGAAGGTGGTGGTGTGCTATGTACCAGTGCGGGGAGACTCACCTTCACCTAGACCTTTCTTTCGCCGTGTAAGAGGGGATCTGTATATAAAAGGTCTCTTCTGGGTAGCAATGGCATCAGAAACCACAATTTCACTTACATACCCGGTTGTCACTTGATCACGAGAAATATCGAGCGGGATAGTCACGTTTGAAGCCACCATGCGGTCATTAGTAAGTGTCACATTTATTTAAAATTAGTATAATCAACATCAAGATATTTTCTATAACCAGTGCCTATAAAAACGCGTCGGTTTACCTTTCCATCGTTTCTAATGGAAAGATTTCATATCCTCGTCTAACGTGGAATAATTTTTTGCAGATCACATTGGGACTCGTAGTCCTCGTTATTTCGACCGTTTCCTGCAGGGAAACGAAAGGAGAGAAGCGACAATTCAGGCTACAACTAAAAGGAAAACGGGGTGTCAGTGATTATTCCGGTGGCTACTCGTCTGGTGGAGGATCCTCCTACAATTCACCACTCATTCAGGCAAGCGGAGGCTCTGGATACAGCGGAGGATCCGGTGGAGGATATTCGTTGGGTCATTCTGGAGGTATCCAGAGCTTGCAAGGATTGGGAGGTTCGCTGGGACACGGTTCACTGGGATACTCTCTAGGATCATCTGGATCTGGAGGACTTAGTTTGGGGGGCTCTGGTCTGGGTCATGGCTTGAGTCTTCAAGGGTTATCCTTAGGAGGACACCTTGGTCAAGCTTCGTACTCTCTCCCGAGCATGTCGAGCCTCGGTGGAGGAGGAGGGGGTGCAAGCATCGCGCTATTTAGCCCCTCTTCGAAGAACGGACCAGTTACATTTGGATCCAATGGCGGAGGTGCGTCTGTAGGCAGTTCTGGTTCCAGCTATTCGACACCAGCCTATGCAACAGGAGGTCAAGGATTATCATCTTACGGTGGTGGTGGTTCGTCAGGCGGCCTCAATCTTCAAGCAATGTTGGGATCCTCGCACGGTTCCTCGTACAGTATACCAGCATCGTCTTTGGCTTCGCTGGGAGGCTCATCGGGACATGGTCTTTCTATTCAATCGTTGTCTCCAGGCTCGTCCCATTCTGTTAGCGGAGGCTTGGTAATTGATGCAGGATCGCTTGGTAAAGGTTCCTCCGGTTCTTCTCTTGGCTCCAGTGGCAGCTCTAGCTACTCTCTCCCAATATCTTCTGGGTCCCACGGAATTTCTGGTTTGTCCAGTTCCGGTGGTTCAGCCAGTTATTCCTTACCGGTGTCGTCTGGGTCATCAGGAGGTCACATCAGTCTTTCTGGTGGTTCTGATGGTTCCAGTTATTCTCTTCCCTCTGCCTCTGGTTCGTCTTCGTACTCCTCTGGAGGAAGCTCCAGTTATTCCAGCCCCACTGTTACCTATGTTGCTCCTAATTCTGCTTACTCGGGTTCAAGTGGTTCCTACGGTGGCTCTAGCTCCAGTTATCCCAGCCAAACCGTCACCTACGCCACCGGTGGCTCCAGTGGAGGCTATTCCGGTCCGTCCGTGACCTACTCTGGCTCCGGATCCAGTTACTCCAGTCCTATTTCCAGCTATTCTAACTCCGGCTCCAGTTACTCCAGTCCTAGTTCCAGTTACTCGAGTCCTAGCTCGAGTTACTCTGGGTCATCCGGCGGTTATTCCCCCAGTTATTCAGGTTCTTCCGCGTCGTATAGCTCTCCCGCGGAGTCCCATGGGTCCTACTCGAATCTGAGCCCCAGATACGTCGGGTATTCCGCAGGGAAGAGCTACGAGGGCAACAAATACGACACGATCTCCTACTCCAGTCCTAGCGGAAAATATTAAATTTGTCGAAAGTTCAAAAATACACCTCCTCGCGATTCTAGCAGGGTAAGATGCCGTATCGATAACCGGCTCGCTTAGGACAGTCTTAGAAAAGTTAATCGCGACGATCGATTTAGCATCGGATGGTCCACGGCTCCAAGGACACCGTAATAATTTATATTAATGTTACTAGCATAATTATCGTATTATTTAAGACATCGTTTTATATATTTATAATCTTGTTACTCGCTTCCCAATACCGTTGTATACGCCCGGTGACATCGACATTGTGATGTGTACGTTGCAGAGCTTTATACCTTTTTTTTTTTTATAATAAAGTGATGTTTTTTTTGTAACCGGCTGTCAATCCCGTCTGACGTTCCACATAAACCGATCTGGAAATCCCTGGCATTATCGAAAACCGTAGCGGATAATTTATTCATAAGCTTTCACCCGGTCGTGTTCGCATCGTTAATTATCTAGGATCGACGGGATCGAAGAAGATACCGTAAATCAGAAACACGAACGTACAAGAACTCTTCTTCCTTTCAATTAAGCGAACACTCGGGGCATCGGAGTTCCATCGCGAGTTCGAGGGAAAAAATTAATTTGCCTCTCGTCGAGTATATCGAACGATTTTTCATATATCCAATTTGCATTTCAGAATTCGTAGTAGTCTCCGAACCGACTTGACGGTGTTATTAGCGTTTCTAGACCCGTCGAAACTGTCACGATCGGTGCAGAATTCATTTTTTATTTTTTTTGCTATCGATATAGCATCTTCGCTGTGAAAGTTATAGGCCGCGGGAAAAGTAAACGGGAACGGTAGCCGCGTGCAATAATAATGACGACGACAAAAACCGCTCCCGAAAGCATAAAAAGAGGATCACTTTTACTCCAAGGCCGGCGACAGCGAAATGGGCGGATTCCTTTCTAAAGTTTTATTCTTTTTGGGAAAGTATCCCACCGCCCGCCCGGCCGGTAATACGACTTGCAAGCCGGTGACTGTTCGTCCGCGAACCGGTTTAACATGATTCATAAGGCAACCGTTCTTTGTTTTTTTTTTATTTTGTTGCCCTTATTCCTACGACACTAATCGTAACCGGGTCTGCTACCGGTATATAATATCTCAATATTGTCAAGTCTCGAGGATGTTACATTACCTCCCGTTGCGTTTACACGGATATCTAGCTGCACGCTTTTTATTCGTCCTGATAAACGGCCCTTTTAATTTGCTAGCCCCCTTAGAGTCGTAATTTGTTTCATCTCCTTCTTTATTAATTGCGTTAGAGGCCACGACGCTGGGATTAAAAGTTCCAGGGGAGTGGGGATGGGTTAAATTAGTTCTGAAACTCTTGTAATTTTACTGTCTTCGCGGAAAAGGGAGCCGGGCACGGTTCCGGTCCGGTGTTGATCTAGAACTCTCCGAGCGAAGACGAGTATCGAAGTTTTCAAGCAAGTAAAGAGCTCCATCGGGGGCTACTGCGGACAAGGACGGGGCTCGAAGGCGTCGTTTGCTCGTCAAGCTTTTCCGGGGACGCAAATATTTAAAACTCGACACGAAGCGTTGTGGCCAAGAAGAGTGGAGGAACCGAAGTGCGGAATCATATTATCATCTAACGCTAAACCGTATATGGGTCAGGATTATTTTCAACCAGATAGGTTTGTAAGTCACGCTTGGCGTGGTCGGACGCGTCTGTGAAAAAGTTAAAAAATAGAGAATGTACGTACATGGTACAGATGGTGAATGTGGTTTCTGAAAGTGAAAGATTCGTGGAGAAACCATGCGGTAGCATGTTAATAGGAGAAAGAAACTACGTGCGAAATATGGTGCAAAACAGAGTCGTTCAATATTTCTCGTTCTAGATGAATAACGAATAAATAAGATTATTAAAAAACATCCCCTGCCTTTATAATTGTTTGTATCAAAGTTACGGTTGGTATTAAATACAGTTTAGATTCAATCAGCTTTTCCTACGTATTCCTCGGTATCTATAATAAAACCTATTAAGGAACGAAGGCAAGTATCATTAAGTTGATTCTGGTTTTCGATTAAGAGTTATTACATCTTCGACAAAAAAATACAAGATTACTCATTGAAAAGGAATCTTTATTGCCATACACCGAAAGAAGTCTCTTAAGAGAAATCCTCCCAAATCGTTAACGAACGTTCGAATGTTCGTTCCTGTATCGAGAAGGAAAGAGAACATCGAACGGCACCCACACGAGAAGAAAGCGGACGGATGCGTCGGTTGCAGTATTCAAAGTGCCGTTGTGGTCTGACCCACTTTTCAATCGCACGTGCGCAATGCACGAACGAGCACGCGTGTGTTCGCCAAAGGAACATCGTCGCGAACGACGAAGGAACCACCAGCGATCCGGGGGTATATTCTATCGCGTAGCTAGTTGATTCTTCAACGGTAGAGGGGGGGGGGAGGGTTCGGTAGCACCGCACGGAGAACCGGTGCGTCGTCTCCGTCATAGAAAAGCCACATTTCACTATTTCCCGACTGGTTCTGCGGGCGACATACTTGCGCTTCACTCTCACGCCCGTCCTGGTGGACGTGCCTCGAGCGAAAACAGGGAAAACTCTGCTCTTACTCTTCCTCCCGTACACCGAGACGTTCTCCCGAGTCGTTCGACAACCGCTCGTGATCCATCATTACGCGTTCTGCGCTTCGAAACAAGTAATCCCCACGAAGATTTAATTACTATCTGCGTTACCGTAACGCTTCGACTGCTAAAACGGTCATCAAAGTAATCAAGTAATGTTCATTGTTGCAAGGACTCGGTCGCGGAATGTTACAGATCCAAGATAACCGTACACTGTAATCTCGCGTGCTGATTTCCCAAGAACACGTAAACCACGATATATTAGAGCAATTTCAGATCTACGGATAAGACCGTTCCTCTCTGTTTCGAAGTGGCCACTTTCTCGGTGCGACGCGTGTCGGTACGACATCCGAGACTGTCTTCTCCGGCGCAAGCCAAGTGTCCACGGCTAGCCGTTCAAATGCCTTGTCCCCCGATTTCCAACCCGCATTATATTTATCACCGTGGACCCGCATCGATCGCGTGTGCAGTATCGAAGGCGTGGTCCCAGGACTCGGTAGAGATTCGCCGTGGATTCGTGGCGCGAGGTGAAAGTACACCGAATCGAATAGATGGACGCGCTAGTGGACCCCCGGAGACGGATCTTAAGAACGTCCGTCTGGAGAGGCGCGGCGGAACGGAATAGATCCTCTACGGCGGGTTTCGCGGAACGGTTCTCGCTTCCGTGACCACTTGTCACGGACAAATCGGTGCCGTTTTTTTTTTTTCCACGTTCAAACGGACGGGAGATCGTTCGATTGTCTTTTACAGGATCGCGTGTCGGACGGGATACTCTCAGATGTTGTACAGCCATTTTTCGTGGCCACGATAGGGTCGCAATGATAATTACTCGCTGTCTGTGGCGAGCTTAGACACCGATCGTCCGAAGAGCTTTCACGTTTCGGTGATCCATCGATCTGTCGGTGTCTTTGTTACCCCCCTCTCTCTTTCGTGACATACCAACTGGCACGTAACTATAGGTGGATCTGTAGATCCCACCCGCGGCACACACGCAGACCAGTTTGTCGTGGCTAAGTGCAGACGAGCGACCAGATCGAGAGGCGTTTTACTAGGCGGTTTCACTGAACCGGTGCACCGGCCGGTGTATCCAGATATCTACATATAAGAGCAGAGAAATGTTAAACTAGTTTCCGCGATTTTTCAGCCGGCCGGGTATAAAGGAGAAATTCAATGTCGGCTGATACATCATTAGACGTCGCGCCGGCGTGTCGGTTCGATCTGTGCTCGATCAACGGTGAACGGTGGGACAGGACCCAGCGAATGAGACAGCGCGGAGAAACGAACCGAGTAAATCAGAGACACGTAATTATCGACAGGAAAGAGAGTGAAGGCTGATTGATATGGCGATCCTGGTTCGTATATATGTATATTTCATACGACTGATAAGCTTTCGACTGATAAGTCACAGAGAGAATGAACAGTCTATTTATTCTATCAGTAATGTTCAGTTTGTTCTCTTTTTTTAAGTGAATGGTAGTGTGAGATGTTTATATTCGTCATGTATAGGCACTTGCTTATCTGAATTAGTTATTAAAATATACATCGACAGGGAAGATATTTATTTTTACTACACTCTTTATTTATAACAGGTGCTGCTTGTTTTATCATCGACGATCCTCGTTCAAGGATATGGGAAGAGCAATGACCCAAACGAAGAACCCTTCCTCCCTATATTTCCAGTTTATCCGTACAGCCCAAAACTGATTAAAAGAGAAACCGACAGGGAGGCAGTCACGCAATTGTCCCCGGAACTCTACGCGCCCAAAATCGACGCTAAAGATTCTTACAGTGCCAGCTACAGCACGAACTATCCCCGAGATCCTTACTACCCTAACTATAATCCGTATCCAAAGTCTTCTTCTGCAGCTGGATACTCGTACTACAGTTCTATGCCGTATACATATCCAACCTCGGCATACAATCGATACAATTCGTACTCAACACCCTATCCAGCGGCTCCACCTTCCTATTCAACGATGCCTTACTCCACGTCCTATCCTAATTACTACTACCAACCGCCTTACTATTATCCTAATTATTATACTCAGCCACTATACGCGCCGCCTCCGTTGCCACCACCTGGCGCAGACTATTCCAGCGATCCTTATTCCGATACAGACAACGAGAAGAATAAAGAGAAGAAACCTAGCGGGGACAAAAGGTACAGGTACAACGAAGCGGATCAGGACCCTACAGGCAACCAATACGTCGACGGAGGGAACTATATTTCCGGGAACACAAAGGATCTGGACGGCCAGCCCAGCACCTACAAAGCCAGCAGCCCACAGAATCAGTTGGAACAAGTGAGCGACTTTCACTTAAAGAATATTCAAGTCCCTTTACCAAAGACGACCTACCGGGTGATCAGCGTCGCAGGTCAGCCGGTAGGCCCTGACTATCCTCTACCGGCTCCGTATGTGAAGGCACAACAACTGGAGGAGCTGATGAGTCAGACATGGGCGAAGGTGTTGGCCCAGAATTTGCAACAGGCCGCTCAGTATCACACGAACGACGGGAACAAGAACAATGGTGGACAGTACGTGAACCAGAACGATCAGAACAAGGACTCCCAACGATACGTTTCCGTCCCGAACGTTATTGCCAAGGCTGGTCTGGCTTACATCGTGAATCCTAGCATTCTCGGGAAGCTGAACATTGCTCAGGCTGCTGGCCAGGTCAACCAGGCGCCGACCACTCACTTGAAGAACATCAAGTATCCTCCGCCTATACCTGGCGTTTACACCGCAGTCGACAAGCCTGGAAAGGATCAGGTGGATTCGAACGAGTACGAGAACTATGATACTTCACCACCTCAGAGATCCCAGGACTACGACAGCTCTTTGAGTCAGAACGATAAGCAGCCACAGAATTACGAGAACGAACAATCTTATCAGAATCAGAATTTTGTGACAGCACAGACGCCACGTGGGTACGGTTACCAATATAACGACTACAATCCGTCACAACAAACGGGCCAGCAACAGTCGAACCAATACAAAAACAATTTGGATGACGTGAACTATGGTAGCAAGACGAAAAAGGGATAGACGGCTAAGATTCGTCAGTTGTTATAGAGATGTTATTCCCTCGACTTTGATGGAAATCCAGTGATACGACTCGAAGACTGTTTGCTAATGGTTCATTCAAAAGAAGATCAACTTTCACATGGTGTGTCGGTTTTAATCACAGTCGAAGCAGTATGTCTCTAATTATATTTATAATTGTTTCCTGTAGTTTCTGTATCCTTTTCGTAACGAATGTATCTCGCGCCACGAGGATGAATGATGCGGACGGAAAATTGGCACGAGGAGCTTAATTGTCGCAGATAATTGTCTGCCTGGTCCAACAACGCGCGAGATGCAGGAGCTCTCTAGCATAAGCCGCACTAATATACTTTCGTATTCTACTGGTTCTTCGGTTCGAAAAAATTCGCCTGAACTTTCTCACCTACGACCCGCCACGGTGATATTCGTATTTATGAGGCTTCCGCATCCGTATGCAAATATTGTACTCGTTTTGCAGTCACTAGTTAATAAACAAACGTTGTTGTTTTTTCTCTGTGAGACTTCTGTTCCTTTCTCCTTTCCCTGGATCTACCTACGTAAAATCGAGATTCTTTTTGAGGAACGGAGGATGGTCTCGATGAAACGGGAATCGTACGGAAAGAAAACCAATGTATCTCGAATCCAGAAAGAAAAAACGAAATAGACCGCTTCGTTATGCACGTGGAAAGACGAAGGGGGGGAAGACCAACGATCGCGGAACGAAAGGAAGAGATCCGGATCATGGCTACGTCCGGTCTGGATCGTTTGGGCGCGGTGATGGAAAGGGGAAGTGCGATCCGTGGATCGGCGCACGGCGAGAGAGAGTGGCGTGTACACGGCGTTTTGCTTTATTTTTCCCGTTCCCGGTGAGTGTGCCGATGGTCGAAAATAAAATCAACCGTACCAAGCCTCTTACTTTCTCGCAGCTGGGCTGGATCTCGGTTCGCAATGTACACGGTGACCCGAAAGCTTCTTTACATTTCTGCTCGACGCATCACACTGCGGAGCTTCGTTTACGGGAATGTCGTTGAACTTTCTCTTACCTTTGAAGAAACACTTGGAAATTCCGTTTCGAGGGGGTTTGTTTATATATCGTGGTCGTTATCGGTTCCTTTCTGGATCGACTTTTTCGACCTTGATTATCGGGAAATTCGATTGCACATCCCGCTGGAATGCAACTTATCACCGTGTTTTAGAAAGGTTATTTATGGAGCGTCGTTTAACCCTTTGAGTACGGTGGCAACTGACGCATCGATTTGTAAATATAATTTAAGCTATGCGTTGTTCATATTTGGTCGTATAAAATAAACAGGTGCTTTTTAATGATTGTGGTCGAAAGTATGTTTAAAAAGAAGGAGGCACAGGGTTTGAGACGGACCTAGACACCACTGTCTCTACGAACATTAAAAACATACGTATTCGGAGGGTTAATGGATTCTGCACAGGTGATGGGATGAGGATGTGTCAAATTTTGGGCGGATTTCTAGTTCAGCAGCATTGGACCACTAGCCGAGAAAGTGATGGCAAGAAAGGCCGGTCTCAGCCAGACTGTGCTTTTGTTCCTGACAGATCTGACGAAATAGCGATCCCAAAACGACCGAACGTCCACTCAGGGTCGGCGGCTTCCTTTTTTCTCCTGGCGAATATTGCCATCGTTACACGACCGAGAAACTTTCTCTGCTTAATTGCAGGTAATTCGATTCGTGGTACGAGCACGACGGTCATCGTTTTATAGATCGGACCCGTCCACGCCCGGGATGCGGATAGAAAGTGTTTTTTTTTTTGTTTTCTTCTTTTCTTTCTTGGATCGTGCGCGGACGCTAGAAGAAAGGGTTCGCGGAAACGCGCGATTCAATGACGAATCGATCAACGAGACGGGGAAAGAGGGATCGACAATAAGATTGATGGGAATCAGGAGATCCCCTTTCCTTCCGTTTCGCGGCAAATCAAATTTTTCGAAACTCGTTCCTAAGCGAAAAGTAATCTAGTTTTTTTTCTCTCTCCCCCCACTCCGTTTGAAATTCCTTTCGTGCGTTGATGTACTTTGCCTCGCCTTCCTATTTCACTCTGCGAGAAGTCTCCAGTGAAGGTTTCCTGCCGGTGGGAATAACAAAATATTCTAATTCCCGAGGACGAAATGGAATTTCTTTAATCAAAGTCTGAACACATTATCTTCCAAATAGTAACTACTGTGTTTTACGAATATGAAGACAGAAAAATGAAATCCGACAGATATTATAAATCCTCAAGTTTTAATTCACACATGAGATTTCTTTTATTACAAGGCGGTCTTTCCTCCCCACGAAAGTTTCCATTTTATGTGGACCAAGTCGTTAATCGAATTCCAAGTTAAGAAATTTACCGGCTGCTCTCGCGATGTCTCCCATTTTTGTTCGTCCCGACGGCAATTAAGGCGATGATTGTTAAGCCTTTCACAATTATCAAGCGAGAGCTTTTGGAAAGCAGACTCACGGAAACAATTTATTTATGCGTCCCTTCGCGGATGAAACGGTTTGCATAACAGAGTGAACAGCTTGCATTATATATCGAGGCCCCCGATGGAAGCTGTCGGACACAGGCCGGCAACGAATTCACTTCATTAGCAAACTAATGAACCGATTAACTCGTGGAATAATTAGAACGACTCTGTACTGGAAAACTTGGAAACGATTTAAACGGGGATTATCGGCTAACGGGGTGCGGGGGTGGTCCGCGACAGCCATTTAACGCGCGCCTTCTTCCATTGAAAATGCATTTGGCATGGATCATTCCCGGCTGGAACCTGGAAATACCCCCACTTAATGATCCGTTTCCGAGCGACACGCCGGCACATCCGCGTTTCCATCGACTTTTCTTCGTTGGTTCTCACGGCCGAACCCAGTAGCGCGAGTGCTCGTTTTTTCTCGATACTAATCGTCCGGTTTCAACGGTCGGTGACCGGTCTGATCGTGAGAAATGCATATCACTCGCATAAAAGAGGACCTAGAAATTAGAAAACTGAACGTCTTTCGGGGAAGTAAGAGAGCAAGGAATTGATTTCCCGTGTAACTTGGCTAATTAATGTTCTATGTAAGATGGTTATGGTTCCGTTGCTTTGCATTCGACTCACCTTCTATGGTGATATTCATGGTTTATATGAGATGCAAACGAGCGGCGCATGACTCTTACGGAGGAAAGGGACGAGTCATGAAATCCCTTCACTTTTACCGGTACTGACCGTCTGTGTTCTGTAACACGTGGTCCACAGGACCCATTACACGGGCTATAATCCACAAGTGAAGTGTGCGCGCCGTCAGGGGATGCTACTGGTAGGGGTAAAGGCTATATAAGAGAAGGAGAATCTACTTTGGTTTTGTAGTAGAGCTAGCATCTTTGTGTCGCGATCACACTTTTTCATTTCGATAACATGGTACGTATGTATCCTGGAATAACACACGATTTGCAATTTTCACTTTTGGATTAATATTCATAAAAATATTCGGTAGATGAGTGAACCAAAGAATCGGACATTATGAACTTAATCTGAATTTATTTTAGTATCTTATTTAAATGATTCGGATCTAAATTTTCCAGCTAGAGTAATATTAATAATTATAATTACCATCAGATCTATGATGTTATTGATCTACCTGCGATTAATACTACAAATTATACAAGGGAAAATTATATAAGTGAAAGTACTGAAGCCTTTGATCTATATTTCACTATCTGTATTTTTTAACGATTAGAGTCTTCTTTTTGATATTCATACCATGATTTTCTGGTCACCCTATATTTCACGCATGTTGCACCCAAAATTGACCCGGGGTCCAAGAAGAGAAACTTTTACTTTTGCATGGATAATGCGGTACACTTGGCCACGGGAGGGGCCCGATGCGTGGCGCACTGTATAAAAGAGTGGTCCATGCCGGATGTTTGATACAGACCTTGTCGAGCAGTGAAAGTGTCTTCCGATTCAAGTTCACTTTTTTCCCAGTAATCGCAATGGTTAAGGAACAAACATACCAATCAAATTTAAATCGCAGCATAAATACATTCCACTGCATCATTTAAATAATCTAATTAATTATTTAAATCACAATCGTCGATGTATGAATGACGAGATTTATGTTTACTTTATAGAAACTGTACGTTTTACTGGGCCTGCTGTTCGTCGGTATAAACGGGGAGAAGAAGGTCAACTTGGCTGACATAGAGAGGGACAATTTGCGATCGGAAGGTATATCGAAATCGGGTGTCGCTCGGCCAGAAGGAACGAAGTACTTGACGAAGCCAGAGTATAATCAGCAACAATACCAGTTACCCAGCCAATACAACAGACCAATTAATACACCTAACGCATATGTCACTGCTCCACCGAGTCAAAATGTAAAGTAGATTTTCAGCTTAACGGAGTCTCAAGAAATGATTCAGAATCGTGTCAATTAACGTTTCCTTCGACAGGCTCCAGAAACCTACATTCAGTCCAACAAATACATTCTAAGGGAACCAATCTATCAACAACAGAATAATGTCCCACCGGAGCAGTCTCCGGAATCTCAATATTATAACGAGTACCAACAATCCCCGTCATCTTCTAAAGACATTTCGCCTAGTATCTACGAATCCCAACAGTTGATCTACCAACCGGAAGTGGTCGTTGGTAACCAGTTGCAAGCAACTCAGCAGAAGACTGTTACGGCTAAATACGCGAAAAACGTGAACAAAGGTATTGTGAATATTTATGACATTGTTGTTCGTCATATAAAGCGAAATTTCATGCATGGAATAAATTTCAATACTTAAAAGGTACTTCTAAAATTGTCGTACCTAGGGTAATAGTACGGTTAGACTAGTATTTCATCGCTTTTGTCGAAATAGTTTTCCCACCGATGGAACATTGTTATATTCCTTTATACGATTTCAGAGACAGTATACGTCGATATCCCCATGATGCACCTTCTGGCTTATTACCCAAACTTGAACGGGAATCCCGGTAAAAGCAGCGGGCTATTGGTGCCTCAATTGACTACAGCCGCGACGGAACAGATATCCATTCCTCTCTATACTTCGCCGCTAAACCAGAAACCGATTGTTCCGGTGAAGCCGACTTATCAGATTCAGTACGCTTCGAAATACAATGGGGCTGTTCAACCCACTTTCACCACTAAGGTTAGCGTAAAAAATAATAATCCTTGCTATGATAGTACTTCTATCAATATTCCAATTTCTAAATGGAATTAATGGACGGCTATCATGAACGATGCAAAGTCTGTCAATGAAACGTGACAACCTTAAGATTGACAGTCACTAAACAATTCACATATAATTAATTCACATATACCTCATTTAAAAATTCAATGACATTTCATAAGTCGATATTTCTCGAGATATCAATCGATACTCTACTATTTTCAGTAGATGAACATTGCATGGTATCATTTCAATATTACCAATTTATTCCAATATCTTTCTCCATCTATACGAATAAAATTCCGAGGAAGATACATGCACGGTATCTCTTCAAGATTACCATATTACTCCAATATATTTCTCCATCTATGCAAAGATAATTTCGAGGAAGATACTTTAAATATAAATTACATTGTTCTTTATTTAACAACAAGTGACCTCATCATTCGTGCAGTTGATATAATATCATTTTTACGTGGTCGTCTGTCCCACAAAAAACACGTTCCATGGAAAAAGACATATTGTATTCAAGACAAGTGTATCCAATATAGAACTAGCAATGATTTTTTTAGGCACTGAAGGGTACCGTTTACGCCACTCCCGTTACTCCGAAGAAGTACACCAGTGCCCCGTTAGTAAACGTGCCGACATACGTTCCATCGGACCAATCGCTCGCCCAGGGAAGGCAGTTCTTATACACGCAAGCGTACATCGCTCCACCCCATCCGCAATACGTCTCCCAGTTAGTCTACACACAGCCAGCGACTGTTTATATGCACGCTACGCCTGTCTACAACGACGTCTACGCTCGTGCACCTGCCTACTCGCAGGACAACTCTCTGCACACAAACGTAAACTACAACGGCCCACCTGAACAATTGGAGACTTCCGTGCCGATCGCCGATGAGCTGCCAAATCAGGTTTTGACACAACAAACCAGCCAGAGCGTGGCTCAGAATTACGTCAAGGTCAGTACAATGCGTGAAAATTTTTACGTTATTTGCACGTGGAATGGAGGATTTTAGAAAAACGAGTATCCGATTGGTAGACTAGTTTATGCAAATTTATAATTTTGGCGATTAATCTACGGACAGCAGTATGAATGAGACATTCGTTTTCGTTATTAAGGACTCCTTTTGTTGACTTTAACTTATGCACACTTGTATCTACAGACTATCGAAACCGTAAATATTGTGATAAATTTTCGGCTTTGCGACTTTCTCTTCTGTAAAAGATTTCGACATCGAATTTATTTACGAGTGTCCATCCGACGATCAACCAGTAGCGAGAAATACTTTAATCTACGAAATGAGGAGTGTAAAATACGAAGATCTGCTGTCCATTACTCAGCGAATAGAGATAAGAATTTTATTTCTAGAGTGAGATGATATTTCAATGTGTATCATTAGAAATTTGCCGGAACAGTTACTCAGAGGAACAAATCTGTAATGACTCTTTCTAGACTATCCTCATTCATCACATTTTATTCTATCTAAAATTTTATCAGAATTAATAAACAATTTGCGTTGTAACAGGATCCCGAGGAACCCAGTGACGATTTGGTACCGCCTCAATTACCGCCTCAGGATTTCAAATCTGGCGTCACGTCCTTGCTACCAGTTCCGTCGCAAGAGGACGAGCCCCTTCCAGTGCAGAATCACGTGGTCCCAACCGAGCCAAGATCTCTGTTGGATTCGTACATCCCTAGCAACGTAATCGTGGCTCAGGATTCCGCCAGGTGATCGACTGTTCCGTAAAAGTAGACCAACCATCAGAAGGCGCCTCTTTCACTTGTTTGACCGAGACGATTTGTTACAGATATCAAGAAAGGCCGATCAAATTGGAGAGCGGCTTCCTGCCGTCGAAAGAGAACTTCCTGTACAAGAAACGTAAGGCCGAGTGACTCGCGGAACGTGCTTCGTCACACGACTGACGAACGTCGAGCGAAGAAATGGTCAGAGGTTGTTCCAATCGGTCGCTGGAAATTTTTGGGGTGAAAAATTTCTCCAAGGACACTGTAGCCGACGATAGGAGGCGCGATCGCATCTAGTCTTTTCATCGAGGATCGTCGATCACACTGTTGTTTTCTTCTCCATTTGTAGATCTACGGGCGATGTTTTATACGAATTTTTTTTTTATAGAAAAAAATAAAGTATTATTAAAACAGTTGTTATGTATCTCGAACGAGAGTTTTGTAATTCATCCGATTGCTGTTTGAGATTACATTTGGTAATTATTGGAGGAGAAATCTTATCCTTGGCCCGAATCGAATTGTGAATTTCTTTCTATGTGTATCCGTCTAACTGAAATAGATATCGGAGCTCTGTAACAGAAATAACTCCTTTTTTTCGGATGATTGGATAACTTTTGCTTTCATCGATTTGAACAAACAAATTTTCTTGTGTTTGAGCTTATTTATGCAGGCCACTCGAGATCTCCTTAGGATATTAAGAGATCACTGGGGATTCTATGTTTCAATTCGGAAATTGAGCTTAATTGAGATCCTTCAAAACATTATTTAAATAAGCCGAAGATAAATGAGATTGAAGCGTTAGAAAGGTTCGAAATTAGCATTTCGTGGCTCGTAGCTATCAATCGCTTAATATATTTGTCAATTTCTATGACCGTGGCGCTAATGTACACCTGATAAAACCGCTACCGAGCCGGGCGGTCACGTTCACCGTAGGCGATCCGTTGACACAAGGCGCGTGTGGCACAGACACAAGCGGCCGGTTCGTTCGTGTGTGATGGCGTGCCGAAATGAGAAAGCGGATGCTGTAGGAAAGAGCCAATGGTGTATGCTTTTGAAATTATCCGCTAGAAATTCCGAGCCCGTTGAAAACACCAATTTCCCACCGTGAATTACACGTTCTCTCTCCAGCGAACCGTAACGGTGGCTAACTAGCCCCCATTGAGTCGTCGTTATTATTAAATCGTCCAGTAAAGAGGGTCCTGGTTGCAACATGCAATCAAATTATTCAATCCTACAATTACCCTTGAGCAAACAAAGATCGAAGGAAAAAACAAAGTGTTTGTTAGTATTTTCAATGAATTTACACACGTGATTTCTTATTAAATTTTAGTCAAGGTACGAATGTCATGAGTTTGTCTTTTTTCTTTTACGAATATCACAATTCGTGTTTTTAATTTTTAATCACAGGTAGTCTTGTGTTGCGCATTTTCTCAGCGATTTCATTTGTTGCTGAAATTCTGCTATTTAAAAGGATAAGCGTTTTTCGGTGGAGAGGGCGGGGGACGACGAGCGTTGTTGATCTTGTGGTATATGGAATCGGACCGTTGTTCCTCTAATGTTGAAATGGTCGCGGGTTGAGCACGTAATCGTGACTAGTCGCGTCGTCACTACGCTACTGGCAGGTCTCTTTCCGTACGTATCGAATGAGAAATGCCGCCGTGTTACGGCGGTGAAACTATAATCGCGGTGTCCCTCTCGCGGTTCAAGCGAAGGCATATAAGGTGGGATGTTGCTGGCTCTGCTTCATCAGTCCCAAATACACACGACGAGACCGCCAAGCGAGCAGGTTTAAGGTCGAGCGTCGTCATGAGGCCACTTGCGATTCACGTAAGTACGATTCGTGTACCTTTTTACGCTCGATCAATGGATCACGGGAATTCGGGGCACTGGGTGTGTGACAAGGTGTTGTGAGAAATGTAGTTGGGAAGTGTACAGGTTGACAGACATTATTGACAGGAACAGATATGACTTGATACATTGACTGAACACATTGACCGAAGGCATGTCTTCTAATCAACATTTCATCGTTTTGATGTAAAGGCTATCATTGACTAATGTTATAGCTTTCCGAGAATGGGAAATATAATTAGTGTTTACTAAATGAACTCAATAAAATTTCAAGTGAATGAATGTTATTTATGATAATTGTATAATGTTTATTTCATATATTACTGTGATGGTTGAATACGTTTGTTATACGTTGTAGATTTAGTAAGATATCTCTGTTTCTGTGAATGAGTTACAATTAGACCGTGAATGTTTATGCAAGTGAAAGAAAAATTATTGCTTCCATTATTAGCATTACTGGCGAATTTTATTAAAATTCCAGTAAATATACTAGCTGTACAGTTGTTTTGGTACTACGTGTGTTTGCATGTATTAAATCGACCTCTCGTTTTTCTAAATCACACCATCCAATCTGTACTCGTTTCCTATCGATCGCTTTTCACTTCCCACTATACTCTAATTAACACCAACATTTTTACATAGTTCCGGAGATCACCATCTTCAGCCGCAACGTATCGTGTTCGCCTCCCATTTCCACTTTATAGTCTCAAATATTCTAGTTCATCGCGTCCTACGTCGGCAGGATTTCACGAACAAAGTCACGAGTTCTGGCTAATATCCGTGGGTATCCTCCTTAAATTTTACACCCCTGAAACATTAAGCAAAACAGATACGAGTATTTCCGTCTTATCTTGTCCGTAGACGATTACTGTAACCACATCCACCGGAATATCCACCGTTGAAACCGCAACGTCTTTGATTCCGAGGTATTCGTATGCGTTCACGCGTGCGTTCGTTACAGTCGATTACACCAATCAGATATTGTCTCGTGCGAAGTCTCGCATTACGCCGAATTAATCAAAATCAGAGCAGAGAGAATCGCGGTGAACGAATTCGAGCGGTATAATAGCGAAATTAAGTAATTCTCAAGATTATCCTTGTCGCGGGACAAGATCAAACAACGGTCTCGCGTCGACGAAACAATTTGGGCCCCACGTTCCGAAACGGTCATTACGGAGAAAGTGTTTCTTATTTTCTTCTCATCCACGGTCGCGCGCAGCGTCCGGCGTTCGGTGGTAGCAGCCGAGGCAGATGCTCTTGGGCAAGTCAGTGAAAGTCTTTGACGGTATTCGGGGAACACCGCCATAAACACTGTTTCCAGACGATCGTTCATTAGGTAACCGGATTCTCTATCCTCTTGGAAGAATCGATCCAGTCGAAATACGACGAATAACGATCGCTCTTACGAAACTCGATATTGTCCAAAGAATGTTCCAAACGGGGGAATCCTTTTCAACGTTAACAGGGTCGATCCATTTTGCGCGTTAGAAAAGAAACTTTCATCCCGTGTCCGCTGCCTTGTTAACGATCCTATTGCATTTCGAGATTATTAATGGTTCACTTCGAACGAGACGAAGACTCGCTGTAGCAATTTCGACAGAGATAGCAAAGAACTTTTTAAAGAGGCTCGTTAGCTCACCGTTCACGGCTGAAGATCGTAGTCGAAGTTAGGGATCCACGGATATCCCCCGAGGCGTGTGGCAGCCGAAGAAAGCGGTGAAAATCGCAAGTGCGCTTGGAACTCGTTCTCCTGTCTCTATCCGGCGTCGACGGTAACCTTGTAGAAATTTCAACTCTTTCCTGGCAAGGTCGAGACCTCCACTTCCCTTCCCCTCCAAGTCATAGTTATCGTCTAAGAAACCAAGATTTCCCCTAGAGTAGCAATTATTGGTTCGCGTAGTGGACGTTTTTCGAATTAAAACGCGTAAAAGGGAGCGGCACACGTGTATACATTCAGAGAAGGGAAGTGAAAGTGAGATTATCGCTATTGGAGCATCAAACTCGACTAGGATCGATAACCCTCTTATCGTTGTTACGTTCGACAAACGATGTCGATTTCTTACGTGTACTCGTCATTTTCAGGTCGCTGCGATTCTTCTCGTAATTGGCCTGTGCCAGGCGAGAACTTCCGGCAGGGATCTGTCCAAAGCGAGCGGGTCACTGGAGGATAAGTTCGCCACCGAATCTACCGTTCTTGAAGCCGTTGTTGAAGAAGAATCGAAGAAAGAAGATACGAATGAAGAGGATCAGCTTCCCATTCTGCCACCTATTATTCTATTAGACTTTGGAAATAGCACGGAGGACGATAACGTTACGTCCGAGGAGAAGTCTAAACGAACCGTGAACAACGGTCTGGGTTACGGGCTGGACAAGAACAGCGTTCAACCTCGAAGATACAACTATTATTTCCCTGCTGGAAAATCAGGAACCACGGTGAGCATCGAGGAATCGATCAGTCCGTTTTTACCGAAGACGATAGTCGAGAAGGTTCAACCTACCGATCAAAGGGGGCAGTATTTCAGAACCCAACAAAACTCCTATGTCCCGCAACCAGCTGGTGCCCAAGCTCAAGGTCAAACCCAAACGAACTATCAGTATCTGAATATCCATCAGCCGAAAGGTCAGTCGACGTACGGTTTGCGAACAAAGCCACAAACACCGCAGACGAGCTTCGCCACGTACCAAAACACGCTGTCGACTCCAAAACCGTCTGTGAGCCCGTACGGAATATCGAATTCGGGATACAGGGGTAACGATGTCCCGACAACTACGCAATCGCCTTCGGCCTACAGCCCCACAGAGACAGTCAGATACGTAACTCCAAACCCGGCGAACTTCGCGAGTTCGCAAAGCGGCTCGTTCAACTACGCCAGACCAGACGCTTACACCGGAAACTCGCAGACTTATGCTGCTCAGAGGCAGAACATTCAATCCACTATCAATTCCCATGGCTTCGGCGCCGTTTCTCAAAGTGTCGAGACCTCGACCGTCTCCCCACACAACTATAATCCCCGTTACTCAAGCTCCAGCCAGCAGACACAGCTTCCGAACAATGGTCCCAGGTACACAGTGGAGAACGGGGTTCGCTACGAGAACAAAGTCTTCTGGAAATACCCCGATGGTAGAGTGTCGGACGTTCCTCCAGCTACTTACGTGGAAACCTACTCGAGCTACCCGCAATCAGACCAACCGAACAAATCCCAGGGTTCGCGTACGATTTATGAAGCCAGTACAGCCACGGAAAATAGCGTGCTTTCCCAGGGACCAGTGCAGTTCCCCGCAGTTTCGGAAGAGAACGTGCAGGAACCGAATCGATTCGTCTCCTCGGAAACGTTGCCGTCAAGCCTGCCCCAGCAACAAGTGTACCGATACGGTTATCAGAATATACTGGGCCAGAGGCAGAATGTAAATCAGCCGCAGCAACGGAAGCCCAGCCTGGTGGCATCCTACTCTTTCTCCTCTTCCGGTAGGGTGCAGTCCGGCGCCAATGGTCACAAGGTCGCCTACGAATCACCTTATCAGACGGCTACATCGAGGTACATGGTGAACAGTCCCAATCCCGAATACACCGATGGTTATACGACCGAACCCACTGTAAACACCACCACTCCCGTCTCTAACTTCTTCTCCTCGTCGACGGAGTCCTATCCTCGAGTCGCGACCAAATACACACCAAAGGTGCAGAACTATCTGGAGACAGTGTTCAACGCAGCGGAGCAATCGAAGAAGCACAATCCGCCCAGCAACGATTTGAATAGTTATTCCAACCTGCAATATTCTGACCTGTTGAACTACAATCCCTCGATCTCGGAATACATCAGGAATCCGTCGTCCATTTTAAACGTTCGGCCGACTTTCGTTCAAGCTGGAAACTCCCTAATACCTGTTATTATTTTGAGGGTGGACGGTTCCTCCCCTATTCAGAACAGAGCCACGCCGAATATCAATTTGAAGGCGTTACTTCAACAGTACCTGATCCAATACGCCAATAGCATCCAAGAACTGGCCCGTCCATCCACCTACGATCTCGGAACTGAGACCAATGGCAAGGTGCAGAGCCCCGATCCTGGCAAAAATCCCGTGCTCGATCTTATTCGATTGACCCAGGATGACGCGCGTGACCCTCCACACACCTACGATCCGAACACTTACGTCGGTAGATCGAATTACGAAGTGGGCAATCCGGAGGTGCAGGAAGCGTTCACCGACAGCCATTACGGTGAACGTTCGTCCGTTCGGCAGAAGGTTATGAACGTTCAGATCCTCGATGATCCGAGGTATACGAGTTATAAGATTAAAAATTGAGGTGTTTTACGATACAAAGGAACATTTATGGTAGAATATTGCGATAGGAAGTTCGTCATGCAGATGATTCTGGGAACAGGCGCATTTATTTTCGATCTCGCGAGATATTGCATGCCATCGAGATGTCGATTGGACGATTCGATTTGATTGTATAATTGTTAGTCATTTAATAGTATTTAAGAGGGGCTTGTGCAATAAATTTTTATTAGGATGTTATTGTATGCTGGGCGCTGATTCTTCGTGACTCCTGATGAAATCGGTCACACACGAGGCAGACCGTTGTTGCTCTCGGTATTGTATATATTACATACAATTTAACCAAATTATTTACTTCAAGAAGGTACCTTATAAACTTAGTATTTTTGTTTAAGGAAACAAAACATTCGGGGGTATTGTATGCGATTTCTATCTACTTAAATAAATACTGTACCCAATTAAACGAGTCCGTTAGACACTTTCGAACGCCACTTACATGTGGCTTCTTTCACCGTTCGAAGAAGTCCGTTAATATTTATAAGCGCTAATCTTTATTAACCTTTGCGAAGGAGATATAAATCTCCTCGGAGGTTAACGATATTATGTTATTGTTTAATTAACCCAGCGGCGGTGATAAATGCCAAGAAAAGTAAAAACTGCCGTTGAATTTCTAATGGAAACTCGTCTTTGTTTCACCACTCGGGAATGCAAGGAAATGCAAATACAGAAACGCGTGACTCCGATACGCAGAACACTCGACGCATTCACTATAATGTCGACGTTATCGTACGTTTTAGAAAGGTCAGGGAAACGTACTATTCTATACAATTAGCAATTACATTCAATTTATATTCTCACGATCACCGGCATCGACAGTCAATATTCTGCTTAGATCGACTATTGCATAATAAATGTAATATTTTAAAACCACAATTGACCCTAAAAATAGAAATTTTCAAGGTAAGGAACAAGTATAACAATACAAGGACTATTCCTTCAATTTTTCCAGCTCAACAAAATGTAATTCTTTTCAATGCAGCACGTTTCCCCCCAAATCTATCTATCCGTAGGTTAAAAAAAAAACCAACCCGATATTTAATGGATCCAAATAATATTCGAAAGAATGTTGTTATGCAACAATCTGCTAGAAAAAACAGAAATATCGTTTCCGAAGGGAGTGAAAAGAAAGAAAAAGGGGGATAAGTGAAGGTGACACGTTTGCGAGACGGAGGGCAATTAGCGTTAATTGTCTGGCTGGTTAGTTGGAGATGAACAAACGGCTAGCGGGTAGTCGTAGGGCACTGTTAATTCCACGTTTTCACAACGAGAGGCAACGATGATATCTCCGCATATCTGCCGGAGCAACGGTAATTAGACACAAGGCGTATTAAACTGTGGCGATTGCCAGCGCGCGCGAGACCAGACCTCTTACACACAGTCAAAGATTCACAAGGAACGGGCAGCTCCGTGGCACACGGACGCTGGTCGTCGTTTCTATCGTGTGAGACGGGTAGCATCCCGAGGAGCGAGCGCGGTGTGCATAATGCGCGCGTTTCAGAGCGCATAAAACGCTCGACGGGAAACTATTGGCCGCTTAGGTGAATCCTCCACACCTTATCCCTGGTTCGATTAAAACATTTTCATCCCAGATAAATTCGATCATTTTTGGACACCGTACAAACACCTTGTTTAATGACACCTGGATCTGTCGTTTATTTCCCTTTTAATAGATATAATTAAGAAAAAAGAATACATACGTTGTATATTATTAGATCAGATTGTAGTTAATTACAACGTCCATTCATGGATCATCGAACGGGGGTGGTTCTAAGAGGTGGAAAAATTCTTTTTCTTCTTTCACCAAGGTTGTTCTTGCGTGGCTACTACGGTAATGACGGGTGGTCGCATCCTGCGCTTGATACGGACAAAAATTTCCCAACGTCGGTCGCGTGTCTCGAATGAAAGTATCCTCCGGCCGGGTGGACTGTAGGATAATATTTAGAACGATATTTTTCACTTGGCTACCGGAGTGTATAAAGAAAATCGCGTGTCTATTATGTTGCTCAGTTCTCGCGTGGAGGTTCGCCTCGCAAGGTCCTACGGATTACTACGGAACAAGCTCGGGGAACAAGCCACGGAACCGAAATCAATGTGTTCTACGCGATATCTGGTGACGCTCGGTCCATCGTAATTCTGTGTGTCTACGTGTTCGAGGGTAAAACGGTGCGCCGGCCTGTCGGCCCAGGAAAAATGTTGTTCCATCTTGTAAGTACCGCGATCAACGATCCATCCCAGTGAAAATTCGATGTGTCTAAGGTGACAATTTCTGAAGCGTTTCCTGAGTGTAAATTGACGATTAATATTCCACTTTCGTAGGCGAAACAGAGGTACATTGGCTGGAACTAGTATTCTTACAACGGTGACATTCATTATAGATTAATAATTTTATTTTCAAATTCATAATTATATCCATTAGATTATTTTATTGACAGGAAACTACATTATTATGGAATGACTGGAAGGAAATAACTTTTCACTTGGTAGTAAACTGAAAGCAATATTGTTAATTGATAATTAGGGTCACCGTTGTACGAATACTTTTTTCTCTCGCTGTATGCTTTTCTGAAACACGTTTTTCACTCGGTCTGATAAGAAAATCGTTTAATTTTTACTTTGTGGCAGATTTCCATTGTGCTCTTTAGAGTTCTTGTAGACCAGGATACGTTTATAGGAATGAGGATACCAGAAGAGTAGTAATGTTTATTTTATTGTGAAGTATACGAGTTTGATGCTAATACGGATTTATAGAGTGCATCTAACCGTACACGGATTGGTGTAACTGGAGCACTTTCTTTCTTAATATTTCGACGTCAGTGTTTTCCCTAATTTACTTCGCTATCGAGATGGCCAATTAACAGAAGGACGTTACTTTCCTCGCATTCATTGGCCAACGAAGTCTTTCGTGTCGCTTTATTTTGTTTTCGACGAGAGTCGATTGGTATTCGACTTGTGGAAATGGACTTCCGCTGCGTTTTCTTGACAGCGATTTGATGTAAACCGTCATTATTTCTTTTTACGAATTGTTTTCCTCGGACAGGAAGAACGTTGTATTAGAGATTTCTCTTTAACCCCTTGACCATGGCAATCGCGTGACAAGACTGTAGCGGCAGGATATGAGTCTACTTGCATTTTCACTTTCTGTATCACATATTATTTCATACCTGCAGTGATTATTTGTATATGAAAGTTAAATCAATCGTTCGTGTGTCTTCTAGAAACCTAAAATATTCCAAAATTGAGTGCTTCATACTGACTATAAAAAATTATGGTTAGAACATAGTAGTGAATGAATTAGTTATGGTTGATGTTTATTTAAATCGCTACTGTAGGTGATCCATCGTTAAGAAAGCTATCAATGACTGAATTACATTTTGAACAGTCGAACGTCGTCAAGTAATCGTCCAATCAGTTACACAAGACTGTCAATCTGAATCTGGTCGCCTTGAACCGGTGAGAAAGTACCGGAGGATCTGCTTCCGTGCACATTCAGTCCTTGGCCGTTGTAGTGCACACGCGTGTTCGCATTTTACTTTTCTACTCTGCTTTTCTTTTCTAGGTCAGCCCCTTGACTACCACTTAATTTCGCCGATGAATCCGTTTAGATTTGCCATTACCTTAAGTTCTTAATGATCGGCGCGCTTTCTTCGCCGTGGCTTTCTTCGGGTCCGGTCGCGCATTCCACTGTCTGCCCTGTTATTATACACGCTCAGACCCAACAGTTCCAGATCCATAAAGAATAAGAAACGTATCAGTAACAAAAGATTCCGTATTAATATACACAGGCCATTTCTGTAGAATCTCCACAAAATCATGTAGGCGTGTTCAGCTTGGTAATGGTAGTCGACAAGTCATTCACTGTAATTGTGTTTAAATTCTTAGTCATGGTTTGTTGGATGGAGAGAGTACCAGCAATATATTATTCCTGTAGTTGAATATAAATTTCATTGTTCAAGAAACAGTCTGGAAGTCAAAGATTTGATAAATGCAGAGAATGTTAGAGGATGGTGAGACTTTAGGTAATAAAGATTCGTTTGTAGCTAAATATCAATGTTGAACTAGTTACAGTAGTATTTTGTATAGACTATTAATATATACTGCCTCGTATAGGTCGGTTTCAGACCTTCGTTCACAGAGATTCAATCTAGCTGATGATCTCGAGGATCTGTAAACTCTACTGGCCAGTAAAACGCGGAGAATACTCGAGCGACTATCGAATTTCCACATTGTCCCACTTGACCGCCTCCCTCCCCTAAATTGGCTGCGATAATGGGCAGCTCTCTATACTCTCACGAGTTGTCTAGACCTTTGTCCTCGCTAATCATTTCGTATTCGATGCAGGTTGTTCTCTTGTCTTTGAGCTGGGCGCACGTAATAGGGGCGGGAGACGAGTCAGCGATTCTCGACCAGATCGCGACTGCCTCGGAGACTGTTATCAGGACGGAGAAGCCCGAACAAAAGCAGGAGAAATTACAGGATCAGGTGCTATCGACTATACCAAATACCACGGTGCATTATGAGAATTCGAACGGATTCTTGCCAATGGTGGCTTCTTCCACATCGAAGACGCCTGACTCTCTCGACAAGGTAGACGCAACAGGCAACGTTCGGACGAATTCTTTGAACGAGTCAAATAACTCAAGCGTATCGGTGGAGGCCGATGAGGACATTGACGAACGAGAAAGTGACGAAATCGAGAATGATCCGGCTTACTCAACGGAGGCTAGGATGTTCTTGAATTTCCGTCATTTGAATACGAATAACCGTAGATCCTTCGAGTACCAGGATGGACAGAACGACTTCGAGTTGCTGAAAGTTAAAGACGACACGCCTGTCGTCGCCAATTATCCGCATTTCTTCGAGGTGCCTAGTTCTAGCGAAACTGAGGAAGAGGCGACCAAATCATCCCCGAGACACAGGAGCAAAGAAAAGGGGAAGAAACTGGAAGGTTATCCAGAAAATTATGGGACAATCTTGTCGAGGCCCAACGAGGGCCTGGCTATTAACAACAATCATAATATTAATAATCATTACTATCCAGCGAAGGATAATGAGAAGGCGAGTCAGGAGAAAGTCGCCAGTAATTATCACCAGCAAAATGCCATGAACAACGACGGCCACAGACACAGTAGAGGGAACGCATCAGCAACGTCGTCCTTGTCTAGGACGAATCAAGAGATGACCAATCCTGTTACCATCAGTGTGACCAATTACGGTAGCGTTTACGATAATGTCGCTGCCCCTTCTCAGCCCACCAATCAAAATAGATTATCTAGACCAGTTGTGGTCGCGGAGTACAGTTTCGAACAGTCGAGGCCGCCCGTACCAGGCGGTGACGACTATATGACTTCGAGGGCCATCAACTCAGACAGCTCTGAAGTGCCACATGACACCATTAATGACAGAGACGGCAGATTTCGAAGCGACGAAGATTCCAGAGATGTGTCTGACGATGGGGAGTACATGGAATATACGGAGAGACCTAGAAGGATCCAGAAAAGCAGAAGACGACCTTCTAGCATCGACAATCAGAAAAGACTTCCCAAGGAACATAGAGGATCGAGGGATTATAGTGCGGAGTATCAGAATCAGGGCAAAAGGCACCATTCGACTAGGACGAAGCCGCATAAACAGAGAACAAGAGGAAATTCCTGGGCTGACGATCATCGTCATCGACATCAAGACGAGAGCTACGACGAAACGAAGTACGACAGTGGAATGTCAGAGACAAGATCACAACAGAACTCAAACTTCAAGCCAGGTAATACCTGGAGCCAAATATCTCCAAATCTGGAGATTTCACACTCGAGCGGTGTCGAAATCGGTCAGGTCGAGAAGCCCAAGTATATCGTCCCGGTTAACGTGAACTTGGTACCGGTAACGAACTTCGATCACGCGACGGCTATTGGGAACAGTCAGGACTTCGACATGTCAAACGCTGTCCTGCAGAACATTGTGTCAGCCACGCCAGGTAACACGGTCAGCACACCTACTCCTATGATGAGCACCCCGGACGGTGCTTTTGGTCATGATACGGAAATTAGAGTCTCGACACCTGTTCCTGACATCATCGTTGGTCAGAACAGTTATCAAAACTCGATGCATGCGGTCGTACCTCATATGAACGATCAGAACAAGTTCCCAACGAATCTGAAGCCTCAATACGTATCCAGCACAGTTACTCCAGTGTTTGCTGTCACTCCAAGCGTAAATCATAACTTCCAGAGCTTTCCGATTCAAAACGTCCAAGGAACAGTCACACCACGGACTACCTACATCAACCAATTACAACAGGTGCCAACGAGTCATGGGAACATACACCAGCTGATAGTTCCCCAACCAACGCTTCAGACGGTCCCAACATTGGTGCAGACGTCAGTCCAGTCTCCCTCGGACTTAAACATCCAGGTGAATCATCACGGCATGCAAGGACAAAATCTCGTCAACCACGGGAATTTACAGGTACAGAGTATCCCAACTATGTCCACAGTGACATCTACACCTCAACCAGTCCCAGTCACAAAGTTTAACTTGGTGACAGCTGAACCTCAGAGCAAAAAGTCTCTGTATTCCGGCTCGACCGCTAATTTCTTAGCTACCGCGAGTCTAGCTGTCGGTCAAAACGATCAAAGGCAATCTTCAAATAGTAACTCTTACTATTTACAGAATCCGAACACTCAGCAGATTTTCAAGCAACAGGGAGGAGTCTATCAGGTGAAGAACGTTAATATAGCCCCGAAAACGAAGACGTACATTCAGACGACTCACCTGTTGCCAGCCGTGCTGCAACCACTGCCGACTATGACTACTATAACAGCTGGTACACAGCAAGTAATGCCTGAACGGCATACAGTTCAAGGTACCAACTTCGTGGTTCAGTCTTCACCAGATCAGATGCAACAGTTCGTTAATAATAACGAAGTGTCCGCCACGAAGAACTTTAACTTGCCTTCTATGACTTATCAAATGATCGATAACCATGGTAGCCATAGTAGTAGCAATGTTAACACACTAAATACGTACACAGGTGTTTCAGGGACCGCTGAGAACGCTCATCTGCCCTACGTTGGCACCAGGAACGTCGAAATCGTGAATCCTAATATCAAGCCGAGTCCAGTCGACGCCACGATTATAAATCCATACGAGACGATGCATTATCCCACCGCGGTTTTCACCACGCCTATTCCTATGTTCGCCACTACCAGTGTCGTTACTGCAAGGCCAATGATGTCCACCACTACGGATTCCAGCAACGTTCACAGTCTAGTGAACTCCCTGACCGAAATGGGTTCGAAGAACAACCTGGTTATAGGCGATACGAAGACCTACCAGTCCCAAGACAGGCCAGTGTTCAATCCCATCAACTTCGTGCCCAACACGGACGTGGTCAAAAACCAAAACGCTTTGAACAGCAAGCTTCACGCTACCGAGCCGCTGCAACAGAACCTGAATCTCGTTCCTCTGATACCGGGAGGACACTTCTTCAAACCTTCCTTCAGCTCCCACAGCGAATTACAGGCGAAACCAAAATTGAATACCGACTTGGAAACATACGCCGACCAGATGTTCAGAGAGTCCTTGAAGACCATATACAATTCGCAGAAGTGGAACAATGACCGGAAACCAGGAGCCCATCGTCAGAATACAACTGATTTGACTGATATCACGAAGTTGAAGCACGAGCTACAGAAGCTGAAGGCTTCGCTATCAGATTCGAAACGGAACAAGGATCACGAAGCCCATTATAGCGAGACGAAAACGCAGACGGCGGATTTTCCCAGTAAAAAGCCAGATGAATTGTTAGCTGCTCTCGAACACATGCTGAAGACTCATCCAACAGATTCTTTTAATGGCTATCATGGAAGCGGTAGACCGCACAGGCATCGCAGACCGAGCGATTCGGATAAGTATACGTTCGGGTCTAACAGTGATTACAGGGACACCAAACATGTCAGAGACTATATGACGCATTCACAGTCAGGCTCTCATCGTGGAAAGGGACATTATCACGATAAACCGGGGAAGAAGAGGCCAAACTCTGGACCAACGAGACACAGTGGCCCGAATCACTTTCACGGACCAAGAAGTCATCACAGACACAATTTGTCTCCTAAGTCCGGTGGGCTGGAAACTTCAGCGACCAATAGTGATCCAGTTCACGCTCATAGACCACAGTTTGAGAATTTCTTCGATTCCGGACATTCACGCTCGGAATTCAATAAAAATCCTTTCGATTCGTTTGCATCGTTCAGTAATTCGCAGCCTGAGAATACGAAAGAGTCTAAAAGCAACAAAGGTGGGAAAGATCGTGGGATCAATCATCCTAGGATGCACAATTTTTTTGGACTGCTGATGAAGAATAAACAGCTACCCGTCGGTGGCACACCGAACTATTTCAGAGACGAGGACCAACTGAATCAGTTCTTCGAGGACGAGAAACAACGATCCCAACAGCAATTTTACGTCGATAACTTGAGGGATTATTTGCACAAGTACTCCGAGGGCAATTCGTATTCCACTTTGGGACGTAGTGGAATCGATGTTCGGAGATCGTTGATAGAGAAGGGGACAGGTTGATGTCCGACTGGAAAAACGATGATGGCCAATGTTCTTGTTTGATTGTATAGTTATTTTAACCCCACGGTGCATTCTACTGAGCAAAAAGTATATTAAAAAGAAAAAATAATATGAAGCCAAAAGGAAGAAGAGTTTATATTTTTCTAACGCATACGAATTTATGGGTGTACAGTGGGACTAAAATCACGACCGTTGATCTAGTGTATTAAGAAATAAGTAATAAGTATATTGTGTTTTGTTAGACGATGATTGATTCGTCCTACGTTCAACGTCTGTTCAAATAGAGGCTACCGTTTGCGAATAAATTGTATCCAATTAAATTAGACGACTACTTTAAGTTCAAAGGATCGAGACTGAAGGAGAAAGCGTTCATTATTCTATCATGAGGAGATATGGATTGTGTACATATTAATTGTAAACCAAAAGAGATCTTCTTTGGTGCTGTAATTTATTGCGTTCGTATGTTACACCTTCAGACGCTCGAGCGAAAATTTCTAAGGAACTATTATAGAGTTTAAAAAAAATGTTCACCAGAAATTTGTAAGCTCTATTTGTTGTAATTCGTCGTAATTCTGTAAGCCGAACGACGCCTTTATACGACACTTTCATTGAATAGGTAACAAGATAAATCACTTCCATTACTGCCCACGGTTTTTATTTTGTATCTCTACGGATTAGAAATTACTAATTATTTCGTTGCTCTCACCTTTCTAATTCCTTAAAGTCATTACCGACTGACAGTTCATGCTCTCCATCCCCTATGAACGATTCAGAAAAAATGAAAGCGCGATAAATTCTCTGTACGTCACATTTCCAATTTGCTGGGCAAGCATCGTTGTAGGTGAAAGTGTTTCGAGAAGAATTTCCTACCAACCTTGCGATATCTTCACTTTATAGGGTGCGCAGGAAAGTGTGAAAATTTTTCTCCCTCTTGTTTCGGGACGGTATGTATTCGTAGCTTCGAAAAGCCCCTCGGTTTCTAATATAATTTTCCGCTTCACGGCCGAGGCATAATGCTGACCATAAAAAAGAAGCAATCAATGTTACGTGGTCGTGATTCGATCGTAACAATGGCTGGATAATGTCGAGCAAAACTTGTTTACTTTTAGTTGAAGATTAATTGTTCGCAATACAAAATATAGGATAACCTTTCACATACTTTCTCCGTTGTACTTTCAGAGTAACACTAAGTTACTTAGAATTAAATTATGACAAATGGTCGGGAAAAATAATTTATTCATATCATGCTCAGATCTATTAACTCATGGTTCTCCATTTTTACAATTTAAAGACAGATTAATTCTTACAATTAATCTTCTAGTTTCATACACACGTTGCGTTGAACTATGGAGAATTTGATTTGCCACAGATCAAACTCATCTCTCTCTCTCTCTCTCTCTCTCTCTCTAACGTATCGTGAGACACAAGTGAAACTTTCACCAGAAATGGTAGCCGGGGAGCAATTAGAAGCAAATTTTTTTACAACCGTCGAGAACAATAAGGTCTCTGTCATTTTCTGGGGACATGGATCAATGAATGTTTGCCGAGTAATTGCACTTCCGGTCGATAGATCGTTATCGCGTACCTGGAGGCGTCGTCGTTCTCATTTAATTATGACTATTAACTTCACTTGAACTCTGCATGAACATTTATCGTTGATGGATCTGAACACTTTGAAATTTGTTTTTTTTTTAAATGCAATATATATTGGCAATTTCAATGAATGTTTTAACGAGACTCATTAGTCGGCACATAATTGTAGAAAACAGAAAATTAAACACTTTCATTAGTTAGAAAATTGATTAACATTTTTCTTCGAATATTGAAGGTAGGCAGATAATTATAATGAGAAGTGCAGATATTTGATCGTAAGATTTATTAGGTAAAACAGATGATGTAAAAGTATTAGAAGTAAAAGTAACGATGATAAGAAACTTGGTATAATATAACAATTCTTATAACGTACTTATAGTGCTGAGCCGCTGTATGTGTACACAGTGCCTCAAAATATGTAACTAAATATGATTATAATATTTTTGCTACTCTGACTAAAAAATTCTATTATATGTATAGAATAATTTAAAAAATCTCTGATGTCCCAAAATATATATTATAATCTAACTGTTTGTATTTAATATTTGAAGTGAAAATATCTGCAGGATCTTACGAAATACGTGACAGATATTAACCACTAACAATTAATCTCAAGCACATACATTCAACTTTTGTACACCCTGTACATTAATAAGCAGGAAGGTCGTTGACACGCCGCTTGAGCGTCGCCAATCATTGGAGAGCCGCGGAGATTTGACTCGGCTTTTCTCGACACGTTTTTTGTCAATCGTAGAAAAGCCAAACCCATTCGGCTGTCTCGCACCGCTAATCACTGAATATAAAAGATCACGGAGTCTCGGTCGCAGCCAGTTAAGAAGAAACTTTGGTGCCCGTCTATGGTCGTTACTACGGTGCCATGCTGGTACGTTCTCTGTGATCCACTCTAATAATCTTTAAAATTATTTCTCCCTGAAATCGTGGAGTTAAATAACATCAACGTTATGTTTGTAAAATAAAATATATTGCAGATTTTTTATACCACATTATTCGTATCGGTGCTGAATGCGGCCATAGCAGCGGAATACCAACCCCTATCGTCGGGTTTCGCGAAACCAAAACGAGGAATCGTCGACACAGGTCACGATGGCCCACGAGACTACAGATATCGACAGCCGAGACCACAGAATGCACGAAGCATCCCGAATAATAATTCAAAATTATATTATTACAAGGATAAGACCGCATCTCGGGAACCATTGTTAGTGACGGTTAGTGAGCAGGAAGCTCAGGTGAGCGACCACTCGACGCCATATTTCGACAACTTGTTCACCATATCTGCTGGCTACAAAGTGGGAAACGAGGGTGCACCGGTGACACAGGCAACACGGAGTCAGAATGCAGGTATATTATCATACGGGTATCTAGAATGGCACACATTGGTCAACCATTTGGACCCTATCTTTTAGATGTCAAATAATTTTACTTTTTGAATAGGCACCTTTTGCAATATACAGTGTTTAGTCTCTTTTTTTCTTTTTAGGTGTCCACGGTGTTGTTCCATCCCCTAACAGCCAAGTTCCACTGTACAAAACCAACTACGCTTTGCCAAGGGCCACGGGATCACAACATTATTCGCCTACTGTACAAAATTCATTCAACAAAAAACCTTCGCCGGTTCTGCGGGCACAGAACAATTACCCTGTATTCCTCAACAACTACCAGAGCCAGCCACTAATTGTGAATCCTGTTGATCAGTTTAGCTACCCAGCCAAGACGCCGAAAGTGAACAACGTGCAATTGAGTGCACCGTTCTTGTCTCCTCTATCCAGTTTCCAGGGTCAAGTTATCCCAATCGCGACTGCCAATAACAATCCACAATTCCCTCAATACAAGGGCGCCGCCATAGAAGTTTATCCTACTGTTGGTGGATTTTCAACGGTAGTGTACGAGCCCCTTCAAATGCAACCACAGTTACACTTTGGTCATGGAAATGGTCGGCCTGTAGGCGGAAATCACAACCTTGGTTCTGCGCAGGAGATTCGGACTGACGTGGAAATTGTTAACAAGAAGAAACCTACAATCCCTCCGCCTAAGAATGATAGTGATGATGATGATGAAGATGATGATGGTTTGTAATACAATGTGATATTTCAGAGAATGTAGGAGATAATTGTGTTCGAATTTCATTTTAAGAAGAATAATATCATTGCATAGGGTCTACGGAGAAAGATTATGGACCAGATAGCAACGGTGACGATGACTATGATTCAAAATCAGGAAGGCACTTCACACCTTCTCAAACGGAAGGCGACTTCAAACCTTCTACATCCTTCCCTTTCACACAATACGACGAGAAGTTTGGCAAGTATTCCAATCAGAATCAGGAAGAAGAGGCTGAAGAGAAACCATTTACCAAGTATAGTGACTATTCTTCGTCGAACGACGATGATGAAGAGGAAGACGTGCCTTCAGGGAAGTACCATTCTGATGACAGTTCGTCGAAACCCTTTTATAGTAAACAGGAAGATGAGGAAGAAGAGGATGGTCACGATTACGAGAGACAAAAGTCCGAAGACGACACTTACCGACCTAAATCCTTTGAGAAGGACTTTGATGAAGAATTTGAGACGTCTTACAAAAGGGGACTGCCGAAACAGAGTATGTACAATTTTTAAGAATCAGTAATTTTATTATTCTTTTTGAAGCAGTGCAATAGTTTATAATTCTACGTAATTTCAGGGTACGCCCACACGAAAGAAGTACCAGAAGAGGAATACGGTTCAAGATCCTCACGGAGGGATAAGGATCATCGTGATTCCGAGGATCCTGCAGGCCAAGGAAGTCACTCTAATTTTAATTATTACAAAATTCCTCGAGGTTTCATAGATAACGAAGGAGAAAGCTCTGATATTTGGGCAGAAGTAGCGTACGAAGGTGGATTTGGGAACAAAATACCTGAAAAAGTGAGAAGCTATAAGCACAGAACAGCTGGTGTGCATTAAAGAAAGAATATTGTAACTTCTTGCATAATGTATGTAATATTATTAAACAATGCTCTACGAGTAGTATATGTTTGTTATTGAAATTGTCAGTATTTACAATAGAATGTTAATTCTTAAAGCTACATGTAATTTATATTAATTTTATTCTATTTGTTTGTATATACATTACAGTTCTGTTATAAATAAAAATATTTCGAATACTGAACCCCTTTTTCGCTCAATAATAATCAAAGTTATATAATAATAAATATCTCCAGAAGGTGATTAATTCTGTTTGTAACATGTGTAATAGTAACAATATTGGTACCTCTGGTAAGTAGAATGCAGGAAAAAAATTAACTCACGGTTCGTAATATATTACATATTAAACATGGTCTCCATTCTTTCTCACAATTTCTTTTGAATGCATTCTTGCATTGTAGAGAATTTTCTGATACAAATCTTTGTATCATGTACGGCACAGTGTCATTTGAATTCTAGGATTACATACAATTCGCTTCTAGACCTTTAATCAAGATTATCGAGAGTCATGTTCTACTCTTTAGATGGCGTTAGAGAAACCGATTTGTCGTAATAAGGGGACCATATGTTCCAAGTAGGAAATCAACAACAATGTAACAAGTACGCCAACGTAGTAATCGGCAATTAAATTTTAATTCCACTATTCTATTGTGGATTTAAAACGACGCCAGTCTATAATTCCTCATATCTCCATTTTAACAAATTCAGCTTCTCTCTATGACAAATGTGTCTCACCGGAAGCACACAGGTTTCAGACAGCCCTCATTGATTTCCTGGGTACGAAGATAAAACACTCATCGGTGTCCATCAATTTCCAGACGGATAATCGACTTTTCTCGGGCGGTGATTGTACAGGAACGCCGGCGCGGCGAATCGTCATTAAACAATAAAGACCTGTAATTCTACCGCGGTACGTCGATTTTTTCCATGCCCTTAATGGTACTAATTAATTTTTGTCATTACACCGACGCCGATAGGGCATTCTCCCGTGAATCAGAATCTGTATATATACGCGTCCTTCGTCTAGGAGAATTCAGTATCACCGATATCATCATCCACTGCTCTACCAAGATGAACACCGTCTATGCGGTAATACTACAACCTTTACCAATTTTATTCTTAAAACATAACAATAGATTAATTTCTGTACAAAACTTTTGGCAACATACTTGCAGATCGTTGTTGCATGCGCCTTTGCCAACATGGCGGCGTCAAAATCACCATCGAGGAAAGAGAAAAGAGGAGTCGCTGTGTTTGGACCATCCGGCTATGATTTCTTTGGTGTGGGGCCTCTTCTATCTAATGGTCCATGGGCTCCTACTGGGTTTGGATCTACTGGTTGGAACCCTTCAGGCGTACCCGACATTCCTTTGACGCAGGTGCAGGTTCAGGCCACGCACGATGTCGCATTTCAGGTACGAGCAATGAACCGAATACTTTTAGGCGAACCTGGTACCATAATGGTTCGCGTTCTTATTTTTTATGTTTATGATAGACCTTGAAGGATGCAGCCCCTGGAACTCCCAGCATTGCGTATCCTCCAGATGTTCTTAGAACTATTCAACATGCTAAGGAAGCGAACCACAACGTGAACATGGCTTTAGAGAAGGTGGCAGAGGCCAAACAGACTGCTGTTATCCAACAGAAGGTTGCTTTGGCCAAGGAAGCAGCCGCAAGGGAGGCTGCCGCAAGGTGAAGTCCTTGATAGAATAATTATCAATAAACCAGGCGAAGTAATCTTAACCATATGATTGGATGGGTTCAGACACTCATTGCTTATTCCCTTTTCTATCTTCATATTAATGCAAATCCTATTCCATGTTTAAGGTCCCAAGAGATCTCGTCGACAGCCGAAGCAGAGGCCAGAGCCAGCGCCAAGCAGTTAGTAGCTCTTCAACAGAGACTAGCGTCCCTGAAGGATGCAGTTGCAGCTGCTCAACGAGTAGCTGCCGCCAGGGAGGCGGCCGCAGCTGCTGCGATTCAGAGAAACGCTGCCGAAACTGCTGCTCAGTTGCAGAAACAGGACGTGGACAAGCAGATCAGTCAGAGTGAACAGGAAGCGAAGGTATGAATGAATCAACTTGCATATCAATAAACAGGACATTTCTTAATATAATAGTTTCTCGTGTCAAGCTTATTACATTGAATAATTACAAAATAATTTTAAATGAAGTACAATACATTTCGTAAAGTTTTATCAAAAATAACAAATTTCTAGACTGATATTTTCTTTCCCATTCATACATTCCCAGGAAAAGGACATCATAGCAGCGAAGGAGAACGCCGTGGCGAATGCAGTCCAGCTTGCAGCGCTGCAGAAACCGGTGCATCCTCCCTGGGGCCGATAAAAACTTCATCGCCCCACCATAAATCCTCCCACTTTGTATCTTCTTCTAGTTATGGTGTCGGTACGCTGTATCTTTTATACTTGTTATGAATAAACATTGTTTCATAAATCCGGTCGACAAATTGCCTCTGCCTGTAGAAAGTACACCCACGTTACTTTCACCTCTAACGACATTGTATCACAAGGGACCGAAGTACAGCGTTCTTACGATTGTTCGTTACACCTAATTGTTTCTGTTGACCGCTAAAGGAACTCCTCTGCCCGTGTCATCGCGCGGCACGCTTCGACGCGCCACGTTCATCCGCGGGGACATTACCTAACGCGGTGACATAGTTTCCGGTCGATCATCGTAACAAATGGATCGTTAAATTCCGTTCAGGGACTGTGTCGCTTCCTCTTGTCGTGGATGCAATGCGATCACCTGGGCAGGAGGTCAGGCAAGAGGATCCCATTCGTATCTATCGTTTCCTGAATCAGATACAAAGACAATAGTATCATGATTTGCCGCGCGAACTATCTTGAGGGGAAGTCGCAGTAGTGAAAGTGACGGCCCGCTCGCGCGCACGGACCGTGTTCCGCGGGAAGACAGTATTGACGGGAGAAGAATGCAAGATCAGTGTCCAGTTACGTGCAACAGAACGCCCAGGAGAACGCGACCGGGTTGGATAAACTCTCCTCCACGTCGTATCCATGAGCGTGCCCTGCACGGAATCCTTTCACTCACCTCTTTCCTGACCATCCGTAACACCCCCTTTCTCCGCCGGCTATGCCCCCCTCCCCTCCTCTTAGCGATTCTTGTCCAAGGGGGCTGCCGCGGCTTCACGAATCAGGAGCAATTACGTGGGAAGAAAGTCGTTCGATCAAAGTCACTCTTTCTTGGCCCGGTGACTTCCATGCGAGCACTCGGACCATTTACCTGGACAATGGGGCCCCTTCTGTCACCGTTCCGACCAGGGAGACAAAGAAAGAGCCGCCCCCGGGGGCTTGACCGATGCACCCACATTCCGTGGAATTGCCTCGGAAGAGGGACGGGCACGTTTAATGGCGTCACTGATTCGCCGGCTGGATTTCCACGATGGAAAATAATCAGTCATTAGGACCATTATTCTTGTCCCGAATGATGGCCGAAGGTCTTGGTTCTGATAGTGGCGAGAGGTTGAAGCGGTTTTTGAAAGTACTTCGGTAGAGTTTTCTAAGCTGTACCGTTTTTAGGAAAGACTAATTTAAGTTTAATCAGTTGTTATATATTTATTTTAATTTTTAAGGGTAATTGAATCTTGAATGGGTAACTATGATCCGGATTTGAAGATTTTAGAGAAAGGCCTGCATGGAAAGTATCGAAGGATCGACTGATAAACATGTAGCCTGACGCTAAATATAAACTCATTAGTGAAATTCATACAATCTCTTCTGTAACTGGATTACTAAATTAACTACAGGCATAATGTGCTGTTAACACGTTTTCGAAACTCTCTAAAGCATAAAAATTAAGTCGAACAACCTTTCGTTCATTTCCTGTATCTTTTTACCGAAATGAGTGAATTTCTCCCAGGTGTTGATTAAATTAATCCTTACGAAACCTAGAATATCCGACAGAAGAGTCTCTGGCTCTTAACCCGATCGTTTTGTCACGAGTGTACTAATTCGTATCGGTCAGCGAACCGACACGGTCGAGACCAGCAATCGATATCCGTCCCAGTAACATAGCCTTGCGTTTGAGTTGACCTTAACCACGGTCGACGATATCGTGCAATGGCGACTCGAAACGAAGGGAAACGTTCCAACCTGTTTCATCAATAGGATCGCAAGTAAACTGTAGCCGGGGCAGTCACGACTATTATAACGGCCGTGGCGGGGCTCCTCCTTTCACACCGAACCGGCCAATACTTTCATCGATGCCGCTTTTTTGGATCCACGCGTCGCGTTTTGCCTTTTACCTCACCTAGTTTTATTTGCTTTCCTTTCTTATTGCGTGAAAGACCGCGCCACTCTCACTGGCCACGGTTGTAACGCGAATTTGTTTCAGCCGAACGCCCTACGAAAATCCTCGTCGTCACTTCCGACAAGAAAGAGAAAAAAAATAAATGAAACCTCAAGCACAATCTCAAGTACACTATTACCTATCTAAAGCGTGCATCTCTCGATAAAAACATCATAACACACCACCTAACGATGAAATTAAACATAGCAGACCATTTTACTTCAGCCAGAGGAAGTCGACACGGTTGACTTCCGATCGGGTATTTCATGACGGTGACATCGCAAAATAGGGCAAAACGGAAGAAAGAGGTTCCAGCGTTGAAAAGGAAATCGCTTTCATCGCTTGCTCAATCGCAGAGGATCACGGGTGGTCCGCATGGGCGTTCACCACATTCACCTAGACCGTCGTTAGTTAGCAAATCTGACTGTGCATTCCGTCAGCGTTTCTCGAGATAGACCGACCGACCATCTGGCCCCTTCTCGTATGAATCCTCTATCATCGGCTAAAATCCACGTTCGAGGTGTCTTAGGTTAAACACTTTGTTCTAATGCACACATTGCATTTAGGTGCTGATCTATTATATATGGTGAGAATGATCAGAAAATTTTGTACAGAAAAAACAATAGGGGACCGTAGGGTTTGTTCTGGTTTCAATAAATCGAAAGTCATCCTTCGAAGTCCTCAATTCGGTTACCGTGACATCGAAAGCCCCAGCGTCCAAGCTATCCAGAAGCATCGGTGTCGTATTTCGTCGTCTATTCAAATGCCCGCGTTTCCTACACGCGCGCGCGTACGATACGAGTGCGAGCATGCAAGTCCGGTTTTCAAGAGAGAGATCATCCGCGGAGGCTGGGAAGGGGAGAGGGAGAAAGCGTATAAAAAGGAGCGGTCCATCGGCAACTATCCGCAGTATCCGTATCCGTTTCTTCATCCACTGTCCTCATCCAGTGGTCGAAAAATGCTATCTTGGCCCCCTGTAAGTAACACTGGAAAGAAATATCTGGGGAACGGCGTTGAATGTCGTTCGAGAGGGGATACGGAGGAACGGAGGAACCTCGAGGGAGGATTCGGTGTACCGTGACGGCAAAATTACCGCGTCTGTCGACCAGTTCCGTGCCTGTATCGCGTACAATGCCGGTGAAAAGTGTCTGCTGGCCCGCGTACTTTCTTTCAGGCGTATCCGAGATGACTCGTAAAACGCCAATCCCTATTCATCGCGTGTTTTATATTCATGCCGCTAAAGGGAGTTACGAGCCCGGCTTTGTGGACACTTCATCGCGAATATGTGATTCAGTAGTCTGTTTTGACCTGAGTTCATCGTCCACGGTTGTGAGAAGTTGTTCTTGGACGTGGCAATTCATCTCGTTATAAATTACAAACATGACTTTACGATTCTGTTATGTAACTCCGAGGATTCATTGCGATTATTCATTATTTTCAGGTTCTCGTGTTATGCCTGATCGCCAGGTCTGCGTTGGCCGGTATCGAGGGTAGCGATCCTGGAGGCTGGCAAGGGTAAGAGATCATAAACGATCAACGCATAAATGAAAATATCTTGTTATTAATTCGTATCTAATTTGTCAGGATATCTAGTGGTAACAGTTACGGGACAGGACACGGGTTAGACTTAGGTGGACATCTGTCAGGAGGTCTTCACGATGACGTTTCCAATTACGGTTCCTACGGGGGTGGAGGACTCGATCACGGGTTACACGGACATGTTCAGCATCATTACGCACCTGCTGTACCTGTGAGCGAGCACGTTGAAATTACGAGGCCTGTTCCGATACCTGTTGTCAGAAATATCGGTAAGTTTGACTCATTCGATCGATCTTGTAGTATACACTACACTTCTTCGACATTACTTCGTATCATTTCCACTTTCCATCAAACATAAATTATAGATGTAGCTTTTATGTCCTCTTTCTCTCCACTATGAGAGATTCGTTTCATTACAGTAAATCATGTATGAGTGTTCGAAGGCTCCTCGGCACTGAATGTTCAGACGTTACCCACCACCACTGGGCGTTTGATTAGTTCCACAGGACCCACCTAATGTGACGTCTCAACAGAGTGCCAAGGAGTCTTCAAATATTCATCGATGATTTATTGTATCAAACTCTTAGAACCAAGTGTACAGTTCATTACCCACTACAGGGGGTCTATTTAACACTAAACCTACCATGCGCGGTCAAATGACCGTTTTTGAAATTTCGTTTAGAATTTCTCGTATACAACGTTACTGTATCACCATGTAGCTTATTGACTTTTCCTATAATATACATACAACCCATTTTTCAATATTCACAACTTTCTTTATTGTTTGCTTTCCGAAAAAAATTTGCTAAAATCTCTTTCTATATTAAGATACATATGTTTTTTTGAAGCGGTCATTTGACCGCTCATGGTAGGATTAGGTATACATGAAATGTCGGTAGGTTTAGTGTTAAAATACCACGCTTTTACTCGATTAACCATCTGTTCCAAGTGTTCTGTAATTAGGAAATAGCACTTTCACGAGGCACGTACAACTCAATCGGTTTTTGTGTGGTCACGAACAGGAGTGCCAGTTGCCCAGCCAGTGGCGATAGCAGTGCCGCATCCGGTGGCCATTGGGGTACCGCAACCGTACCCAGTCCACGTACCGGTCGCGAAGCCGGTCCCGATCCCGGTGGTGAAGACCGTCGCGATCCCGGTCGAGAAGAAGGTTCCGTATCCGGTGGAGAAGATTATACCAGTCCCGGTCGAGAAACACGTGCCTATTACCGTGGAGAAGCACATACCCGTGCCCGTGGAAAAACCGTACCCGATTCACATTCCGGTCTACAAGCACGTGTTCCATCGGGTCAAGTCCCACGGAGGCCACGGATGGAGCCATTAGTTGCGTAACCGAGCGGCGAAGATCTACGGTCACGAGCACACGCCGTTGGAAGTGATACTAAGGCGCCTCGTGCATCCTACGATCACCGCGCGAGAGGACTCGAATTTATTTGAACGAAATGAGGGCGATGGGTCGTTTGGCGTCAACGAATCGAAGAACGCGGCGCCATTGTCTATGGGGGAACTTGATGTGTCCCTGACATAGTATTATGCAATATTTATGTTTGTTCGTTTTTGTTACTCTGTTGCCAAATAAAGGATTAATTTTTAGTCATATTGCTTGCTTTATTCTACACTGTTTCCACAGATTACCTGAGCAGATTTATCGACACCCTATGCATACCGATATATCTTGAATAGGAGAAATGGTTAGCTTCTGTGAATGGAGAGTACCATTTATAGTAGAACTTGAATTATTCAGAAGGCTAATTACTTAGATAATATTAAGTGTAATAGTTATTACTTCAGTAACATTGTACTTACATACTGAAGTACCCGCCGCCATATTGAAAAGAGGAAGCAAGATGAAGATGCCTTCACTTAAGAGTAGTTAATACATTCAAAAAGTAATTAATAGATTACTTACTGATATATCTAACATTGCTCTTAAAATGGTACAGTAGGTTTGATGAACGAACGATAGTATAGATGCTCCGTGCATCGAGACCATTCGGTATCGTGTTAATTTCCGTGAAAATCGTTACCGATATTCGAGTCACGAATCTTAGCAGCGACCTTGTAATTATCATCATTTTCTGGATAGTTACGAGCGCAGCGTAGTTTGCGACTAGATGGTGTTAAGACGTTTTCGTTATGCTCTCTCCACAAGGTCGACTAAATGGAGAGGCGAGCGAGCGTGGTTCGTGTCCCAGGTATCGTTGCACGCGATCCTGTTTGTCGCACTACGCTCACGTTTTCCATAACTCTAATCGGCGAACTTAATTACAGACGCAGGTACGAGTTCAGGGAACTTTCCTAGAAGGGACGTACAGATTCTCCGAGAATCTACTGCAACGTTTAAGATCGTTAATTACGGAATGATAAATGTTTCTACTATGTAAGAGGTACGATGTTTTCATTGGGGTGCAAAAACTTTGACGGTAACTCTATTACTGTCTAGTTATCGGTGTTTTCTTTAGGAGGAAATTTCTTTAGTGAAGTCTCATGCATTAGACAGGGATGAGTGATTTCTGGGATGCTTCTATAAAAAACTGGACTTCATATTAAATTGAATGTTCGCTCCGTTTGTACTAAACCTCAAGCTCTTTTACCACTTGTCTGGGAACTACTAAAGTTTAATAAACAGTACAACGAGACAATAAAAATGGTAAAGACCATAAAATCTCTCCGAAACATTAGGTTTTCTAGATACTCTGCAAGCATTCGAGTACCTGATTTCAAAGTATAATGCCTTAACAGTCAATAAAAGACGTCAAGCATGGCTGGGTCGTCCGTAGGTGCTATGGAAATTGATTATTCGCCGCTCGTGGTCACGAATTCTCACGGTCGTAGCTCCGACGGTATCATTAATTCCGCCTGTTTGATTTTTCAAGTAATTACAAACGAAAGTGACCGTAGTCACTTAATTGCGCCGCGTGGTTTCCTCTCGCGGTTCTGCCGCATTAAAACGAACGTCGAGTCGTTGGTGATAAGCCAACGAACTTTCGGCGAACCCGAGGGATCTTGGGTTCCGTGAGCCCCCGTCCATAATGGCAGGAGCACGATGTGGCAATGGCAAATCGTAGATGAAAATTGTGAACGTACGTGGGCAGTCACCTACGAATAGTGCAGAAATTGTCCGAATCACGAGTGGCCGTTCGACTCACAAATGCAGCCAATACTTACGACGGTGCTCGGCGGACCGATGTCGGGGAAACTATTGCTCCTGCAGAACGGCGATCCGTTGCACCGTTCGCCCAGGACTAAACTACATCGTCGACAGTGAAAGGCTGGACGGTATATTAAGACGAGCAATGAGCAAAGATGTATCAGTCGTCGAAGGAACTTCTACAGCTAGCAGGCCGGTGTAAAGAGCTATATGCTCGTGACCATGAACGGAATCGTGAGTAACGACACCGGAACAAAAAGATTCGTAAAATTCTAATCGAGATCTTCGGGAACAATAAGACTCGCGTTGTAATAACAAAAAATTTCTATTAAATTACTGGTACTTACACTCAATTACTTTTCACCGTCGTTCATTAGGGAACCCGGAAAAACGTTGATCCTTTCGATTACTACTTTCCACTGTGATTACTATTTAGGAACTCAAACATTATTCGTCGACGATCTAACTACCACCATCTAGGTGATTTATTTCATCCTGATGATCAGTTTAATTGTCTTCCAGTAAGCGTGACAGGTCGTGAATGATTGATTAATGTTGCTCGTATTGTATAAATGATCTGCATTCGCGAGTGCATCCAGCGCTACCGTTCAGAGTTGAACTTTACCTTCAACACAGGTGCTACTTTCTCTGGTGTCCTTGGCCGCGGCCTCGCCGTTGATCGTGAACCAGGACTACAACGTGTACCATCCACAACTCTACGGTGGTTTTATGCCGATAGAGAGGTCGGACCACGAGTCTCTGAGCTCCTCAGGAGGCGGAGGTTACGGGGGTGACTACGGTGGCGGTGACTACGGCGGTGGTAGCTACGGGGGTGGTAGTTACGGCGGTGGCAGCTACGGCGGCAGCAGCTACGGTGGTAGTAGCAGTTATGGGGGCGGTGACTACGGCGGCGGAAGTTACGGGGGTGACTTAGGCGGAGGACATGGCGGTGGTTTCGAGGGATCAGTCGGAGGACATTTAGAAACATCTGGTGACCACTTGGGCTCGGATTACTCGTCTCTCGGGGGTGGATACGAAGGTGGTGGTGACGAGGGCGGTGTTTCCCTGGACGGAGGCCACAATGTTGTTCAGAGCGTCCCTGTATCCGAACACGTTGAAGTTACGAAGCCTGTGGCTGTTAAAGTGGTCAAGCACATTGGTAAGTCTTGGATCGTTTTAACTAGTATTAACAATTTTATTTAACATCACGGTGAAGTGTAGATACATCATGCTCCTTTCTATAAGAATAAGACATTTATAGCAGCTTCGTTCCGAGAAATAGTCGTGTACATAGTTCAGTTGAATTTAATTAAATTAAGAAATAACGACATTTGTGAATTCTAGAGGGGCATTAATAGGGTTAAACGATACATCGTGTTAACAATCGCACCGCCTATGATTCGAAGGCTATTATTATACAATGTCCGGTAATAATACGTTACAGCTGCGAGGAGGCTAGTTACTTAGGGCAATCATTGTTCAAGTTTAAGAAAGTTTGAAAGTGAAAATCTCACAGAATGTTAGCTTAGAGTGACTAACAGTGAACCGAAATCGATTACTATGTACAGTTAGTTATAAAAGTAAATAACTGTTGTATCAAGCAATCAAATTCCATCTTTTAAGAGCTCTTTTATCAATTTATTCGAACTTAGCAAGCTTTGGTCCTAAATGGTTGTTGTATACAAATCAGGAGAAATACATACCTTGCTTTCTTTTCTAATCCATCAATTTATTTTTCAGGGGTACCAGTTCCTCATATCGTGAAGATTGCCGTGCCCCATCCAGTGCCCGTGGGTGTACCCCAAAGTTACCCCGTGGCTCAGCCCGTTGCAAGACCAGTGCCCGTCCAAGTGGTGAAGACAATTGCGGTGCCAGTTGAGAAGAGGGTCCCATTCCCAGTGGAGAAGCATATCCCGGTGCCAGTCGAGAAACCTATTCCGATCACGATCGAGAAGCATGTGCCTGTGCCGGTTATCAAACCGTATCCCATCAAGATCCCTGTTTACAAGACGATCTATCACCACGCGAAGAAGCACTAAAAACTTAGCTATCGGCCAGGGAACGATCCACCCGACTGATGCCGAAACGACTATAGAGACCGTTCACCACTTTTACTCGAGGTTCTAGAACCTGAGCAGCTCGACGGAACCCCATGGATAAAAATAACTCCTCGGGAACCCCGAATCGACTGCGTCCATGTTATTTCTGTATATATTTTAAGTATCGTTGTTACTGTTCTCCTGATTTTTTATTAATTTTTTAATCGTTGTTGTTCTTGTTTTTCAATAAAATGCCTAGAAAATAAATATCCTCTAGTGTTTTTTTTACAGTAAATGTCTTTGTATGATCTGGGCATAGTTTTGCTCCCTCGATACCAGAAATCCTCTGTCCATTGTCGTCGAATTTATACACGGATTAACGGAACAGGTATAATTAACATTCCGAAGAGTACCGTCTTTTTTTAAATGTGGAATTGGATCTTGAAGAATGTAATAGTAGATCGAATTGATACATTCGAGTATTAAATTCTACTGAACAAGGGAGACGATATATCGTATTTCGGAAAGATCGAGTAGGTATCGTCTCCCAGGAGAAATTCGATAGACGTTCGGAACTTTCCATGCTGGATCCGGTGGATCGAGTGATTTTTCCTTGATGCTCCGTGTAAATCGTACACTGGCCGGCTAGTCGTACGATATGTACGAAGTTAATGCGCTCGTGATCATAATCGAAACTTTCACTGGGATTTTCGATACATCGGCTGCAGATTCCGTGGAAAGTGAACGTTACGAGCGGTCTAATTCAGGAACGGCGGTAGCATGATTGTCACGATCAGCTACCGTTAATGGGCCGTGGAGACGAGGGGACACTTTGCGTAGGTGAGCCTGGCTATCGAGATCGGTGTATCGAGGTAATGCACGATGACACACCGAAATTCGCAGGAAGTAGTACGATCGATGCTTTCTTCGGCGACGCAGATGTTCAGAAAGCGACCGCACCAAGTACAGGAGCAAAAAGATGCTGCACGTTTAATAACTTGTGCATATGTATGAGAATGCAAATTAGTTTTCACGCGATTCGGAATAATCTTTTTGTTCGACGATCTACTAGATGACTCATCTTACGTTAAGGTGCATTTATTTTTGTATCCAGAACAATTTTGGTTTCTAGAATAAATAATGTTTGCTAACAGTAGGTTTACGAGATGGTTAGTGTGTATTTATTTTCAGAGAATCACAACTGAAGTCGAGGGGTAAAGTGTGGACTGCAAGCTAGACTCCAGGGGATCTTGTAAATTCCTTTATAAAATAATGTTTTAATTAATATTAGGAAATTAATTCTGATGTTCCTTGGAATTATAGAATAGAGTAATTAACTGATTAATGGACGTCTATGAAATCTTGAAAAATAGTGTAATTCTTACCGAAAACATTCATTATTGGGTCTCGTTTCATTTCGTATCTAGAGCTAAAATGGAAGAATCAGTATTATAAAATTAATTACGTTAGTAATGATATAGGTGTCTCTTGTATAACACGACAGTTACGACTCTAATAAAATCTTCTATAGCTTCAATCTGTATTGTATGGAGTCAGTAATTAATGGTAGTACATAAATACTCATAAATACACAGTTCTAATTTACAACTATCAGAAGCTTAAGACACAAGAATTATAACACGAATTTCCAAACCAATTTACATAACTAATTCGGTAACAACTGGAAGTACTCACAAAATAAAAATCTAAATCAATTCCCCCTACTGCTTGTCCCTGCAAGGCTCAATTGCATTTTGAAAGGTTCATGGAATAAATCAGTGCAGGTACTGCAATCACTCTCAATTCGAACAATTTGCAGAGCGATTAACCTAAATGAGGAAGTAGGAAGTACCAGGTACTCCCACTGTCGGTTCATCGTGTATCCAATATGATGGACGAACGTTCTATGACATGTTGTTTCTGACTATGTCAACGATAAACGACTGATAGAAAGGTGTGTTATCTGGTTGTTGAATGAAAATAAAAGGAACGGTCCGAACAAAGTTGCACATACCGTTCGATTAAGGAAAGACGGAAATCCTTTCGTTATGCAACCAGAATGGCGGACACGCGCGCTCCGTTTGAAGAAACAGAGAAATGTAACCTGTACAGTGAAGGTGTTGAATTGCTTCTTGCGGGATAGTGGGGTTGCGTGTCCCCCGTTTCTCCTATATAAAGTCACTACGCTTAGAATTCGTCTCGAGTTGATCTTTTATTCACGAAGCACTCATATGCGTCTATCAGAGGAACAATGGAGAAGCTCGTACGTGAGTCGTGTTGTCACCAACAATTGCACAGGCTGATTGCAAGGGATAATTTTTAACTTCAGCTTGCTAATTCCAGTAGAAAAATTCGTTTCTAGGCCTATGCTCGTTCAATAATTTTTTTCAGCCCTAAATTCCTCGAACGTTACTATTGTTTTCGTAATCACCTTATATTATGGCACTGTTTATTGTGATAATCGATGTCGATCGAGTGAAATTAAACGATCTTCCGTACTGGTGAAGATTATGAACATATTTCGGTTTTTAAGATTCTGATTCTGGCGATCACTGGTGTCTGCTTGGCTGGTGAAATAGGACTGGGAGACCACGGACTGAGCTTAGATGGAGGTCATGGACTGAGCTTTGGTGGAGGTCATGGATTGAGCTTAGGAGGAGGTCATGGATTGACATTGGGGGAGATTGCTGTGGGTCACGATGACCACGATATCGACCTGCAGGGAATTGGTCGGACCAGTTTGAATTTACCGGGTTATTTATGATTATTCTCGATAAGTCACCCCGGTCGGTATTAACATTGGTATTTTACGTTAGGTGGAGGAGGGTACGATTCTGAGATCGAGTTAGGAAGTCATGGAGGTGGGGGAGGACACATAAACTACATACCCATTGTGAAATCTATTGGTACGTAAGTTTAAACTGTAAACATCTTAAATAGTTATTTCAATTATGTTTAGTTTCATTTTTGTATGTTTCCATTATTTCGATTATAGTTCTTTATTAATATCAAAAGGTAGATTACATTCATTTCAAGATTTCTTAATCGTTTTCGAACTTGTTTATAATTTTGCGCAAATAACACAACGTTGAATGTAACTACAACAGGAGTACCGGTAGCAAAGCACGTTCCATTTGCCGTTCCGAGTCTACAAATCCAACAAGTTCCGCAAAGCTATGCAGTACCAGTGATCGTGCCTAGACCCGCCCCTTATCAGGTACGCAATTAAAACTCGATTGCTTCACCCAGAATACTTCATCAATTTAATTCGTCAATTTGAATTTCGTTGTTCCGCAGGTGGAAAAACCGGTGTTCACGAAGGTGGAGAAGAAGGTGCCCACTCCGGTCGAGAAGATCGTGCCCGTGAAAATCGAGAAGCGAGTACCGTTCCATGTGGTGAAACACATTCCTGTTCCGGTGGTGAAGCCTATCCCAATTAAGATTCCGATTTACAAAACGATCGTTCACAGTTACAAGAAGCACTGATCCCGCCGAGCTTTATTAATTGTTCTCTATTTATTCCTACAGGTTACAGTTTGTGATATTGTACATGAATGTTAATTGTTAATAAATGTGGTTAGCCACTGTAAACCGATCGTTTTACCTAATTTTAAACTATCTCCTCTTGATGAGTACAGAAAGCAGATATTAAGTATTACAAATTTCTCCGAAAGAATCATTAATTAGCACTGTAATGTATTCGAGCGAAATCACAAAATTGCTTGATTATACATGGGCCCATTCATTATGAAGATTTCATTAATGTATCAAGAATAATTTAGTAATTTCAGCTACAGGGTCCACAAATGAATTGTACATTGCAAGAATTATTCCGTTTTAATTAACTTAAACAGTTTACAAGATTCGGTATCGGAGACTGTATTTCACAAAATTAAGAACGGAATCTTCATTCACGTGCTTATAAATGAAGAAAATGTTGAAGTATCTATAGATTGTAATCAATTAATTGGCGACATTAATTGCACTTTTAAATACACGTCACGGTAGAACAGAATAACGGAAACATTCAACTATATTAAACGGTGTCAAACGTCGTTCTGACGGTCACAGTCACGAATCGAGGGTCCAGGGAAACACCGGGTTCCGATATTACGTTGACAACGTCACGATTATTGGTCAGAGTATCGCGACAATCGCGGTGGCAGGTATACACCGGAGAAAGGAGAACGTTCTCATAGAGAAAGCAATCACCGGTGATTGCTTTCCTCTGTCATTGACCTTCGTAAATTCGACTTCAAGATCGTGTGCCACAAAAAAAAAAGGTGCATTAACATGTAGACGGGGAATGTAACTGACGTGTATCAGACCTTTTACCATTCAAATTCTAAAGTACCATAAAGTGCCGTTTAATGTGTCATAAAAGTTGAAAGGAATCGTTGTTTCGTTTTTCGTAAAGGGATCATTGGAACAAGCAAAGATTTGATGGAAACGAATTTCAAAGTCGACTTTCACTCGGAGTTTTTCCGATCTCGGTAACCGGAAGCGATACGAACCGACGTTTAAGCAATCCTCGCGAGCGCATCGTTAACGCAAGAAACAATGAGGTAATTGTTGGATACCCGAGGTTCGTCTGGAACGGAAAGGATCCATTATCCTTCCGTCGGTTATCGCGACAGGATTGAGAGACGCGGACTCCCCTCCTACCAGCGATCGAACCGCAGAAGAATGAGGAAAGGAAGAAGCACTCGATGCGGAAGAAAATAAAAAAGAACGTGGCGAAAGTAAAGCGTAAAGATGATCTGCTTCCGTCGATCCGAACGATTACGAGAGGTTGGAAAAGGAGGAAGGGGGAACCTCGGATCAAGCACAATAGCAGTTAAGAGAAATGGGAGAATACTTTCTGGTGTATATGTATCTGCTTCTGTATTCTTCATTGTCCTGGAATCTAAGTAATTCATCGATGGCGAGTATTCTTGAAAACGGTAATAGTAACTTTATCTAGAAATTACGACATTTAATTAACATAATTTAGTCATTTATTTAACAGGAATCTAAATTCTGATCACGACGGCATTATATTATTTTATCGATTTTATGTATTTAGAGTGCGTATGACTATGAAATACACCGTACATAGAAAGTACAATCAGCAGTAATAAAAGTTTCATGTTATTTTCGATCTAATAAAACAACACGGAAACTGAACGGCCGTCGAATTCTAGATCCAGTAACCGAGCCTGCAAATACGTAAATTATCTATAATTTCCTTATAATCAGGAATTTTAACAGAAACACGATCTATAGAAATATCTCGGCGGAAAACATTTAAACGTAGGTCGAAAGTAGGGAGACCGAGCAATTGTCTTGAATTTCAAAAATGTTCCCCGATCTCGATCGAACGTGTCACCGGGTGAATGTAATTTCACTTGTTCGTTGATCGTGGCATCTCGTTCTACCGACGACACGCTCGTCGACGATCCATCAAATTATCCTGCAAGAAATCCTCGGAACCGGTAGTCTTAATTGCCCGCTCGTTCACGATGCAAAGAAGTGCAAGGACTCCTCCAACGGTGGCTTTCGCGTGTGCGCCTGTCCTTTCCACAGTCGGTTCTTTACGATAACGAGCATAATTCAGCGAGTCGCGCGGTGTGCATGTGCACAGATACAGGAACAAGAAACTTAGTCGAAAGAAATGCTCGTCGATGGAAGAAAAAAAAGTTCCACAGCGAAAGTAAAATCCAAAGTGGAGATCGGCGTGTCCCCTCGATTCGTGGAGTTCTAAGAGAGAGAGATAGCCGTGTTACTCCATTAAACATTAAAATATCTCCGTAAAAACACCGTCTCACTTGTTTCTACGGATCGATCGTTTGCACTGGGCCGTGACAACCCTTTAAACCCGGACCGCATCGATCGTGAGAATTAAGAGAATGTTCCCTAGGAGGAAACGGGGTGGCATTGTGAAAAATCCTTGTCGGGGAAACGATAGCGTCGTCGAACCCTCGCCTCTGGGAAATAACCGAATGTTCCCCCAGAGATCCTCCCAAGGGGGAGGAATGATAAAACAGAGAGGATGAAGCTTTCTGCTACGAGCATGGGGTGGGTAGGTCTGTACAGTTTTGTATAAAATGCTTCATTTATTTGGTGCGTTGTCACTGTCGTACTTCAGATTTATTTGTTAATCGATAACACGTCACCATCACTATTCTGGTCAATATTCTATTTATTGACAGTGTTGGAATTAAATACTTCGCATCAGTGTTTGTTTATTAGCACTACAACTACCAAGCAAGTCAAAATGACTTTTCAGTACATTCTTATAACGATGATTGAAATGTTATAAGAATACATGTCTCCGATCTTTTGCAACTTTCATTACGATATGAAAGTGACGAAATTATTTCATTTATTAATTTGTAAATTTTGCGTTTGTCGTCGGTAGTTCTAGTGTTAATTAGTAGTACTACACTGTCTTCATCTATCTGATACTTTCTCGCTAATTAAATATTTACACGCACTAAGCCCAGAGATTGACAAAACTAAGATAGTACCGTAATAATTCTCAATTACACGAAAGATCCTTATTTTAATCGTTCTTTAGGATTTTAAACCGCAGCGACGTCTTCAATGCTGGACTGAAACTAAATCAAGATAATTCTCCAATCAAAGGAAACAGGACACCCCGTTAATTTAATAATAATTCCGTTAATGTAATAATACTTCAAACCTACGAATGGCCATAAAAAATGACGACGTACTTTCACCTGATCAAAGGTGGAAGGTCACAACCCCGTTATACACGTTCTTTTCGATTCAAATCGGGAACAATGGGAATCGTGGGTGTCCAATTGAACTCTGATCCCCGGTGGATCTGCACAAACATAAAAATCTTCCATTAGTCCAATTTGTTACGGTGTCTTCGAGACTTTCCTGGCATTCGGAACGAAGAATTACCTTGTTGCATGCCGTGACACGCGACGTGTGCCCATGTCCAGTCGAAACGGTATATGTAACGATAAACAGGCAAACAAACCGGGGACGTTAAGTCGACAAGCTCGCTCGAGCGCCCTTCACCTTCGTCCAGGGTTCATTCGACGCAGTCAGTCCGGTTGAATAAGTTTAATGAGCGGAGCCGTGAATTGCTGGTATTTACATTCAATGCAAATGTTGCTCGTGCATCCAGCTCGCTGGAAATCCACACATACATAGGGAGCACTGCCCATCCCTTGGTTAACAGTACCGAAATCCAAGGCAAACTTTCCACCGTGAAATGATGGCTCACGGTTGCACGGTATTCTGTCCGGGGATATTAGCAGATTACATATTATCCACGTTCGCAGTTGCATTAACTTCTGATCTCGCTCACTCTCTCCTCCCCATCTCCAGGCATCTGGGATTAATATACACGCCAGCGGACAACCAAATTGCGTCGCTCTGCTTCCTATAGTAGGAGAGCCCGTTGAATAATTAAAGTCAAGGACGATGGGTGGAGAACCGAATTAGAATTAGAATGACTTGTTTATTCATTAATTCTACTTCTGTCCATGGTTCGCGCGTAATGGGATCGTGTGTCTGTTGGGGTATGAATAGTTCGTCGAAAATATACATGTTTGAGATATTACTATCTGTAGCGAATGTATACGAATAGTCGGGTAACGTTTGCAAAATTAAGTGGTGTTACTTCTTTATGAACGCAATTCTTAAAAACATCACACATTGACACGAATTAACGTCTAGGCTGCCGGGAGTATTCCTTTTGGGACATTGATAAAACTCAAAATTCAGGAAACAATTTTTCTTTCGGTTAAAGTAACTGACTTTGGGATTATCATTTCTTCTTTTCCTGATTATAGAAGGCTTTCGATAGTTTTTATTAGATTTTTTTACCATTTTCTTCATTGTTTTCATATGGTACGATAGCTTGCGAAACGAAAATGTCTTTCCACCCATGTTTATTACGACATTTTTTCATCACTTAATGAGTATCATCTACCCTAGAAGTTATGAATCCTTTTTTTGTATTATCCTGTATACATAAATTTTTGGCGAAATCACTGCTTTTTGTGACAAAATTCCGGCAGTCTAAGGTTAATGGATACTGCCAGAGGGATATAGGTCACTGTTGGAATATGTGAACACTTTTAAATAATGAAACGTTTGCATTTCAATGTTAATTATTCCAAGCACACCGATTTCCTTGAAAATGTACATAATATGAATTAATATACTTTTCTGGAGTTTCGAGAGTACTTGTGAACAATCAATCAACAGAACATGGTCTAACATCTAATGTATGCATACATAGTTCAGTCATTATCATAATCATGCTTCGCTCTCCTTAGACAATCTAACGAATTCCCAAGAAACTGAATGTTGTGAAGAAGTCGATGAAAGTATAGAACCACACACTTTCTGATCTAGTCTACGGGATCTACGCCCGGCATCGTACAAGATAAGCCACTCCGAAATCTGCTTTTACAGGAACAAAGATCACCGTAACCGATCGCTTTATCGCGGAGGTAGTCCTTTCACACGGCGAACGTGGCTTCAGACTTTCATTCCAATCCTACCGAAAAATTTGATCCGCTTTGAGTGTGTCTTTACTGAGAGCGTTCTTCACCTTCACTTCCGGTAATATCAAGATTCGCACGCAGACAAGTGCCCTGTCTCGAAAAAGAAATCGACCGACTGGTATTTCTTCTTTCAGTGGACCGAAACCGTCCGTTAAAGTTTCACGCCGAATCGTAGTAAGATTTTATTGTGAACGTATGCGTCGGTTTAACGAAATTCTTCAAACCCTGGATTACAAACATTTAATCGCAAATATTATCGAAGTATCCTATACCTGGTTGCTATGCACACGATTCGTCTCTGGAAATTTTCGCAACCGCACTAGGCGTTCACTTCCGGTAAATGGAGCGGCCGTGTAAATTTGCGGTCGCCTCTCGAATGCGCTTTTGATCTTTCGCTTTGTCGGTGACTTCCTTGCTGAATCGTCCACGCGAATTCCTGCGTACACGTGCTTCATTTTCGTAGCCGCAATGACGATTCATTTCTGAATTTGAATGAGTAATTGACCCCTGTATACCTGTCCCGTATTCTTCGGTTCAGCGAGCCATTCGATGGTAGATCTAGAACAAATATTGTCTTTAGCAATGTGTGTATGAATTTTTTTTACAGAGCGACAGGAAAATAATTTTTTTGGTATTGAGTAGACCAGTCTTTGTTTTATTTTATTTGGTTGAATTCTGGGGAAAATCTTTATCGTACCTGGTAAGAAGAGGTGAATTATTGTCTAGCTTTAGTTCCAGTAGACAATGCATGATTAGGAGATAATACAGGTCATTCGCTGCAATAACGACATAATTCAAAATCACGATTTCAGAGAAAACTAGTTTGAATGTATTGATCGCTATAGTTTTGTAAGTTTTAAAAAGTGCAGACAACAATCGTTCTTTCTGTACAAGTAACTCACAAACTGCAAATTTTGAGTTCTTTCATTGTTGCTGCAAATGAGGGATATCATGCAAGGAAACACGAATAGGTTCTTCTTACTGAGAAGAGTTAATATTCTTGTGCTTCTCCTAGCACAATTCAAATGATCAGTGCAAATATATAACACATTCTAATTGAAAGTGCATCCACGTCACAATTTATTATGTAATAGCTGCACACTAAAATATCCAGAGTCATAACAAGGTTGTAAAAATAATATTTTAAAAACTTAATGGACTATCTGTCATTATTAGGAAAATTATTCGAGGTTCTAACAATAATAATTCAAAATGTTAATAGACTATCTGAGACTATCGGGGTAATGGTATAGTTTCGAAGTAGCTTTGACCTAATAGCGACAAGATTCTTTCCTCGACGCAGAAGTCGTTCCACTGAACGGAGCCGCGTTACTCTAACGATGCGACACTTCGATACGTTGTACTTCCCGTGTTCCGCGGGTACGCGTAATCCTGACTTCCGGCGGCACTGTAGACGGTGGCGCGGCGGTGGTTCAATGAACCGCATGAAAAATGAAACGCCGATCCTTTCATATTCATCGTTCGCAGCGTAGAGTTCGTACGGAGGTTGCCGGGTGGTGAGACCTAGCTCAGTATATCCTGGAAAGGGTCGGGACTCTAGCGGAAGGAAACAGTGAAAGGTGGTGGAATCGATGTTAGTATATAAGCTCTGTATCTCATCGCCATAGACATTCAACGCTCGTACCTTGTGCACACGCAATTAACAAACATACCATCCCCCCCACACACCAATATCGCCAGCAGTCATGAATCAAATTGTAAGATCGTGTTCTGAAATGCCCGTATGACACAGGAGAATTTGGTTGTATCGATCAGCTCGAAAATACAGTCTAAATTTATCAGAAAATTGAATCTAAACGGAAAACGCTGCATTTCATGCTCTGTTGTCCTTTTTCTCTATCTCTATCTCTCTCTGTTTTGTCGCGATCGAAGTGCTGGACGGAGAAACGAACGACAGTGATTTACGGGTTACCATTTATCAATCGAATACGGATGATTAACGATCGAATGTTTACAGATTGCTTTCGTTTGTCTCGCGGTGTTCGCTTGCACGGTTTCCGCGAGCCATCTGGAGGAGGACCATGGACACTCGACCTACGAGGAGAAAACGAAGCATGTGGAGATACCGATCTATAAAAAATATGGTAAATATATTACAAATGTCTAGAATTCTTAATCGAGCTTTTGGCTATTTCGTAATGTATACTGACCATACTTTGACGACAAATTTTCAGCGATACCGATCCCTCATCCGGTGCCAGTTAGTGTACCTCAGAAGATCGAGATACCGATCCCTCAGCCACAAAACGTCCCCATTGAGATTCCTCAGCCTTACCCGGTCGAGGTGATCAAGCAGATTGAAATACCTGTAGAAAAACCGGAACCCGTTGTCGTGGAGAAACATGTAAGTATAATCTATAATCCCCGATTCGATCAATTCTACGATAATACCCATAGAAAATTTCACTGACGAGCAATTACGTATATCCAGGTACCGTTCGTGGTGGAGAAGCCGTATCCAGTCTACGTCGAGAAGAAATTCCCGATCCCAGTCGCCAAACCGTATCCAGTTCATGTTCCAATCTACAAGCACGTGTTCCATTACACCTCGAAGGGCAAGGGTTGGCACTAAGTTACTCGAGGATCCGTCAGGCGATTCGGCGCCGCACTTCGTCGGACTGATTATCGGTTAACCTGGAATCGACAACAAGCTTGATCATCGAGCAAACGTATTCGATTCATCCAAGTCCACCATCACTGGTGTTACATCAAAGTGATCGCCATCCATACAACGAATACGTGCCTCGTATCGACAATGTCGTCGACTACATCGTTTGCCAATGCTATCGTTACTATTGTAATTTTATACACTCGTTAAGTTTTGCCCGTGGTTTTAACTGACCCAGGTATCTTCCCTACCCTGTTTTTTGTTAATAAATGGTTTGAGAAAAACAGCAATGGCGTCAGTTTAATCGACGACTCGAGCGGAAACGAAGAGGTTTGTTCGGTAACAGGCGGACAGCAATGTTCGCGTGTGCACGCACCTCTTGTGGAGAACTCGATTAACCGACCGCGGAAGACAATCGAGGTTTACCCAGACGAGACGTTCGAAAAGAACACGGTATACTGGGTCGTGTTCGATCGGGATCCCTCTCTTCCTGTTCATCGATCGAACAATGGGGAAACGCGTAACCTTCCTACGCTGTTTCCTCGTGTTCCGGTGTTACGGATATCGGGTCTGGAAAGAAACCAGCCTGCTAGGCAGGAATTCTACGCGATCTTGATTCGCCATAATGAGCCCGAGAGCAGCGAGCACAGACGGCAACGTTCCTGCATCGAAACCACTTTTACTCGGGATACACTTTCACTGTTCCGCTCGCTGATACGGCGAATAGTATCGTGTACGATTCGAATCTTCCGAGCGAGTTCTCTTCCATGGCCACACCCCTTCCCCGTTCGTCTATGAAACAGAAATATAAATATATTCCCGGGTTTGCAGTTCGATCACTTCACGGCCTCGGGCGATAACGATCAACGCGCGCGTACTACCGTCTGGCCGTGGTTAGAATGCATTTCCAGATGTCCGGGTGAAGGTCCATTTGAAAGTTGGAACCGTTCCGCTGATGAAAGATGGAAATTCGATGCACTATGTTATTATGATGGATCGGGTGTCTGGTCACGTGAAAATCACCGGGGTGATTGACACTATCCCTTTGGTCATTTGGATTGTTCAATACTTTGACTGCTGTGTGAATCAAGTTTGGGTAACTTGAACTACCATGAACATCTTTAAAATTGCGATGTTATGTAAATACATAGTTTGTTATATAACGTAATAGGGGCTTTCCATTCCGTTCGACGTAGAATATTCGCGTTGGAATATTTTGTGTTTGATGATGTGATTAACACCACAATTTATTCAGGCCAGATTGTGTAGCTTTTAACAATGGAAAAGGAGAGAAGTCTCGTGCAAATTCGATACTAGAAATGTTATTTCAGTGGTTCTTATTGCAAAACAAATTATGTAAATTGTATAAAAATGTAGACCTAGAGTTGGGCAGAATTTTATTTGAATAATACACAGTGAAATGCAAAACTATCTAAAATCGTCATCCTGACCTTTGAACAGTTAATGACATTAAATAATTGTTTGCCAAGTGTCTACTCATTCAAGAAGTAATATTATTGTATTATAAAAACTGAAATTTCCACGTTTAATCCAGTAAAAACAGGGAGATACTGATTTGCCTTATTCATTATTCGGAACTTTTTATTTAGATAATCAGTTTGCCCATCTCTAGCTTAGAGATTATGAAAAATCAGGTTACTGAAGCCATTACTGATTACTTTAATCACTTCTACCAGGAGGATAAATCTTATAGACTACAGACTTCATGCATTTCTAGAATATCTACTCGTTTAAAATTCAATATAATAAAAAGTATCAGAAAATTTGTTCAGATTTTTTTGTTATTTCGATTCTACAAGAACCCCAAGTAGGCTAAATAAATTTTTCTTCGCCTTTAATTTCAAGAAATTAATCAATAATAAACATCTATAGTCTACTTATAATTAAATCAAAATTTTTGTAATATTCCTAGTATATTTCGAAACTAGTACAATCCTTACCAAAGGACATAAATATTGATTTATTCCACAAATGTCGCATATGTACATCGAACAATTCTCGTTATTAGGCCTGCATGACAGCCAAGCAAAGCGTGGCAAGAATTACTAGAGCACTGTATACCGTTCACACCCTCGGCGCGAAAGCTGTGCTCCTCCAGAATCGCGTGATCGCCCGAGATGGAAACGCCTCGATATGTATACAGGCTGGCTGACAGTAATTTACAAATTGTTAATCTCGCGAACTAGACCACGACTAGGCGGTGCTCGGCTTGGTTGACTGAGCTCATTGTGTCTCGCGTTTAATAGAGATCGTTACACTTATTCTCTTTCGATTACCGAAAAATAAATTCTCCGTACGATTCAATCGGCGAACGAGGTTCAGCAATCATCCCGCGTAATTGTTCAATGAAGGGCTTAACTGAAATTGAAATTGGACGAGTTCCTTTCGCCACGCCTGTTCGCCCGCGAACAATGTATCGTTCTTTCGGTGTGGTGAAAATCGAAAGTGACTACTGTATTTGGTGTCCGTGGGAGCGGTGCACTGTGAATTTCTCGAATATCTTCGATTCGCTCGCGTAATTACTCGAACGGATAAGGACGATGTTCGACAGCTTCGTGGAACGATGTTGCGTCGATGACATTATTCCCAATAATTTTGTCTCCAACAGAAAAATTTCAGAGTCTAGAAACGTTCTTTTCTATTTTTTCCAATATTTTCTGGAATCGAAGAAATCGATTATATGGGAACTGTGGGACGTGAAATATCCCGTTCGATAATTTTGCAATTACTGTCAAGACACGTTTTTGAGAAACGGGGGTCCTCAACGATCTACAAACGCCAAGGATAAAAGGAGGGAGGGGGAGCTCGGCTATTCGTCGATGTGTTATTATATTAACGCAGACAGTCGTAGTGGCGATCGTGTCTGTGTGCAGATAAACGCGAGGAGCAGAAAGAGTCAACGTAATGAAGAGAAGGGGAGAAAGTGACGTTGGTATATAAACAGTTGGCCATGACTTTGAAAGCATCAAAGAGATCGTGGCGAGTTAACACTGCGGGTTTCGCGCACAGGATTCGTTCGAGCGTGATCTGACGTTTATACTGAGAAAACATGAGGATCATCGTAAGTTCTTGTTCACAAAAAAAAAATCACATTCCCTCTTGACACCTGTTCTCCGCACGAATGTGAAAAAGAGTTCACGGTGGTCGAAGTTTCTTTATGCAAATCGCAAGAAATTTTATTAAATTCATATTAGCAAAAGTGGGTTACATTTTGGAGGTTCTTTAATTTCGACCGTTTTTTTTACCACAGATTTTGACCGCTCTAGTGGTAGTGGCGTCAGCCTCTTATGAGGAGGAACATGGCGGTTCCACGTATCACGAGACATCGAAGCCAGTCGAAATTCCAATTTACAAAAAGTATGCCATACCAATTCCACATCCGGTACCAGTGCCGGTTCCTCAACACATCAAGGTTCCCATTCCTCAGCCGTACCAGGTCGAAGTATCAGTGCCACATCCGGTCCCGGTAGAAGTGGTGAAACATATCGAAATTCCAGTGGAGAAGCCCGAGCCCTACGTGGTGGAAAAAAAGGTACTCGTAACAATGACATGTGAAACTTGTAACCCTATACAGTGTTTAAATTTCAAGTATACCAAGTGTATTGCGTTTCTTAGCTTTCTATCTGCGTTAACTGTGACAATCCTAGATAGAAAATAATTCACGTCTTAACTTTATTTAAGCACGGTAAAATTATTTTTTAGTGGGTCCAATATACCTTCTTCATTGTTCTCTACTTTCTTAAATGAATATTTTTCTTGAAATAATTCTCAACATCTTTATGCGAGTTCTGAAAATATTTGGATAAGTGACGTGATGATTACCTGAAAAGGAATCATTTGGACGCAGAAGTTCATGAATACAGTAATCCATCTATAAAGTTAAATTACACAATATAGAAATAATTATATAACGGAATATAAGCAATCATTACGGAATCGATTAGCGAGACAAACAAATGACTACTCCGCTATCATTTTGAAAATTAATTACATCACGCACCCACCTGACAAATATCATAACCGACTTCTGGACAGTTTAATGCTCCCAAATGGCACGGCATTTAATGCATCGCCATCCGTAAAACAGTAACAGCAGTTGTCACCCGCGTTGAATGTTCACCTCGATATCACATTCCCGAGAAATGTACACCCGTACAATTCCATTCGCATGATATTTAGGATCGCATTACCACCCCCAGCCTTATTACGCGGGCAATATGAAAATTCGTAATGCACACGGGACATTGAAACATTACTGTTGTCGCGCAGGTGCCGTACGTTGTCGAGAGACCGTACCCGGTGACGGTCGAAAAGCACTTCCCTGTGCCGATCCCGAAACCGTATCCGGTCCACGTACCCGTCTACAAGCACGTCTTCCACCATCAGAGCAAGAGCCACGGTTGGAAGCACTGACATCCTGACTAGAGCAGCGACGACCATCTAGCAGCTATAAAGCGCGTCTAGCCAAAAAAAATAACATACATATAACAGAAGGAAACTCGACGTTTCTTGGCAACCATGACACTTGTACATAGCCCACTTTTGTATACTATTAATTGTTGACTTAAATAAATTTTGTTTACATTATTTTTTCTTCCCGTGACTCTTTCCGCTTGCCTTTCTTTTCTGCGAGAGAAGACGTCTAAAATCGGCTCACGGCTCGGATGATTGGACGGTTTCGAAAGTGAGTCGCGTGGCAGCGAGTTCGTCCAAGCAACTGGCTATATAAGTCACTTTTTCTTTGTATTACAGTGTTTCTTAATTGGGTCACTTAAGCCTAATACGACACCGTCGACGCGGAGTCCACGTAGCCCGGGCGTTTTCTCAATCTCATTGCTTGCAGAGAGCGTAATAAAATAATCGATTTGCGTCCAGGTGAGAGAAGAAGTTGATGATTATACAAATCGAGGATATCAAACCGGTCGTTGGTCCGTACGCTGGTTTTGCATTTTTATCGGTGACTTCGGTGACTGACGTCGGGAAAACAAGAAACTAGTCGATGGATGGATGACTACAGATATGCACGGATTACCGTAAGCATTACCACGAATTAACGTTCACAAGTGTCCCAATCATGTTCATACGAAGGTTCTGTCTACTTGAGAGTATTAACACCGATTAGTCTATACTTTGTTTCACTCGTCTTGATTGTAGACTTCTCTCCTTAGATGCACCAACTTCAACCATATCTCGATAAACAATTCCATTTCTGTTGTTTTCATATCATTTATACAATTTAATCTCGAATGATCGATCGCGGTACAATTCCAGCCGCTTTCGAACGGAAACGGCAACGCCATAAATTAAATAACTCCACGGTAAATATTTCAAAATTTTTTTCCTCGTGGACTCGCGAATTTCTGTAGGCAACACCTCGAGGCGATCGTTCGCGTTACGAAGCCGCCCGCCGGTTTTGTCGGTCCAGAAACCGGCCAATGACTGGCCGGACGATGTTGTAAATGACGAACGCCAGGCCTAACGACGACCACATAACGCGACTCTATGCCCAGAGGTGCAGAATTTATTCAGGAAATACCGGGGCGCGACCAGTTGCGTCATATCTCCTGACCGACGACCGCTTTTTATCGCCGGTTAAGGGAATCACATTCGACTTAGGTCCGCAAGAAACCTGCCCCGCTTAAGTGGAGCAAAAGTTTATAAAACCGACGGCCACGCACGACGCGCTTCTAGTTTCACCCGGGACATTAGATCCGCCGTTTAACGGGGAAGATCGCGCCTGCAGCCGAAAAACCGCGAATCATGTTCAGGCTACTGGTAAGCTGGCCGAATGGGAGAATCGTCCTTTACGACTTTTCGATTCGACTGTATTAGACGATAGCGTGGCTAATAATTAAGGTTGTCCAAGGAAAATTGCTACAAATTCTCAAAGACACGGGTGTTAGTTAACGCACTACCGTGTATAAGAGAATTACTGTAATTTAGAATTTTAATTCGTTACTGGAAATAAATGGAGGAATTATAGTTCAATTAACTCGAACCGTGGATTGCACTGGTGGAAGGCGAGAAGATTGGTCTAGAAGAATTGTATGCAAAACTAATTGGTCACTTCTGTTATAACTATTCTATGCTCATGTAAGGATAGAATCGTTTACTCGTTCATATAGAGAATTTTGTTACAAAATTATTAGATTGATACACATTACCCAGTGAGTTTTGCAGTTTGCAATTTCTTTGAGTGAAAATAATTAAAAACGGTCATTATGGGGAAAATAATGATTCATTCGAATGCAAAGTGTTACTTTCGATACAATCTTTCCGCCTCCAACACGCAATTACTCTATGCCATAATTTCTTCTTTTTACTATTGACCTATTAACCCTCGTGAACTGTTCAGGTGAATTTGACCTAAACTTGGACTTTAATTTTTACTTGTACTTTTTATAAGAGAATTTTATTCATTAATTTGACAACCAAATGTGTTACTCCTTAAATTGTATATTCGTGTGCACAGATTTTCCTGAAGCGTATATTTCCTTAGTTCGATTTTGGCTTAGAGCATGTTTAATCCAATGAATAGTAAGAATATTAACGCAACAATTTATTAAAGAGTGCAGGATGATTAAACCACAAGGTGGTTATCTGTGAAATTAATCAAATATGAAAAATCAGCCATAAAAGAATATTCTACAAGATATACCAAACTTTTTCACAACTTCTAGATCCCATGCCTGATATGGCTTTCCAGCGTCCGGTCCGAGACCATGATGTCCATGCACATGCCGGAGGGCATGATGGAGGACAATTCAGCGATGTCGGACGCCATGATGCTGAAGCCGAAACGGGAGTCGTACCATAACCCCTGTCCACCGGCTTACTCTCATCCAATCTCGTACTCGCCACCGCCCCAAATTTACGTGAAACCTGTCGTGCATCCGCCTCCAATGTCTATCATCCATCAGCCCATTCAGGTTGTCCAAAAGCCGATGATAACATACGTGAAACCATCCCCGCAGCCGGTGGTAGTGAAGCCTGTCGTTCAATCGAAATTGGTCTATCCGATCTACCAGAAGCCAATGGTCTCGTACGCGCCTGTATACCAGAAACCAATCTATTATTCGCCGATGGTGCAGAAAGTGATGTACGAGCAGCCGAAGATAGTCCTGAAGAAATACGAAGTGCCTGTCACCCAAGTGATCCAGAAGCCTCAGATCTCCTATCCGGTACAATATCATCAGCCGAAAGTGGTTCACGCGCCGGCACCGCAGATCAACTATCTGAAAATCACGCAACCAGTGGTCCATCAACCGCCTGTATTCGCCCCGTCCCCTAAACCATGGTGCCCGTAACCAGGAATCACGGATCGGACGTCACGGTGCGGTCGAAATCGAACGTGCGCTGATCGATCGTCGAGGCACGAACGTGTCCAGGAAAAGCGACAATTACCCGGAAGGTTTTTCTTCGTTGCGAACCATCCTCGTCCAAAACGTAATCGACCATATCGCCCGGCTGCCATCACACGCCATAACGAATCGTAGTCATGCGTAATCTAGCGAGGCTTATTCCGTTTCCCAGATTGTACAATAAAAAAAAAAACCAAACACCTGTCAATCTTGTTGTCCACTGCACTTCACCCTTCCGTTCATCCAGCTGAAAACTTTCCCTAGCTTTGCGCGGCGATTCCGTAATCGCTTCGTCGACTCTTGTGTAATGAAAGCTCTCGCCGCCGCGACAACGACCGGTTCTCGAGCTCGTTGAAAAGCTCACTCGGATGAGACCGTGGAATTGTTTCACTGGGGGCAAACTTTCGATAGCCTGGCTAATTTTCCGGAAAACTTTTCGAACCCTTGCCATCCGAGCTGGAACGAATCCTGCGGCCTAGGAATTTCATAAAAGACCGACATAGACTGTTCTTCCACGCAACACGGTACCATGGAAGTATCCAGTGGTCATCTACTAGTCTAGAGATTGCCTTTGCTCGGGTCTTAATCGGTTGGACTCGCAGAAACTCATACCCTCATGAAAGTTTCCACGATTGTTCTCTGGGCAGCTGAATCGCATTACCGCTTCTAAGGTCGTCGTGCACCTGGCAATGCTCGCCTCTCGGACACTCGTTCCTTCGGGATATTACACACTTAGGTCGACGACTTCGGGCCGCAGATTATCCGTTGCCTGAGATCTTCTGCGAGTGGCGATTTGAGAGCTGTCGTGCGTGTAACTATCTGATTCAAAGAATAGAAGATTAAAGGTACATAAAAAAGTACACAGTAAAGATACCTTGAATTACCAAGGGAAATAAGCATTTTAATGTTTGGCGTTTCTTTTTTCAAATTGTACATTGCCGCTCAAAAATTTGGAGAATTCTTAGTTCTTTTGGCAAATATATATTTATATTCTGCAAATTTGTATCTAATTGAAAATGTTATATACCGATAGAGAAATCTGTACATGTAGCTTGGTATATATTTTATGTTTACCTAAATGGTGGAGTGTTAATGGCTGTCCATGTCCGTGTCCCCTAGTTGTCTGTTTATGTAAGCGCCATTGATTCAATTAAGTTACCTGGGAAAGCCGAGAACGTTGATCGAGACAACTCACCGACATTTTTTCGCCTTTTATCACGCAGCCCGGTTGCGCCAGGTAAATGCAAGGTAGAACATAGCAGGGAATTAATTAACGGGTAGGTCGAGGCGAACCTTCCAACCGATTCCCGATTATTTCAAGGAATCGTCGTTTCGTCACGCGCTCGCAACGCTGAGCAATTGCACAAGGTGGGACGTACCGTTTTGCCATTTTGAAACCGCCGATTTTCTTCGTGATTGTAAAAGATTGTAAACGTCCGGTCAGAATTTTTGCATGGAGGTTTTCGTCATGTTTGACAATGCGTATAAAAGGTATGCTCGCAGGAGGATCCCCTTCAGTAAATGTCGAAGTTGGTTTTCCGTGTACTGTGAACCTTCGTTATGAGATACTTCGTGAGTACCTTTAGTGTTCCATTGTTTTATTTGTAATATATTTTAAGGATACTGAGTTCCTTAAATGACTCACATTCAGTCAATGTTTTCAATCGATTCATGCATTTTTTTAGAAATATAATTATGGTGCTATTATAACGAATTAGAATCTTTAAATGTGGTTCTTTGAATTCGGAAATCATTATTGGAAGTCTACTTTCATTGTAATTTGAATGTTGCGACCTAACGCAGGTAGCCGATGGTCGAAGCGATCCTCGCGTCTTGGGTCGTCAATATGGTCAGCAAATCGTTATAAAAAATAATTCCCGGACAGTTTCACATAACGTGCAGAACATGCACTGTCCTAAAACAATTTCTTTATTATATTTTGACTTCCAGAAATCCCAGGAACAATACATACACCAAGCCCCATTTCTTCCACTTCATTCTACTATTTTGTTCACAATATACACCAACCAAAGTCCTGTTTTTTCCACCAATCACAAGTCGAACCGTTCCAACAAGCCTCTATGCGTGCAACCACCAGTCAGAACATATTCAACCGTCAACACGAACACATCTCTCATTCGGCGCAAACACTACTACTACACACATACATCACATTGTTACAGTGACGTTTATATTAAAGTTTAAGTGTGCTATAAATTAGTGTTAAATTATTCAAATTACATCGTGTCACCATACACAATCACATACCATCTTCCAACGAGTTACGCGATATTAATTTACCAACGACCAGTGGCAAATCCCAAGTTCATCGTGACACACCGCATCATTATTTGCTAAATAATTTTTTGATGAAGTTCCACGATCTTGAATTTGGAGTTTAATTTAAGTGTTCAGAATTGTTGTTCAAACAAAATTCAGTTGGTTAAATGTGTGACTAGATCCAGTACACTATTCAGTTCTGTGTCTGTGCTGAATTATTGTAGCGCATATAAGTCGTCACCGGAAGTTTATTAGTTTATTTTTAAATAGTTCAGTATATGTACCAGCACATTCGAATCTATATTGCAGCTCTGTCTCGTGGTCGCCATCGCCTGCGAAGCGGCGAGAATACCAAGACAATCTGAGCAGACATATTTCCAAAATTTCCCAGGTGTTTTTCCGAGCAATGGCGCCTCTAGTTACCAAAACGTCGAATCAAACCAAGCGGGAGCTTCGTTTTACGGTGAATACAGGGGCCAGGATGGGAATATAGGCCTGGGAAACGAGTACTTCCAGAATCAGGTTCCTATCGGTGGCAGGCATGACCTAGTGAATGAATTGGCCGGAGGTAATTTTTCATTACAATGTCGATAACCCTCTATAACGGTACCACAACAGGCTTTTTCTTTCAGTTCCGTTCGGAGACGCCGGGTTGAACCAGGCAGATCTCAAGCCTCAAACATACGGACGTCTGAACCAACCACGTGATTACGATTATCAGATATAGAATTCCTATAAATGTTTTATGACCGTGTTAGTTACGTGCTGGAACAGATTGAATCACTTTACTAGTAATTATCATCGTTCCAACGCTGTCGAGTCACTTATATATACTAAACAATTAAACTACAAAAAATAAAGTACTGATCGAAGAAATGACAAGAGATGAATGAGCTAGCGATCTCTTTATTTCTCCTTACTCTTTTATATCCAATATATATATATATATAATATATAGGTTAATATAATCATTTGTGTAAATAACATTATTAGAATGAAAACAACGACGTGATAATCATTATGCTAGGCTCTCCTTTCGGTTTCTCATTTTCTTTATCTTATATATATACAATGCTGCTTTGCGACTTTGGACCATTCGCGCGAGAGTACCCATTCGAGGAGGGAGGCGAGAAAAAAAAAGAGGATTCTCGAAACGAGTACCTGCTCGATCGTGACTGAAGATCGCGGGGGGGGGGGGGGCTCCTAATACTTTGATCGCGTACACCACATCAAACGCGTCCTCTACTAATTGTTTCCGATCGTGAAAGCAATTCGTTCGGAGTTACAATTAACAGGCGAAATGAATCGTCGCGTCGACGATGAAAAATTCCTTCTCGGCGTTAGGCAATGAAACACATGCGCCCGCACAGTCGTACCGGGACACTCGCATCGTTACGATAGAATTCGATAATAGCGTTAACAATCGAAAAATATTGAAATCGACGAATCACGGCGGAACGCTAACTCCGCGTGACTCGGCTTTCCTGTGCACGGCGTGTTCGGTTTGAACCTGTGTACACGCAATTATTCATCAAACTGACAACGATTCGATAACGTTCGGATGCCGTGTCTTCGATGATTTGAGGAATGATTGTGAGTACGGTGGGTTCCCTGGAAAATAAGTACATTAAACTTTAGATTGTGTAACAGGTACATAAAAAATAGTGTACAACTAATGGGATAATCATCAATTCGCAGGTTCTCTGTTAAAAAGTTATGATCGAACATACTTCATGGTTTGTACTTGGGAAACCAAGGAAATTGTAATAAATGAAACCTTTCCGCATTTTTCGGTTACAACAATAATAATTTATTGTAAATCATGTTCAAAATACCTTTGAATTTCTTAATATTTCTTCGACATCATGTTAACGATGCTTCCATTGAAGACGTTTAAAATTATTCTAGTGTGTTTACATATGATTAACTTGAAGTACAGAAAGTTTTTTATTAGTAACATTCCGAGGAAACTTTTTTCTCCTCAGAATTGTATTCCCTAACATATCCCAAGCAAGTAGAACTTATCTTCAGGGACACCACGCGTGTTTTCAACCGAGCACACCGCACATATAATAAATATATATGTATATATACCTATCATTAATATAAGAACTTGACTAGATCACTTTAGTTTTTTTTCTTTTTTATTGACTCCCTTATTTAGTCTAGGTACTTGCTCGTGCGACGACGGAGAGTATGGAGAGTTAGAAGATGCTTCTTTCTTATAAAAAAATATCCAGGAGAATGAACTAGAATTACGATTAACGCGGAGTTTCTCTGTTGCTTCCGGCTCTCGGGGCGCTGACGTTATCCGTCGGGATTACGCGGGAACGTCGGCGTGTCCGAGAACGTAGGCGAACAAGTCTTGATCCCAATTCCAATAGTAATTAACGTTTGTAGCGGATACTCTGAACGCAGCACCTCGACTTCCCTGCAATCGTTTAGTTACAGAGGAACGAATAGGACAAACCGCGACGGCTATCACACGTAGAATTCGGTTTTAGGGCCCAGTTCGTACTCCATCTCTTCGTTTTTGTACATATCCATGATCTGGAATAAAGTTCGAATAGTAATATTAGGCAATATTCTTTTATGTACACATTGGGGTGGATGCACCAGCAAATGAACAGGTACCAGTGAATGAATATTATATAGGAAAACGAGTAAATTAAGTTATTAAATTAAGCAGATGATTAAATATTTATTATTTACAATTCCTTGTTTCGTATTCAAGAATTTTTCACACCATTGATTAGAAATGTTCATTTACTGGTGAAATCTGTATTTTTCCTTTTTAATCCAATTAATTATATTATTCCACTTTTTCAAATTGAAATCTGTACGTTGTAAAAAGGTATAGATATTAAAAACTCTAATTTTTCATTTACCAAATATTGTCAATATTATTGTCATTTAAAATTCGAGATTAATAGTTACGAAATATCTTAAGTGTTCACCCATTGGTGTGTTTACCCTACTTTAAATTATAATTTATATATCTATAAACTGTAAAAGAATTTTCTCACGAGAAAGTACAAGAAATTTTGTTGGAAATATATTTGCAAGAATTATTGCATATATATTTGCAAAAATTGTCTTGTGGTCAATAGGAATAGCGTAGAATATTGAAAAAAAAAACGAGGGAAAAAGGGAATGATTTCCTCGTACCGCATTCATATCCTTTTGCAATTCTTCCAGTTGTTTCTCGTGAATCACTTTCAGCTTCTCTTTTTCCCTGTTCTGAATACTCTGCGCGATCCTTCGCTCCTCCATGAACTTCTTCGTGTTGTTCTGCTGCTTCTCCCTGAGCCGACCCTCCTTAATTCCCCGTGTCTTCAGAGTTTTGTCGTTCATCACCTCCCTCATGCTTTCCACCGACAGCCTCGCCTGTCTGGCGTTCATCTCTTTGATCTCACGCTCGTGTCGCGCCGCGAGTTGCTTCTGTTGGGCCAGCTGAGCAGTCACGCACAGTTTGCACAAGGTGTTCCGTCGTTCCTCCAGGTGAGATCGTACCAAATCACGTTCCTCGCGACGTTGCCTATCGGCCAGTCGAGACCACTGAACTGTTTGATCGGAAACCGCTCGACGAACCGTTGGATCCCTCGAGAGTTCTGCTTTGCTGTTGACAGGAAAAATAGGGATATTTGGTTTCAGAGGATCTACTTGAAGAAGAAAGAGTTACCTACTTTTTCCCTTTGATAATCTTCTCTATCGCTACGCAGTGTTGCTTTTGGACGGTTAGTTTTTCCTTTTGGTGCCTCTTCTTCAGAGATTCCAGCTCCTTTTGCTGCTTCCTGAGTACCTTCTGATAGCCCTTCTCTTGCCGTAATACTTCTACCGTTATCGGGTCGAATTTCATTTCCTCTGCGGACAAACAGAATTTTAATCTTCATACCACCCGTAAGGTTTCAGAAATGATTATATAGATTATTATTTAATACTTACCCCTGGGTTTAGGTGGTTCCCGATGATGAGCGGGCGCAGAGTCATTTCCTTTGCTGTCGCTCTCCTCTATCCCAAGGCCCTTCATTTTGTTCTGCGACATGCTCTCCGGTTTCTTGTAGGCCCGTGGTGCCGTCAATGCATCCATAAGTCCTACAAATTAATTTCCTATGAATTATGATCTTCCTATTGTACTAAAATCAAATGAAAACCACTGACCTTCATAACCGTCAGGCACATAGATCTTGATCTCAATGTTACAAAACAGCATAGGCAGCGACATTGGGAAGTTTGCCTCCGTTCTTAGAGATATATGCCGATACCCCGACTGTAGACCGTCTAAAGGAACGATTCTTTGACCCAGAAGCTTGCCATTGGATTCGTCGTAAACCGCGAATCGCAACGCCGCCAAATCTGGTAGGACGACTTTTCGGAATAGGAAGGGTTCTTCATTGTAGACGGGATTCAGGCCGTTCGCCGGGACCACCCTCGTACGGAATTCTTTGCGAATCGTGTCCGTGGGTAGACCGTACATTTCTACTTCCACGTACGTTCCGACTTTCTTGTCGGATAAGAATTGGCCTGCTATTACCTAGCAAATCGAACGATAGTTAGCTAGTTATTATTACAATAATCTCGCGATAATTGTCTGCATTTGGGGCTTGCGAGGCGGAAAGTGCTAGAAACGAGCAACTATCGAGATCGGATCAATTATTGGCTACAGTAGTAGTAATGCGTGTGAACAGGGGGCATTCTTAACGGGAACTTGTCTAGCGTGCAGTTAACGAGACTTTATTGTATTATTTGTTGGAGAAAAGGAGAACCCTAATCTTGACTGAAGCCCATGGATCTAGTTCTAGGAATATACATCGTAAATGTTTTACTCAGGTATAATAGGTAGCTAATTGACATTAGATATGAAGACTTTAATAACACTGTTCAACACGTAAAATTTTGTGCAATTGTCAATAATAGTTTCTGATAGATCTTTGTGAGCTAAATACAAATCTGCAAACCGTTTCGTTCCAGCACGTCCAGTTTTTGATAAAAATCGATTTTAAAGAAAATTGCAAATTTTCAAATTTGGAGCTGTGTTGTGCTTTTACAGTAATAGTCATTTAGTTTCTTTTCAGACGAATTAATTCTCTGGACTCTTGCGAACAAAATGATATAAATTGTTATTACATTATAGACATCTAAATATGTTTAAATAATGTTCAAAATGAAAAGCACACCGAAAATGCACCACTTTTTGCTGATATTCTTTAATTTATTTCAAAAATTGGACGTGTTGAAAAGAAACGGTTTACAGATTCGTATTTAGTTCACAACGTTCTATCAGAAACGCGTATTGACAACTGCACAAACGAAAAACAGTTAAAATTTGTCGAACAGTGAATCAGTGACCTCTGTTGGTAAATTTTATTTCATAGTTATAATCTAGATTCTCCGAGAATTAAATATGAAAGGATCACACGATATACCTGAACGCTGCACTGAGTGGCGATCACACCGTCCACAGGGCTCTCCGCGAAAGGATCGAAGCTTCGATCCGCCCGTCTCATGAAGTCCGGCTTCAGAAGGTAACCCGACGAACCATTGTACTCGAACTTTCCCTGGTTCAGCTGCATAGGTAGATCCGCGGTTTGGAAATTCAATGACACCATTTGGCAGCCAGCGTTCCAGAAGACCTGTTTCCAATGATCGATCGGTATACGAATGTGCCCCCCGGCGGTTCGTACGATCTATACGTAGGGAGAATTACCTGTGGCATGTAATTCGATGAGTCCGCCCGAGTGCCTTTCGGATAGATACGGCTCATTTGCCGTTTATTGTAATTCACGAACTCGATGGCTTGCGTTTTCAAGTAATTCAGGCCAGCGGTTTCCGCGAAGGAAGACATATTGTGGTGGATGTTCTTCTCTGTACAGAACAAATCGCTAACTTCAATTTGGTGCACTCTGTGCGGATTCTTTACAGAAAAAACCGAATATTGAGTACGTTAACAGTGAGTGAAATTCCAGAAAACCGTCAACATTTATTCTATAGAGCCTAACAGGATGTACGTCTAATATCGTACAAATTACTTGGCAATAAGTAAGACATTAATCCATAAATCTAATGAGATCCACCGTCAGTAGTATCAAATTTTAATGACTATTAATTATCAAATCTTTCATTCAAAAAAAATCTTCGTTACGTTCAGCGACGTCGAAGCCCGGGAACTTGATAGGTTGAGCGTAGTTCACCATGGACGAGAGCCACGGATGCACATTTGTCGTGCTTCCTGTGTATGGTTGAACAACTGCCAACTCCAAGTTGTCACCCAACCCGGCGGTAGAGCCAGACTGCGGTTGATTCCCAGTGGTCGTCGTAACGACGGTCTCGACCACGGTTGGCTCTTCCTGAAGACGCGACAGTTCCGTTAAAGGTAAACAGTACGTCACTCCAGGAAAACATAACCGGGAATGGAAGTTAAAGGGTGACCATGCTGGTTACGAGGGTTACCTTTACCGATTGTTGTTCGACAACGACCGCGACCGCTGGCGGTGCACTCGCGTCCTCTTTCACCTCGTCCTCGATGACGAATTGGCCCTGCCTGAACAGCTCCAGCTCGTGCTTCTCCACTTCCGGTTTCAGTCGTTTGTTCTTGATCAGGATCTTACGTTTTAGCATGCTCGGCGGCGGCAGGGGCGCGCCCGGCTCCAGCTGTTTTATCGGACCGCAACATCGGTATGCGTTAATGCCTGTTTTTCTCACCTGTATCACGTTTCGCGACCGTAACTATCACGTTTTTGAAAACGCGTGCGCGCGTGTTAATCTAATCTGGGGGTCCACTCGAGGAACATGTATGTATGTATTGCACCGAGTGCTCGGCCGAGATAACATCCGATAACAATAGACGTGACTACTTTCGCCCTGTTTGCCGATGGGAATCTAGATTTCGATTGACGTAGACGATTCGCCTGTTATCAGTGTCTCCCGTCGGCGACTGGCGAAATCATTGAGTGACTAGCAAACACCATCGAGCGTGTTTGTTCGTGGAACATTGTATCCCTTCCTAGATTATCATATATCGATCGCAACGACAAGAGAAACTCACTGGAAATTCTTTGATGGGCTCTTTCAGCAACAAGTCCCCGAGTATCTCGTCGCAATACTTGGCCAGCTTGTATTGCTGCTTCTTGCCGCAATGGTTCTCGAAGCTGAGAATCACCGGGTACTCGGACGTGACGAAAGCGGTGTCACGGACCGCGTATATCACGTCCTTGAAGAGGATATCCGTGCACATGGCTTTCCCGTGGGTGATTATCGGCTCCTCGTCCTCCCCTTTGCCATCCCAGCAGTCGAGCTCCACGCACCTTTCGGTCGAAATACCATTTAATGATCACGTGTTTTTTTTTTTTTTCATTTCGATAGTATCAGACTATTGTTCGACGTAAAACAACCGGGCTTAGAAGCTTTTATTTATCTAAAAGGGAGCAAACGGTTTTATCAGAAAGTACGGTTTTCGGTGGCGTAGATAAAGAAAACGATACAAGGTATATGTCCACGCGACACGTGGTATGTCTCACGTTTCGCCTTACCTACAACCAGCGAGCAACACCTGTCTGTACATCTCAACGCTGCTCTTGCCGCCAAATTGCCTGCCGCTCAAATACGTGTTGTGGCTCGAGTTTATGTAATAATGGGCCAACGATTGGTCCATGTCCATGTAGACGTCCAGCCGGTCCAAGAAAACGGGCGCGTTCTCGTCGGACATCAGGTACCTTATGAAACCATCTTTCGTCATCGTTTCTGAAAGGACGTGATTGCGTCTGAAAGGATGCCGTTTCGTAGGTAGAACAAACTAGCTCGGACACTGAGGCGATCGGTGGACAAACATTCGACGGGAACAGTCTTTACGGATTGCACCAGTACCAAAAATTGTAGGAATATGTTTGGAATATACGGTTCGGACAGAGGAATCGTAAAAATTTAAATTCATATCTCTGTGATCGGTTTCTGTTTACGTATAGGAAATATTCTGGAAGACTGCTATTGTACGTTTAAACTGAAAAGTGATGGAGAATTGCTTGTTCGACGTTCCAATACTGGTTTAACCCCTTGAAACCGGGCGAGACATTATTTCGAACAGCGAGCACAAAGGATTCCTGGCTCCATTGTACGATCACCCGTTGAATGGACCAGCGGACAATGCCTCCATTTGATATTTTATTGCGATGCACGAAATTTATTTCCTAGAATACTCGCTGTTGGCAACGGTCGTTCTCCCTTCGATGCCCCCGGTATAGCTGGGCACGCAGAAACGTTGCCAATGATAATCTTACTTTGATTTCGCGCCGTCTCGTGCTGCTCGTAATCGTTTATGATCTCCATGGCCCTTTTCTCGTCGTACAGGGGATAGAGTATCTCGTTCAGTGTCGGATCCCGTTGCTTCTCGTTCAGAAACGTGACCAGCTGATCCAGATTGATCGTGTCCGCCTTACCCTGGGTGCTGGAATTTTTCGACAGATCAAAACAAACGAACTTTACCGTAGGACGATCGAACGATCAGCGTTGATCGATGTTGTTTGCACTCACATGGACTGGAACAGCTCTTCGATGTCGTTCCGGGGGCAGATTTTGTGGTAGAGCGCGTAGAACGCGTCGAACGTGAAGTCGTCCGGCTCGATTACGTCGTTCTGAAAATATCGAATTGAAAGTTTCACGTAATTATAAGTGGTTCGAATGCAGGTGACCAAATTTCGAAGGATAAAGACCGGATAACGTGATCAGGAAACCATGGATCAGGTAGCTGAAAGTGAAATTAAAGCGAGAATATATGTGTAAATGGATTAATGCACGATTACCATTCGCAAATTTTAATTCATGTCAACAGCACTTTGATAATTCCATAAAACATAAGCGTCACCGTAATTATTTCGATTTTAAGTCGCTGGATATTTGGTCACCTGTCTCTTGAAACACCCTGTACATTGGCATGCCCAATGAACTTCTTTTTGTACCTTTCCACTGGGTAGGCCTAAATCGGCGAGGCACTGATAGACGAGCTTTTCCGTTTTCCCGGACGCGAAAGTTCTCGCGACCACTTTCACCGGAACTTTTCCATTTGGATCGACCAGCATTCTGAGCCGCATCCAACTGGAACACGGCAAATAAAAAACGCCTGAGTATTTTTCACCGATGAAAAAGACGCTCCTGATAACTTTCCCGTTTCCCGTTGGCGAAAACCGCCGTCCGATCGACGAAATCGCGGAGTCACGGCGCCCAAGTAACCGTCGGGAAAAATTTCACGGTCCTGTTTACGTTCCTCGACAAGTTTTTGCTTCGAACCATTAGACGAAAGTTCGCAAACTGATCGTAAATCCGGAAAAAGTCAAATAAACTTTCGTATCTGTCTGTATTCATAAAAAGCAATCAGGCGAGTGAAAGAGAATTACGGAGGATTAACTGAATGATCTATACGTATTCTTTTTTATTGTCTAACAAGGTGTTCTATAGGACCACTCGTGACTGAATATTACGTAGAAAATATGAGTAATACTAATAGTGCTAGATAAAAACAGGATTTATATCGAACATTTCTGAGACTTTTTATTTGTACTACCAGCACATTTATCACCTGATAAATATAGATGTAGAAATATATAAAAAATTAATTTTAGTGCTGTTTTCGGTTACTAGATCACCGTGTATTGCGTCGAACAGTGTGACGTTTGCAACCGCTTGTGGAACGTTTCGGTCGGACGACGCTTCTGTCTAATTATTTCACGCAAACATTAGGACAGCGTAGGCGTGTGTGTACTTGTCCCCATTGGACTTGCATGCGTGTGTATATGTGTGTGTGTAATTGCATCAGTAAACTCACTGTTTCTTCAAGCACGTGAGCGGGCAAACGTTGTTGGCTTTCACGTTGTGCGTAATCGATCGTATGCCATCCAGCCATATCTGTCATGGAACACAGCAAACACGTGGACTTTATTGATTATCTTAATAATTATCTAGCTCCAATGAATTGGAAAATTTTCTCTACGTCTAATACACGCGTATATGTGGTTTCTAGGAATGACATCCGATATAATACATTTTCATTGAGGAAGGTCGGATAATCGGCGGCCTTGTTTCATTTATCAATTTTCCGGAATATGGATCAAACGGGGGATGATTATATAACGTGGATGAACTTGCCTTGGCCGTAGCCGGATCCGGACAGACGACGTGCTGGTAATTAATATTGGTATAGTCTACGCCGGAGCATATGGTTAAACTTTTCTCGTCCAGCTGCTCGCCATGCTTCGTCAGGAGCTTGTCGAACAGCTTCGGGTCCTGAATAAAATCACAAAGTGAAACGGTGTTGGACCAGAATAAAGTGATTATTCTGGAACGGTTCGAGAAGATACTGTCCTTTTCTTCCATATTTAATGAACAGTAGTAGGTACCGAAAGTTCTTCCAGGAAACGGTTATATGTATATTTCGTATCTTCGACAATACCAGTCTTGATTAAAAATTTTTCTTAGACTTCTCAATAAAAATATCTGCTAACGTTAAAGCTGCAAATACCAGCTTTAATACTAATTTGTATTGATCAAGAAGGGTTCGTTCTCCGAATCTGTATATTTCAAGTTCTGTTTCAAGTGATATATGTATAGCTAAGCGAAAAGCTTAATTAAAACGACAAGGAAACACCGTTATTATCAATTGAATTACCCGTTTGGCTTCTGTTTATTTTCAAACGAAAGGGAAGCATTTAAATTTCTCATAGTATCGAGTAGTGAAAGAACTCGTTAACGCCTCGTACGAACGGAAGACAAACACTTCCTGACTTGAATGCCATCAAAGCACTCGTCACCGTCGGACAGTTTCGAACTTCCCCGCTGAATATTTCAGACGAAGGCTGGCGCTTCGTTCCAGTTGCCTGGAAGACAAGGGTTTTCTTACCTTAGGCACACCGCCGGCACGTATGTCGCTCACTTGACAAAGCTCTATCACATCCCCGTCCTGTCCATGTAACAGAAATCAAAGAAGAACACGATAATACTACTTGTCTACCCTGTCTGACCATTACTTGTAGTCCCTACTTATCGACTGGGCTGATCATCCGTATACGGACACGAAAATGTTCTCGAATAAATACTGAACAAACATATCACTTAAAAATCAGAATTCCATTGTTCTTAATGAAACTCTTTACAAATGTTATTGTATTATTTCGACAAGAAAATCTTCCATTTGTCGTTTGTTATTCGCCCTCGAGGGTGAAGTTTGCCCAACCTGGCTCCGACCTCGATCTTAGAGTTTCAAGACAACACGGTTCAAGATTACGACGTCTAGCAAGACAAAAGGGAGAACCGGAAGACAATAGGAGGGCGTACTCACCTTTCCCTCGCTCTGCCAGTAGATGAAGAAGCCATATTCGTCGACCTTGAACACACAATTCACTTCCAGTTCGGTGTTGTCCTTCTCCTCTGACCATCGGTCGAACATGCATCCGTGACGCAGTGGTAGCGGTACCTCGATCTGCCAATTGAACTCGAACCTCTTCGTCATCTTCCCCGCACCGAGTGGAACGTGTCAATCTGTTAGACGTGTTTGCTTTCGTCTGGTTCCTGGCGGAATAATCAACGATTCTTTATTGACCACTGTCCTCGTCACGCAATAATTATCCCTGCGATCGTACATGTATTCGTAGCCACGAAGATTCTACAGATAACATTGGAGGCATTTAAAATGTTTCGAAGAAATAATCGTATGCCCAAGGTTACGTTTCTTCAATAATTTTTCATCTGTTCCATGCAAAATAGACTACTTCGTACTTTGTACCGGTAATATACCAGGAACGTCTAAAAACTTGCGAACCATTACGACGCACTTTCTATAATACCATCGCGGGCCACTTAAGAGTCTCGATTCGTTCGAGTTATTAATTGCAGCCGTTTCAGTGAAATACCGGGTCTCCTGAGTTCTTATCGCGTCGCTTCATTACCGATTCCGAGCGTCGTTCCCCAAGATTACGAAAGTTGGCCATGCGACCGGGAATACCAAACGATCGTCGTCTGATGCCGTTCGTTTATTCGAAACGAGGCGGTATTGCACCGTACGATGCACTGCCTCGGTCCTTTAATAGTCTTTTCCACCGGGCCTCGATTGAGTATTAACCTCCGGTGGACTGTGGCAAATAGGCGCTATCGACCTCTTTCGAACGGCATCAGGATCCAATTAAACGTTGATCTTATTACAGAGAAGCTTTCGATCGTTCACCGCGGACGTTAAGGGGGTAGCCCACCCTGACTGCTTGAAAATCATAGTAGCTTTGTGAATCTTTCTGGGAATATAGGTGATAAAGTAAACTGGAAATTAATTGCAAAGCCTGTAATATTTGTATGCTTACACATACAATAATTTTTTTTCGTGCAAAATGGTAAAAAGCAAAAAAAAAAGCAAGAATTTTTCACTTTCTGGAAGAAGTTTGCTAAGGAACTATGTAGGAGTTTTTTTTAAATATTTAGTTTTGTTAAATTGTTGAGCATTTCAAAGAAAAAGATCGAGTTTGACCGAAAAGTTTTATACAGAAACGTCTGTAGAAAAGAAAATTTTTTAGATATCTAAAAAAACGTATGTACTTCCCCAGCAAAATTTCTTTTAGAAAATGAAAAAAGTGATCGACGCCACCGTCGAAACAGTCACCTGAACAGGTGCTTTACATAAGCGGCACCAGCAACGCTATTTTATATGAAAGTAAATATTTTGTATACATATTACAGGCTCTGCAACTTCATTGTATTTCCAGAAGAAATCACAAAGGTACCTACGACTTTTAAGCCGTCAGGGTGGGCTAGCTCCCTTAAACCAGTCATCGAAGGGCCTGTTTTCCGAGGAACTTTGTGTCCACAGTGAATCTTTCGTCGTTCGTCGACTCGTCGCACGGAATCTAGGTAAGCATCAGTCAATTCTGTTATTGTTGGCTTCGGTAGCACGGCCCGCCGAGGGTTTAACATTATTTTCTCAACCTCGATGGCCTCTTCGAGCACCAAGCTAACCGTGTTTCTTAACCCAATTTTTCTGATGCACTGTACAGACTCTGTTGCAACGATTTCGTTGCTTCTTTCTCGTTGAATCGATCCTTTGAATTACTTCGTTTATTGGATTCATTGATCCCGTTACGAACGTCGATATAAACTAGCTGAAGAGAAAGTTTTCGTGACACTGATGTCACGACGATGAAAGGTATCGTTAAAAATACACTGACGATTTAATGAATGGACTAGAGCGAAATCAAGAAACAGAATGAAAGAGGATAAATTAATGAATTAAAGTATCTTTGAGGGACTGAATGAACTGGATTGAACAATCTTCAAAAATTGTTTAGGTTATTTAAAGTACCCAAGTAAGAGTAAGGCAAATGGCGTAGAACAAAATACAAGATCTTGGATTATTTGGATCAAATCAATGATCGTGTCTGTTAAGGTTCCTTGGACTATTCTAGAAGATGAATTGAAGATCTGCATGCATCCGTCCAGAAGAAAGACTATTTTCTTCTGGATCGAAGACTAAAAAATTCTACGACATTATCCAAGAAAAAAAAATCGCACTAGGAATTCCTCCAGTTCATTCAAGATTCTATCGGAAGGAACCCTATAAGTATCACCCTTCTCAAGGATCATTCGAGAATACATGAAGATATAGTAAGACCGACACAAGTATCATTAAACGGGGATGACAATCGTTACACTGATCCGAGCTTACGGTATTCGAAACCAGATCCGTCGATTGAGTCGTTCCTCTGAGTCGAGGTCGGTCGTAGCTAAGGATCGACTTTTCAAGCTCGAGTGATCTCGAACCCGGGCTTTCTTTCTCGTTCGGTCGAAAGAAACTGAGATTGACCGTCGCCAGGCCGTAACTACGACAACAAAGGATTGAAATTCTCGGTGGCTGTCGAGCGGACAGTCGGCTAAAGGCCACTCGAAACGGACGCGTTTGCTTGCCGGTTCTCCGACGATCGCGACACGCTTTCGGTTTTTTTTTGTGTTGTTTCGACCGGTCGATACGTTGTATCGTAGCGCAAAGGATTTTGCTGGCATCGTTGCACCGATTGACCTTTATTCCCTGGCTACAAAGTAGGACGAGCCATAGAGACAGGGACGACTAGGTGAAAATAGAACGACAGAGAACTCGGTACCCGCCACCTCCCCCCCCTCTCACACCGAGAAATAAATTGTCAACTTTTTTTGCCACTGAAAACGACTGAACTTAATGCGACATTTTCAACCCTGCTGGTGTCTCTTTCCGCGTTTATTAAAATGGCGAGAATGCCTCGGAGGTCCGGTGGAATCGGTAACGAAACGGTGATATGGAAATTCTGTATTTATGGGAAAATTTAATCTTTTTTTCACGAATATCAAACGTTTAGATTTTAGATTTTTCAATTTTTGAACGTTTAGAAATTTAATTGAAATGTCACGTCGATATTTCTTTGATTTTTGTTATATCTGAGTTCTGAAGTCAACTCGTTCGTAACAGTAGTTAGACTTAATCTTTTGCACTCGTTTGGCCTCTCTGAAGAGGCCAATGTATGGTAGACTGCGAATATTTATGCATGTATTGTGTCCCTTGACTTGCAAAACGTAGCAAAATAAAGATTCCAGTTAAATTTAATATTACTTATGCATTATTCCTAACATATTAAAACCTATGCAGTATACAAAAGAAGTGTCTGTGCAATTTTGTATTTTTCCATATTAGTGTTTAAAATTGTAAATTTGCGTAAACGTACGCAGACTAGTAATTAGGAAATTCCAAGTTAATGCAATGACTGTCTTTTGTGGTATATAATATTGACTGACACAGTAAGGATGAATCATTAACACTAGCGAGTTTAAACATTTCAGTTAGTTACTATGCTCACATCCAATGCATTATATTGATTGTTAATAACAATCTTTTAGAAATTAAATCAGTAGATTAATTAAAGGTAACATTTGAATGAACACATGGTGATTCCTCAAATCGAGTGTACACGTACTTGCCAATTCTGGAAATCTGATTTTCCAAGAAAGTCGTGAAGAAAAGTTTTCCGTAAAATCTCGATGTTCTTCGCGCGGAAGAATCGAGGGAGGGAAGAATGTTAGTTTACGGTAGAATGTACAAAGCTGTATGACGGGAGTTAAAGATGATATATCACTTACGACGTTAAGACCGTTTCTTCCTGGCTGGCTTGCACATTTTAGTTCCCCGCTGCACCTACGACAAGAAACATCAGATAAAGTTTGCATGGTGGTTTCTTACTTCGCGGCAGGAGTCAAGGTCACCGATTCTATCTATAGCGATCCGGTACACAAATCAGATTCACTGAACTTTATGACCGATCTTCGGCGGATATTTCACTCGGCTGTCAAACATCGTTTTCTACCCCTTTGGCCCCTCCCGGACATCCACCTATTTGATCTGAATTTCGATTTACCGAATTCCCGGCACCGTTTCAACCGTTTCTCGGATCGGACTCACACAGGCCGTCGTTATTCGATCCCGTTTGATATTCGCCGCGTTTGATCTGTCCAATTTGGAACAATTGGGTCGTTTATTCGACGAGGCATAGCAATTCACCTTGCGCAATTATTTCTAAACGAGTGGACTTAAATCCCGGCTGTGTCCAGAATTATTATATTAATAGTGAATTTTCCAGACGACCCGATACAAAAAGAAAATGGGAGATGTAAGGTAGAAACGTCGTAGATGCAACAGAAATACAAAACTGATAAACAAAGAAAAGAATAAGTATTGAAGATGCAATATTAATGTTTCATTTCTCTACTAATACAAGAAAGTGTTCTAGTCTACGTTATTTCATCCAAGAATGTACTGTTTTATCCCGATTTTACGTCCATTAACTCATTTGCATCATTAACGCACGGGTATACAATATACGCGTCATTTTCTCGATCACTGTCACAGAAGCGTACATGTACGCGCACAAAACAATTAGCCTAGATAGCTAAAATCAATAAAGTATTAAGTTTCATATACTTCCTGAAACATTTATAACTAAATTTTACAAAAAATACGAATTTCGTGTTAAGGGCCTGTTTTTCATTTCTTTTTTCAAATGATGCAAATGGATTACTTAATCCGAAGAAATTCAGGTGTACATACACTCGGTTCCGATTATGACTAATATTTATAAATACCGTGGTGAAACGATTTCTCGAAACGGTTTATCCTTAGGCCACCTGTCAGGCAAAGGTCAATACTAAGTCGATACTCACTTCTGGTCATGGCGTTCGACGATATCGCGAATCTATTGCCGCGAGGCACGCGCTCAGGCGTCGTCGTCGGAGGAGTTCTGCGTGGAATTCGCGGCTAATGAAACGCATTTAATTAAACGCTTATCGGGCCCGAGAGATTGACCATTATTCAGTGACCGGATTTATCGTTACCGCGAGCGAGAAAGGTCGAGTACCTATCGATGCCTTGTCGCGCTATCGTCCACGGACATCCCGCGACGTTTATCGTTCGGGTGTTATCTTAATTGACGTAGGAGGAAGCAAAGCCCCCTCGCTAGAAGCCAGCCAATGACGTGCGGGACAGCTGCTTAAATGTAGTATTCATCATACATTTTCGCGTCTCTTTGAAGCGCCGGCGTAGAAAACGCCGCCTCGCGCATTGTTACACGGAACGCTTTTGTTCTCCTACCCCCGCCTGGAAACGGAAACGAGCATTCAGCCATTAGGTCGGCGACGATATTTTTTCAAACCGTTCCCTCTCGACTGGCTTCTGGCCCCGTGGTTTTTTTCACGGAATACGTAAAGATAACCGTGCACAACCGAGTTCAGCGATGGTAAAGATCGAAGGAGAAACAAAGTCGAACGAAATCTCGTGGAATAAGACCGGAACGGAAATTGGAACGAAAGAATATACACCCGAGATATTTTCGGGATTCCCGAGTATATACGAGTTTTCGGTGGGTCCCCTGGTCTGGCTTCAATCAGAATAAAACCGTCGGATCCGGCTATAAATCTTGCCGAGTGAAGAAAATTCCCTCTCGTTTCCTCGTGGAATAATATTGATCATATTTCCTGGCTCTCTCGGTGGATCGACTAAGATCTAAAAGATCTTGAATAATTGCTGATCGCGTGCCTGATTGCACTTTGTGCTGGACACCAGTCATAATGTTACACGCGACTGTAATCAATGTAGCTTCCTGTATACTCGTTCTATTCGAAACATTTACTTGTCACGAGGAGGTTGCTTTGCACGTGACCGTGGATGACAGGATGAGAACAGATGTTTCTCTAAACTTTTTGAACGGTACTGTACGTCCCGACACGAAACCCAATTTTCGCTGTCTGTCTTCAGCATCGCAGCCCTATTTACCGATGCAAATTTCCGAGACGAGGCTCAAAGCGCCGCAGATTGAATACAGATCGTCGACTACGCGAATTTGCCTTGCTAAATCGTAGTCTGGAAAGAAGAAAAAAAAAACATTATTCTAGAACGATTCGGAGACCTGGAAGAACGGTTGGAGACAAAGATTCGTCTAGAAGACTGTACGAATGGGCATACAATCCGCGCCTCTGTATAACCAGCCGTGGAATATACAGGAGAGGTGCTGTAAACAGAGGAGCGTTACGAAAATAATGAGGGGGACTGCTGCGGTTCGTGGTCGCGATTCTTCACTGGCAACCGCGAAAACATTTCTGGCGGACCGAACGACTTTTCCCAGGCGAAGGCTGACGATGCGTCTAACGGCCTGTCATAAGCCGTCTGGGTCTACTTAACGGCGATCGTGGAACGTGTATTTCGGTCGTGAAACCGGAAGAATGCGGGATGTCGTAACGCCATTGTTGATAATCTGCGGGATGCACGCCGGCCAATGACTTGCCCGTAACACCGTTCGCGCGAAGATTCCTTTAATGTACCCATTAAGCGTTGTTAAGCGCTTTTTAAGCTTCTGCAGAATGTTGCCCGCGTGAAATAGGGGGCAAGGTGAGACATTTAGATTACGAGAAACCTCAAAGAATATTGAGATAAGATGTGCCCTCTTTTTTGTATTTTAAAAGAAACCGACGAAAAAATTGCCACAGAAGTAAATTATCATTCTGGATATGTTATTGAATTTGAATTAGTTTTTAAGCTTTTGTAGGACGTTGCTTGTATGAAATAGTCGGCAGGTTGAAACAATTTAGATTACGGAAAATCTCGAAGAATATTGAGATAAGGTCTCCCCTATTTTCTGTGTTTTGAGAGGCGTTCAGGAGGAAATTATTTCAGAAGTTTTAAGCTCCTGTAGGACATTGTTTGCGTGAAATAGCGGGCCAGATGAGATATTGTGATTACGGAAAATCTCGAAAAAAGATTGGAATAATATCTGCCCTTCTTTCTGTATTTTAACACTTTTACTACCACGTTACTCGAAGATAGGTGATATGTAGGCACGTAATTTGCAAAACGGCTGGATTATTTAAACATCGATACAAAATATTTGCGTAAAATTAACATCGCGGTATAATTTAAAAGAAAATCAATAGACTGTATTCACTGAACGTACATATTTTTGATGATTCATCACTTAAAAGCGAACTATAGTGTGTCTGACTACGTACAGCTTTTTTCACTGTGGCAGTCAACGTGTTAAAGGGCGTTGACAAGGATTTACTGTAGAACTAAATTATTATTCTGAGTTTATTATGTAGAGGAATTGTATGGAATTAATCGAGTAATGAAGGGTATGAGTGGCATCCTCCATTGAAATCGTCCGTGTGTTATTCGTGGGGACATCGAGAGTGCCATCGCGGACAGCGTGTATTGATTTTCGAGGGTCTAATGGAATTCAAGAATTCAATTATCCCGGAGCAACCACGATCGCGGTAAAAACTCTTCGCCTTTTAAATAGGCCGGTAGATCTAATTAAAGTTATTGAATATCGTCTTTCCCGAAGAGGGATAGACTTCGACCTTCCGGAGGCCGACGTCGCCCCGGATAGCGTGAATACCACCGTGACATTATAATCTACAAGTGTCACATTTCCAGGTAAATTCATAATCGTAGTCCCGGGAACACGTGCGCGAGGCACATCGCGCTGAAACTATCATAAATATTAATAACATCATTTGCAACTATTGGAATTTGCAATTCCTTATATCCTTCAGTAGAAATAAAAAGTGAATACAATTGTAACCAGAGAAGTATCAAATAGCAGTTATTATTCGTTCATAAAAATCACATTAGATGCAACCAATAATAGAGTGATAATCAAGTGAATGTGCATAGATTTCGAAACTGTTATATATTCCATTAGCTAGAAAACCAAGTCATACTCTGTGTATAACGGATCGGTTTTTGTCGTATAGTCTGAATATGTATGCAAGTTACCAATAACATCTCGTCTGAGTCATTTGTCCATAAATTAATAGCTTTAATATTCACAGAGGAATTACAATATCCCAAACACTAATAAGAACTAACTGTGCGACCCATATATTTCAGCGCAGATGTTTACTAAGCGAAGCCAAACATCCGGTCGTAACCGAACAACAAAATCCACGAACTACTCCTGTTATCAATCAGACGTCTGGTAATTGGCCAAAGAAACGAAGAAAACGACCATCGATTATGGAAAGGCTCCGACGGATCGTGAACTTGGAATTGATCGCGTAACGACACGCAACACGGTGTGTTACGTTCACGCACGCGGCCTTTTACCGCGAATCACGACCAAGCCGTCTGTGTGTAGCGTGTTTATGCAACATTACGTAACGTCTTAATCGTGGCACCGACCAAAGTGAATGAAACAGAGTTGCTCAATAGCTGGCTGATGAACGACGAATGATGTTCGCCCCTGATAAAAAGGCGCGCTCTGACCGTTGCCATCTTTGGGAGCGGTCGTCCCCGTTCCCTTGGCAGGGTCGACGGATGGTTTTTGTGTAAAATAATACCCGGCATTATCTAGTGAAGTTGCCATTACACTTTGCGCACACACGGGGCCGTAAATACAACGCAAACATTTACACTTTGATACACATAAGCGGAGCGCCGCTGAGAAAATATTTGCACAGCCGATGAATACCTGGCTGGCTGGAGTTCCCGAGGCCTGAGAACGAGCTGCGAGAATTTCTTCGGTGGTGCGGGGAGCTGAATTAATCGACAAGTGACCGTGGTTCAATTACCGCTCGCTCGGATCGATAATGTTACATAACTTCCGGCGCAGGCTTTGAAGGACGCGTTAAGCCGCGACATTGACCGCTCGATCGCCTTAATACGCTCGCCACCGACCGGTCACTGTAAGACGAATGGGAATAAACGAGGGTCACGACCTGCATTCACCGGCTGTCTTCGAACTGGACCCTGTGATTTTTCTAATCTCCCCGACGGAAACTCGGTCGATCCATAGATTAATGTATGAAATCGATTAAGCTCCTACCATGCGTACTCGGAACGTCTCGACATCCTCGCAGGATACTGAAATATTATTGAAACCCTGTGGAGAATGTTATTCGTGGTATATTTTTCGGAAGGATTCTAACGTGCTAGGATACTAATTGTATGCACGTCATCCACCGAGGAAAATAATATCCGCGGGATATTAGATTTCTATGAATGATAGTCATTAGGATCATCGATAGATTTCACTCGAAAATATTCGTGCAAGGGTCCTAAAGGTTCAAGTCTGTCATTTGGTCGCGTCTGATTGTGATCTGAAACTTTCCAGGCAAGATTTCATACATTTGTCATTGATATTCAAGAGTCATCAGTGTCTTGGTAAGAGGATAAAGATTTGAATAACTATAACACCATCAAGAATACCATCGATTAAGGATTCTCGATGTTACAAGTATTCGAAGACCATACGATTACTCATCAGATATACCCCTACCAATTGCAATTGAACGTCTCATCTACCAGAATAAAATCTCTCATAAAAGTACAATATTCTACTTTCTAGCCTAGGAAGGATGAACTACCCTCGCAATACTGCGCACGAACTTCCCAACAATTGCCCAGGGAAACGTAACAATACGCTCCCGTCGGAAGTCATCCGTGAACTTTGTCGCAAGCACCTGCGGAACAGGCTCGGCGAAACTTTCCGAATTAGCGACGCGTGGAGGAAGTTCCCGAAGAACCAGAGGGGACATCCCGTCGTCGTCGTTTCTAACAAGCACGGATAACACCCGAGGCGCCTTGTTTCTTCGCTCGTTAGACCGTAGTCCCCTCCGACAGAGAAGGTCAAAAGTCAGTGAGGGGGAAGGGGGATCGGTGGAGCGAGAGGGGTAGCGTTTGATAAAGTGGTTGATGGCCGATGACAAGTTAATATCAGGCGGGTGTGGGGTCGGAGGGATCGACCGACGCGAGGTGCCCCGTCGAATCCCATTTTCGCGGGGCGGGTGATGGGATGACTGGGTAGGGGGGTTGTGTGTTTGTCCCGCTGTTTCTCGGCCATGCTCCGGATTCCCTTGACCTCGAAAATCCCTCGGGAGGCCCGGCGAGTCAGGGTCGCGTGGTTCCCCATCGTCTCTCCACCCACATCCCCCTTCCCTGGCAACCCCTTCATCTTAGCCCGTACCATGCCTAGGGAATCAGTTTATCTTACGATCCCTCATTTCATCACTAATCACCAAACCAACGATACGATCTTAAGAGGGTTTCTAGAGCTAGTGCGTGCACAAGAAGCACCGAAGAAGTGTGTACGCAGGAGAACACAATGCTCGGCAGCACGCATGAGCAGCGTCACGTAAACCGCACGGGAAAGACAAACAGAAGAAGGAACGAGAGGACTAGAGCGAGAAAGACAGTCGGACAGCTGTACGGTTGGTATCGAGGAGGGAACGATGGAGAAGGAAAGATATAGGCGAAAAGGAGGGAAGAGGATGCTACACGTAGAAAAGAAGTACGCAAAACGAGACGTGTGCGTGTAGTACACCCGGTTTGTACGGTGTATGTACGTTGTTAAATGGTCATCTGGGAGGAAGCTCTCTACTCGCGGAAACGTATACCCAAAAGCGTATACAGGGAATCGATTAGGTTAATCGAATCGGGGCTACCTTTTACGGATATTGCTCGATCGTGTTACGGTGTATAGATTACGATGGACAGTCGTAGACGGAACTAGGCGAATCTACCGTTTCGATGTATATACGTCTGAATGCTCGGATAACGAAGTAGCGAGGCGGTCTTGTATACGGAGGGGGACAGATAACTTGCACGTTTTTCGATGCGAGCGTCAAGGTTCCCCGGGACGGGGGACGCGCGACGGCGTGTCCGTGACGTCCAGTGACCATGGACGGACGTCTGGCGCACGCACGCACGTACACGCGTGTCCCACCATCACATACCGCCCGTGCACGTTCGTCGCTTATATAGGTGTTTGTATATCGCGAGTCGGAATTTTCAGCAAGGTGTCTGTCTCTGTCCTGTTCGAGTCTTACCGTGTGCGAGATTACCGGCTGAACGGACGGCGGCAGTCATGTCACGGTTCCCCCCCCCCCCCGGGTCCCCCCCCCGCCTCTCTGGTCGACGCACACACCCCACGGTGGCCCCCGGCGTCGTCCGACCGTTCGGCGGGGAAAAGAAATAAAAAAAAAAAAATAAGTTCGAGAGGATTAGGCGGCGACGGAACAGATTTGAACGAGGAGCGCCGTTGATTCCTCGGTGCGACACTGAACGCCTTTCAGGCGCGGCGGAAGAAACTGACGGTGCGGCACCGTCTGTTGACGGGCAAGCCACCAGACCTGGCTCGATACCCGTCCGTTTCACGTAGCGCGCATGTGCCGGGTTCGCGACACACCGCTCTTGCCGCCTCTGTTTCCACTACGGCTCGGTCAGTAAGGATGGTAACTGTTATCCCGCCATCGGGCATCCACCGAATTTTTCGACGAACATTACCACGCACCGCGGTATGGGACCGACAGGTGTCTTATGGGGGGGGGTTTTGGGTCCTATGGGGATCAATTAGGGATCTGTGGTATCGACGTGTTCGTTCACTTGACATTTCAACGCGGCTGTTGGGGTATAAAATTAAATCTGATGGTTGTAGTCAGAGATTATAGACGGAAATTCATTATCTGGATAAAGAGTTTTCACGAATGAATAAAGGGTAAACAAGTATTTCCAGTTTTAATCGATTGAACGTGGAAATTATAAATTTTGTGTCAGAGTAATGTTTCTTCTTGTATGGGTAGATACTTGCCTAATTGTTACTTAATCTCATTAACTGTTTAGAGACTGGAAGGACGATCTTGAATACTACTGTTCTGCACCATGTATTGGTCGAATTAAATTGTGCCTAAGTATGCCTACTATGCTTGGATATCCATAGAATTTGCGGTGAACACCGAGGATCGAGGTATAGGATGAGATATTATGGTATATAATGAGAATTAATTAATTAATTATTAAAGTAATAACTTATAATGGTATACATAAAAAGTTCACACATAAACAAATCTATAGTTGCCATTCACGCTTAAGCACTATGACATACTGGTTCTGATATTTCAATCGCAGTAGTACTATAAATAGCAATACCGGAAAAACATATGCCAGAATAAAAAAAACCAGTTGTATGTATAGGGCAAATATTGTGTAACATAAGGATGCAGTCAATGTTCCTTAGTAAACTTAAATTGTAGAGAGTAGAAGTTACTTATGTGTTTGTTTATATTTATGTCATAATGATGTTTACAAATATTTAGTATATTCATTGAACAAAATACAATGATCTATAGAACTTTTGTATGGAATCGTTTCAGCCTACGTGCTTCGGTAAAATTCCTTACGATACTAACGACGTTATCATGTTTACCTTCAGAGTCTTTTTTTCCCTCTGAATATTTCATTCGAGAGAAGTGCTTCTTCGTAAATAAAAAACAGGAGACTAAGAGTCAAGAGCTTATTTATTTACTAGCGTAATGAATGAGAGACGACTGAATTACTCCATAGAAGTTTTTTCACTTCTCGTTATAAATGACGTCTAAGTACGCATTCGTAAATAAAGAAATGAAACTAGTTAATCATTAGATCACAGTATTTAATACTAGACTGTTGAAGTATGATATAACAAGATTGTATAACATTATAATGTATTCTTCGTTTTTTTGGTTACAAATAAATAAAGTATATATATTGAGGGAAAATAACGTGTATTATGGTAGAAAAAGTAATTGCTTATATTTCGTTTTTAAATAAAATTCAACTTCAATACGAGCGCCTGAACACTTCCGTGTCTGGGTACTTACGGTACCATTCCCCTTCGAGGCTGCGAGGAACCCAAATTATACCACTTGAATGGAAGCTCGTTTTGGACACAGTATATTTAGACCCTTCTAGCGGCTAGTAATTAGAGGTCAGGACAATTTAGAAGCTTGAATAGCGTCGGCGTTGAATATTTTAAATTGAATTGTAAGACACTTTCCTGCTCCGGTAGCGGCAGCAGCAACTTGTGAAATCAAACAGAGTTTTTGTTTTATTTCACGGATGCGTGGACATGAATCCAGGTCACGGATAATCAAAAGCGCGATTTCAGTGTAGGCACACTTCTACCTGTCAAATGTTCTTCCGTGTCATGGAGCATTATTGTTACCCAAGTTTAAAAGGATATTATATTTGTGAAGCTACTAACACGTTAACAAGTATAGGGAATTAAGGTATTATTTCGTGGTTTAAAAAGTGATGTATTATTTTCAGCGAAGCTTGTGTTTATTCCTAGAAAATTGAGAATCTGATACACGTTATCAATACTTGCCACAGTTCCTTAACATTTCCTGCCTCTTTCACAAAAATTTGGAAGATACACGCTATAAAAATTGTTTTCTCATTTCATGCACCCAATAGAGAGAGGAACTATCATCGTATAAAACATATTAGACACCAACACATTCGAAACAGGCGGTCCAACGAAATTTCCGAACGCGTGTTTCAGTAGAGAATGGATGTCTGAATCAGACGATATAAATATCCTTCCGTGTGAATAGAGTAAAGACGGTTCTGTATACTTGCAGACAAGTCATATGTAAATAAACATGCCACTCTGATCCGCGGGCACGGTATTAAAAATAAAACAGGAACGTGACTATATCTATGTATTATCGAGGCAGCCGGAGCGAAAGATCAAATGCTTCTTCGTACGTTTTTTTATCATCTTCCACTGACAGCGACCGATGTTGCGTATATACTTACACGCAGTTGGCTCTTGTCGATTAGTATGAACTGTTCCCGCGGTGACATTTAAAACGGTTGCTTTTAAGTAGTATTCAACTTAAACTCAAGTTACAAGATATGCATGAGATAATTCAGAAATAATAAATATAGAAAACTGAACCACAATTAGTTCGTCAACGAATGTTAATCTATCCTACTGATTCTAAACTAGCTGATTGGTTCCTTGACAACTACTATAATAATATCAATATTTCGTGATCTACCGTTCCAAGTGCGTCAAATTTAAGAAATATTTCGCGGCCTGACAGAGCAGGAAACTTTGTCGCTTCACCTAGTTAGTCCCAAACAAGACGTTGTTTTGAATCTTCATTACCTAACAGGGGACAAGTTAACTCCATCCCAAATTTCATAAACTTCCGAGCGCGATATGTCAGGACGCGCTCCAGACGACAAGAACTGCAAGAAACTGTAATCGTTTATCTGCCGAGTATATAGCTGATAACTCAGACGAGGTATAAGGACAGGCCTATCGTCCAATGTATTTTCGTGGCCCGATTTTCCGGGGTCCAAGCACCCCATAACCATTTCAGTATCAATACACGATGTAATCGGTAAAAGATGAATTCTAAGAATTATCACAGTCGTGATATGCACTACACATGTAGAATAAACCTCCTAATCCAGATCTTTCATAATTCGGGTGTCTGCTTTTACCACTGAGCTACCCGGGCCATCGACAGTTCAGCCTCTCCAAATTTATGTAATGTACACAAGCAAAAAATATTGTTATTAACGCGCTCCACTACCCACAAACAGATGGAATTTGGATGAGAAATACTATAATTTATTACACATAGTATGCCGCCGGAAATGGACGTTTCGCATTGAAGCATTGACGATCGTAAGAAAGATTTGCAAGTTATAGAAGAGGAAACAATTTGCAATCAATAAATTACACTATTTCATAAGTCTAAATAATACTTAAGCCTACTTTTACTGGATTTATACAAATATTGTTCTTACTGTATAGAAAAAACGTATATATATAGAAGGCATTATTTTATGGAATTTATACAAATATAAATGCGCGGGAAAACTGCAAAATCGAGAAATTAGAATTTTTAAAGCAGCCATGTGCTAGTGCCCGACGGAACTAATTCTGAAAACCTGTTGAAACAGACAACTATAGTTAGTTTATTAATCCACAAAGTCCATACAGTTATTGACTTACAAAATTTCAGCGAACATGGTGAATAAATCCTCGAAAGATTTCTGGTAATGATTATGGAAGAGACCATACCATCCATGATACTTAAATAAGCTTAAAGTTCTGTTTCCTGAATATAAGGAGTGAAGAGACCCGAAACGACATTGCAGCGCTCTCTGTGGAACGCGTTTCGCACACCTCGGAACTCGAGCCAATCAACTGTAGTCGACAAAAACGAGCCCACTTGCTGTAGATCTTTGGATTGGAATACATATGAAAGTTGCTGGAACTATGAACATTTTGATAGGATGATGATAATAAAAAAGAAACAGGTAGAATTTAAGGCAATTCCGAGGGAGCAAACCGGGAGCACTTTTTTAAGATAATAATTGTTAAGAAATACTAATATTCCGCACCAACTATTCTTCGGTAAAATTAAGAAATTTCTCAAAAAAAGATAATCACCTGACGGCGGAAATTGAAACTAAATCCAAAACTTCTTAATCTAGTTCCCAACGTCAGCACCAGATGACGCCATCAGTCAGTTTCTTGCCGTTTCCCGCCCTTTTTGTAAAGGATTTAGATTAGTTCAGATTTCCGGCACCATGTGGCTACAATTATTTTAGCAATTTTTTGGATTTTGCAATTTTCGTGTGCTTTTTTAAAAATTATGAGAATGTATTATTTTGCTATTAGTTATTGTTTCTTATTATTTTTTTGGTAAATTGAAATTAGCAATTGGAATCGAGATCACTGTGATAAATCACCGTTAGTGATTTTGCACGCCATCTCTAATATAGTTACACGCAATATGAATGGAATATATAACACTTCATTTGTGCTAATAATACTCAGAATTCATGCTTCATCGGTAACGTCGGGTATTGACACTAAAATGGTAACAGAGTTACGTAGCCCTATGAACGTGGGACAGAAAAAAGCATTGGATGATAGGTCTATTCTATACTTAGTCGATGGTTTGACTGTTTTTCATTGAAAAAATCGTAAAAAAATGTATAATTTACAATTGTATTTGTATAAATTTAACAAGTGCCTCAAATACTACTTATATATACATATATAATAGTTTTTTTATAATAAATTGACAAAGATCATCTTATTTTCAGCGTTCTATATGTAATTTTCCTCTTAACGTGCAGAAACTTCTTATGTCACGTAAAGCCACTTCCAATTGATATGGTACATTTGTGGTTTTAATATACCTTACCGTTGAACTAAACAGGTTCTTGTATATGCTAGCATGGTACCAAAACGTGTAGATTCCTACTATTATGTTGGAATTGGCCGCTTGGTGCAGCACACATACTCGGGGACAATGAATTTCCGGCGCGTGAGCACTCTCATTTTCTCTCTGTTGATAACAAGTATCCACGTTCAAAATCGATCATTGGCTGCATGACAAGGAATGTTGTCGAATTTCCAATTTGCTCTGGTTCGGTCGAATCGATGTCCTTTCGTTTGCCTCTTTCGACGGGAATTCTGCTCGCCTGCTGCCACTTTGAAGATCGATTCAGGCTCAGGGCAATTCCTTTTCATGGGTAATTTTTGTCGACCGCCTTTCGTGCCCGCGAGAATGGCCCATTTCATGACATTCAGCAATTTGAAACTTTATTTCAATTGGATTTCGAGCGGCTAGCTGTGTGTGTATGTGTGTGCTACCGTACCAATACGTTTATAATATCTCAGAAATAATTCCAGTCTTGAATTATCTGTAATACAAATTTCAATGCTCCTTTCATAGAGTTAAGCAGTAGATAGCGTTTTATACTGTTAACGTTTCATCCTCTTACGAGAATGATCCCTAACATATTCGATAGGTCGTACAAGGATCTATGTGGCTTCCATAACAAGTAGCAGCTTGTTCGCAAGTGTATACTCATTCTTTTTTAACGCGCGAACCCATGGAACGAAAGGATTTCTAGAAATCCACTCGGAATTTTCGGCGGTCGCGTACCCGAGACGCGATTCTCCGGTGATAAACGGTTCAATCACGCAGAAATCCCACGCGGCTGAGACATCTGAGTTACGAGAGGCAGGTCGGTGCTCTTGAAAAATAAACCAGTGCCGTCGCCGCCGGCGGCGAGGCTTTTTCTCTAGCGGAAAGTACGCTCTCAGGTGTGGCATTCCGGTTCCCAAAGGGGCTTAAACGACAGTACGGCTCAACGATGTTTTTATTTATCGCCCGGGTGAGTAACTTGCTTCTGCTCGCACCTTCCCGCCGCGTAATCCGTCTTTCCTTTTCGATGCGCTGCGGATCGACGTCACCTCCTCGGAGATAAGGTCACGACTGGTCGCCGATGGAATGCACGAACACCAATACCGGGCTTGTGGCGGTTTGCAGGAAGTGGGCGGGCTATGGTGCGATGCTAAACAAATCGGTGGCTACTTCGCTTTCTCGTGTGAACAGGTGTCGAGAGGCTGGCTTAGGGACTTAAAAATAATAAAAATCATTCCTTGCTTTCTAACGAAGACTCGGACAAATTGTACAGACCTCAACGCGAATTTGATATACAGTAATATTATTTCTGTTTCCTAGATCGTAATGAATCAGTGTTTTAGTGATTAACACATTACAGTGAGTTCTCGATGAATGCGACATAAGCAACGGCGTTATCCCCACCACTGGGAGGTTCCCTTCTGAAGCCAATTAATAAGCAGAGGCTAGGCTTCGGGCAAAGAATAAATTTATGAGGTGCTGAATACCTTTCCACATTCCCTTGAATGCTCCGAAGCTGACCTAAGTTCGTCGCTCTCATGGAGAAATTACTGTAGTAATAATAATATAACCGTGAACAGTATGGTCGTGAAAAGAATTCCGCGGCAAAGAATTAGATCATAGGGATGCACGATTCGACGACTATATCTCAATGCTGTTAAATGGTTAATTTCTCACCATTTCTCAAAAATACTTCCACATCCTGTCCTGGATTTAGTCTTAAGGTCACTCTCATAATGCTAGTGCTGACTCCAGCGAACTCGAAACGATCAGACGATCGATCATTACGAATATCCCTCTGTGACCAACGATAAATCCGAATCAGCTCTCGAACCAGAGGGAATTTCGACTACCAGCGACTAGAACTACCCACCACGTGATGGTACACACGATAAGGATCCACATGCTCGAGGAACCATCACGATTCCCTATTTCACGTCCTGCGTGGCGTGCATGATCCGATTAGTCTCCTAATATCTCGCCCATACGTACCACGCTAACTCAGCCCCGTAAACAATTCCTGCGTCGTTGAAAGGGTTCTGGTGTCGTTCGGTTCTTCGAGAACGTTTCAAAAAGAAGAATGAACACTGAATGGGTGAACTGGTTTCGAAAGGGAGACCTCGGAAACGGGTCACCTTCTTTTTCAGCGGGGCTAACTCGGAAGACCACCAGGGGGGTTGCAAACCCTCGGTTTGAATATGCATGACAGTTCTCCTCTTAGGTGCTCTCGCTGGATTTTGCTTTATCCTCCACCTCTGTCAACGTTTTCTCTGTCCTTCTCTCTCTCTCTCCATTTCTCAGCTCCTCTTAACTCTCGTTCCGGTTCTTCCTCACTACGAAATTAACTCACATTCCGAGCTTCCTTTGATGTTGCCCGCGGAGTGTTGTTGACCATCGTCAGCTCCCAAGCCGCAGCTGCGCGAATGTGCATCGAATCGTGCATACTATCGCTTACGGAAATAACGATACATTCCTTCGCACATTCCCGGCCGGTAGATTACGCGTTTGTCTGTCTCCTGGAATCGACACGGAGCCCCGGTACTTCTTGGTAACAACAGCCTGCGCCGAGTTTCCATTGTGTCGCGTCGCGTATACAGTTTTTAGAAATACCGTTATGGTCATTTTACCGTTATGGGGTTTTCTAGCAGCTGCGAAGACCAAGAGTAGGATTTGCTACGTGACTTTTCATTGATTTCATACTGCGAAACTCGGGCTTTCTTTAATTGCTTTATGACCCTTTATGCCTCGAGTCAGGCAAAGAGTGTTCGCCATGTGGGCGAATATTACCTGCGACGGAAGTCCGGTCTCCGCGCGGACCGACGTTACCTTGCCGTCGAGTACAATAGAAAAGGACTTTCCACCAGTCATAGGGCTTGTAGCTTGTATTAGCCAATGAAAATATTCACTGCGCTTCCCACCTACGCGTCAACACACCACCAGCGCCACGTACACCGAGAGACTTTTAATTTGTTAGTTTGCTAAGCAGAACAACACTGTCCGTCAACAAGTAAACATTACCTCCGATAGTCGTAGAGATTCTTGTACCAGATTTGTTATACTGTAACTCACAACCATAGTTCAGACTAGTTGATTGATAATAAATAAATTTATACAGTCCACTTTTCAATACACTCAAATATCATTAACCCGACGTTTGAGATACGCGGAAGAGTTCGGCAACTCAGTTGAGCAGCCGCGTACGGTACACATTGAATGTACATTTTCGTGAACCTGAAACGCTTAGTCACATTGAATGGAATTATTTGATCGAGGTCAGTGTCAGGGATAGAGGAATAATATTCTTACAGCAAATGTGATTCATTTTTATGAGATTTTATGGGAAGTTTTTTAAAATTACTTTTTTTGGCGTTTTGGTGATATGTAACTCGAGACACTGAAATGTATGTCAGTTACAGCTATTTCGTCTGTTTTATTGTAACTTTATATCAGTGTTTCACAACGTGGGGTGTACGCTTCATTGAGGAGCAATTTGAATATTTTGAACATTTTCGTCACCTCATCGGCAACAGTTTTACCTAAGTGCCTCTTTTAGTTGTAAGTATTAATGTTAAACTTTTTCAGAACCTAGTTTACTACTACTTATGCTCGGGGAGAATGGAGATTTTCGAGGCGTTGAGGTGAGGTATGACCCAAAAAGTTTAGGAAACACTGCTTTAGATTTTAAAAACCTCACTCTGTAGTTTCCGTAGTAAGTAATTAAGCTCCAGTTCAAAGCAGATTATCCGTCGAATGCATTGTATAAGTTCTCTAACTTCAAAGTAGTCCGACTATTTTACACTTTCAGTCGAAGGAATAATTGAATACCCTTAAGTAGATACTTCACTGAAAGCATATTAAATATGAACGCGTTCTCTAACTGTGTACTGTAAGGTCTTATGACTTAAGATTAAATAATAAATCACTACGATAATCAAAATAATGTAAAGAATAAACTTCGTGCGTATGTTCTCCTCTATATAAATTTCAGTAATAAATCTCAAAGAGTTCAGACATTACAACATACAACCTCCAACTCCTTAAAACACCAAATAGACAGTGTCCACCGAGTAATACCATACACTCCACGAATTGATCGAAAGATTTTTTGAAGACCTCACCCAGAGTTTCAGAATGATTTATGTACGGTAATTCGTGTATACCTGAGGATGAATGAATCGCCATATGCCTCGTAACCTTATATTTACCATCCAATAGGCAGCACGTTCACTTTCATCGGTCGAATAGCTGTACTTTGCGCCTTGAACGAGATCGATTCACCTGATTCCCCATTCAGGAAATAATACCGCTTCCACGATACACATTTGTTCGGTCATTGTGATTTGTAGACTGCGCCGTTAACCCCGTGACACGTGTCGCGGGCACGGCGTGTGTGCACGCACGGGTAGCACGCCCGCGATGCATCGGCCCTCGCGTGTAACGTTTCCACGGGCACTCGAACAGTTCGCCTGGAACGGGACGAAGCAATTTCATAATTGCTTTCCTTCCTTGATGGCTCAACCCCGAGCTAAACCTGCAGCTCACTCTCATCCGTGGATACGGGTCGGTGATTTACGTTACGTACGCGATTCCGGGCGAACCTTCCAACTTCCGGCTCGGTTATTTCCTCGAATACTTTGTCGGAAGCGGCTTGACGTCCTCGTATCGATCCTCGGCTACCAAGGACGGGAACGGTTCGATTGTGAATTATCCTTTAATGGCGATTCAACGGTTGGAAAGTGACTTACAGAACGACGTCACCTGGTCGATTCTGCTTCGTTGATCGTGGTGACTCTACTATATTTTTACCTATGATGCTGACTACAGTAAATCCTCGATGAGTGTTCGAAGGCTTCTCGGCACTGAACAATAACGTTTCATAAACTAGTGATCACATGAGGCTGAAATAAATATCATTGGCTTTAGAATTTTAAGCTCTATTACTCTGCTAAACTACATAAAAAAGTTAACGTTAGACCTGGGGACCCTTTCCTTGTCAGTGCCAACGAACCTGCGTATACTCATCGAGGATTTACTGTATATTGTGTCTTATACATCTGTTGCTTGTGAGTATCGAGACCACTTTCAATTTTCTTGTGCAGAATTCTGTACTAGTGGAAGCTAATAAGATTGCGTTTATAGAGCCATAATCGTTCAAAGGGAAAGACGTTTAGGGTTATTGGATTGCTAGCGATGAAGAGATCTTATCTTGTCTGAACGAGAAGAACTAAACTCTTTCTAATTTTTCATTGGTAGAATAATTCTCAGTAGTTGTATATATTTGATATAATAAATAAAGAAGATACGTCGTTCATCTTCCAGGATCTACTCAAACTCGAGGGCGTCACGGAATTGTTATTACGCAGCGTGGCGCGTTTAGGCTGACGCAAGTGATCGCGTACTCGTTTAATCATGGGATTTAGTGCATTAACGGGGTTGTTTCGTAATTGCCTTCCTTCCTTCCTTCCTTCCTTCCTCTGCGCTGTATCTCTGCGCGCAATTTACATCATCTTCGACGTCTGTTGCACCGCGCAAAGAGCTATCTACGTGTTACACCACTTAACGCGTTACAACGCGATTCAGGCTTCCCCTCTAATATGGAATATTATGGTTCGCGTTCGCCACGATTCGGAGATGCAGCAAATTACGGGCTTATTCGATGCTTATTAGGCTTCGAAGATTGGAATCAAAGACGAAGAAGGCGAAATTATAGAATTTCTGATATTCTTGTTGCAATATTAATAAACAACTAGTAAATTGAATACATTTACTCTCCATTCGTTTGGAGTACAACTGTAAAATTTAATGATACCCAGGGAAGAAAAATGATTCTGCAATCGTGACGAATATAAAAGAAGCCATTCTTCCCTTTTTCTAGCAAACCGTCGCGATTTTGCTCGGCGTTGATTCCAGGTAATTGAAACGTTCTCCGTCGAACCGTTCCAATTAAGACCGGCTTGTCAGAATTTCTTTGACACGACGACTTTCCGTCCTCCAATTTCGACGTTAAATCGACCAATTGCCGCCGTTGTTCGCATCTGCCGCGGTATTTTCGTAGCTTCATATGCATACGGCTAGTCGCGAATTTGATCTTGGATAAAGGTGTATTGTTCGACGCCGAATACGAACGAACGAACCGATGCCCATGCCCGTTCGATTCTATTGTCGATCGAATATTATATTACGCCCGGTCACGTTCCAGGACAAATCTGATGAATATATTATCGTGCAGGTTCCGCTTGTGCATCGACGGTTTCGCGGCGATGTCCATAAATGGGAACGAACGCCGCGAATGTTAACAAAAGATCAGATCGAGCGTTACATGCGACGTTTGCCGCCTCGATTTCCACCCGTCTGTTCAAATTCTTTTAATATGTATAACTGTCAATGGGTGTCGAAATGTGGTAAAATAGACATTCAAGATACTCAACACATTCGAAACTTTCGAAACATTCACGTTATTCAAAATATTCAAGATTTTCAAGATATTCAAGTCGTTCAAGACATTTATGACATTCAAGACACTCAAGACATTTGAGACTTCATTCAGGACTCTTAGTGCATTCAATATCTTCAAAGTACTAGAAACTGCGAAAACACCCATGGGACTCAGTATCTTCAAGACATTAAAAACATTTCCAAGACAATCCCAAGGTGCATATAAAGCTCGACATTACTCAGTTCCGAATTTGCCAACAAGAATCTGGAAGTTCCAACACCGCGCACAATATTCCTCACAAGAAATTCAATCCACTATCAAATATACACTAGATATTACACGAAGACAGAGGGGATTACGTAAACTGTAGCTGCTTAAATAGAACATACACGCGGTGCACAGAAATTCATTCCCTAGTGGCGAGAGTTTTGGTGGAACACGTTTTCCAAAGCAAATTCACTTGTCGAATGGATCACGTTTCGTGTTTGGCATTGGGCATGTTTAGTGTTCGACAATTAATGTAACATTTTTTCAACCATTGCATTATTCCCACTGTGTAAACATTATGTTGTATTACAATGAATGTCATTTTGCATATTTTCTGATCCTACCTTGCTCTGTCCATTTTCTCCTGATGGAAAACAAAAACTCGATTGAAATTTCGCTGTAGTTCGCCTTTTCGTCGGTTAATGCAGGTAGTGGAGCGAGAACCTTGGCTCCTTGAATTTCCATATCAAGAGAAAATTCGTTCAGGGAAGGGATGATCGAAATATTGCTCGGCTGAATAATGCGTTGCATCGTTTATCACGGTCGATTTACATGCTGCAAACCCATGCGCTATAGATGTCCAAAGGACCAATAGTGGCGTCAAAATAGGACCTGAGGTTTATTCAGACTTTTCATTTAGAACTCGCGAAACAACGATTCTTGTGGTTCATAAATCGTGAATGTTTATATGTATTCATGTCTGGATGAAGCGAAGATTTTTCTCAATTTGTAAAACATTAAATTACACAGCAACTTACTACTTCATTGAAGTGAATGTAGTGTTTTCCTCTCAGGAATATCGGACACGAGTTAGTGTTTTAGTATAAATGGAAAAACTTTTTGGTCGCGGAACTACCTTGCTCGCCACTTTTATTTCCATCCCTTTAGTTCTCTCGTCCTGCTTTAAGTTCTCCACGGTTTTCGGTCGCTGAGTTACACTGGTAAATGACCTCCCACCAACGAAATTTTGTAACTTTCCAGGACACCAGCGTTCCGACATCGAGTTTTCCATTTTGTCTAAATTCTCTGATCGATCCTCTCGTCCGAGTGACTGTCGATTAAACTTGCTACGCTTTTTTTTGTTTTCGAAAAAAAGTCTCATCCGTTGAGCAAACTTGTCAACACCAACGATGACAAATGGTTCCATTTAATTCATCGTGAACTATTGTCGGAAAATATTTTTGTCAATTTATTTGTTCATAGACAAGAGACTGTTAGGTCCTTTGACATACAATGTGTATAAATGATTGTAGAGGTGTCCTTTATAGTTTTTTTTCCACATACACAGTTGTCTGTTTAAATTTCCTATAATCCTGAAAAATGTATTTGATATGTCATCACGTATAATCCGAATATATTAAAAAATCCCAAACAATTGAAAATTTTTCTAGTGTGCAATATTCCCAACAGAGCAAACACATTGCGAAAATAATCCAAATATTCCAGGAACAGTATAGATGAATTAAATTACCTCGATTTCAGTGCGGAACTCAATTTGCGAAAGAAAAACAGTTAAAATAAGTTGGATCAATCAGTGTGGTAAATTAACTATTTTTCACGAGGTTAACGAAAACAAAGCATCTGTGGGAAATTGAAAATTACTCGAACATCGAGTCCGGCTACGCGGACTCGATTAATTTCAACCCACCCCATCGTAATTGTTTCATTGTCATTATCGCTGCCATGATTAAATTCATTTCCCTCTAGCCAATATTCCAAAACATTAACAACGACGTCACATCTCTTTTTTCAACGATTCCGTTTCCGTTTCCGTCAATCTGTTCGCTCTGTCGTCGCTATCATCGACGAATTAAAATTCCATCGGATCCCCAATTACATACAAATACAGTTCTCGTGTTCCCCATTATCGAGAATCGTGGCAGCTCTTAATGCAACCACTAATTATACATTTTATTCACCGACGTTTCGAATTGACCTGCGTTCAAGGTCTCATCTTTACGAACTTCACCGCGTGCCTATTAAGTTTACTACGTCCGTTTCATTTTACATCGTCGTCGTTCCACGAGGATCAACGCAAGTTTCTTAATTCCGTCGGCGTAACGATAAGAAAGACGTCAAAATGTCGCGAAACTGGGTAAAACGCTCGACCGTATTCGTTTAGAACGCATAGAACTGTAACTCACGTTCCTTCGTGTTTCCAGCTTTCAAACGTCGTCCAATAACAGGATAAAACTTTTACAATTTTATTCACAGCCGGGCGCGAGATCGGCATGCATCTTTCACGTGTCGGTTTCACGTAACACACAGTTGCACATTTTTTCCCCGTATTCGTATTTATTTATTTTTTTCTCTCTCCCGCTTCGCGTGCACACGTTACGATTGATAGCCGTGGCGAACCGGGCGAAGTGTCAGAGATATCGGAGTAATTCAAGAACCGACGCGCAAGTATGACGTTTTATTTATCGGTTTAGGGGAAACAAGGAGATTTCGGGCGCATCAGAGCTGTCACAGTATCGAAAATGTTTATCTATGGAATTTTCGTTCATCTTTTAATCTCTTTTGTGTGCAATTTAGACTCCACTTGTGCACAATTATCTGCTTTGAAAGTGATTACAGTAAATCTTTTATGAGTGTTCGAAAACTCTCCGGCATGATAAACAGCTCCTTGGTGCAAATTAGTGTGGTGTCTGAGGGTTAACAATTATTGAGAAATCAGTCTTGTCTCATCAATATACTAGGTCAGGGTTTCCCAAACTTTTTCTGCAATGGAACACTTCGCCAACCCGGAAATTTTAACTGAACACTTAGCTTATTTTTTAGGTTGGGTAATTCCTACTAGTACAAATTAAAAAAAAAATGTTTTATGTAATTATTTTTAAATATAGAACTATAATATAAGATACACATAAAAATATGAATAAATAAAGCACTTAATGAGTTTGATGACAAAACCTTTCCAAATTATCCGTAATTCCAATAAATCCGTAATTTTTCTTGAGGTTGGAGGCGTGAGAAGGCCATTCATCCCATCACCAGTTGCAGCTAAAAGGCTCGCGAAACGGGTAAATTCCTCAAGCACATTTTCTCTTCTTCCACGTGCATGGATTTTAAACGACACACGCTGCTGGTCCGGTAAGAAGGATGGAATTAATTTGCTCGCGGGAGTGAGATATTTGCCGTTTTTTATCGGTCCCTCAGCTATACCGGACTTTCAAGGGGCAGGTCTTCGATCGTTCAAGTTCAGTCGACTCGCCAAACTGGCCCCGCTCGCGGCAGGTTTTACTCTCGTTGAATTCACCGCTGGGACGAACGCGTTCACGAACCATCGTCCTCCTATCCGTGGATTATTGAAATAGAAACGATAACGGCTATCGTGCCGCTTCTTGAAAATCGTTTCTTGCTCGTCCTCGGCGACGGTCAATTAATTAATCGCTCGATAAAACGACCACCCGTGAAATTGCTAATCTCGCACGGGTTTTACTTACCCACGGGAACTGGTCTCGATGAGAACGTTGGCGATTTATGGATCGATCTCTGTAACGAATCGTCTCAACGACCAAGAAACTATCCGTTAAACCTACTCGATCGTGAGTTTTTCGTCTTTTAATCTCTCTTGTACCTAGCAAGCAATTATCGTCATAAACTTCATTAGGCTTCAGTCAACTTTGTGGTAATGACTACTTTTTAGATATAATATCGTTCAGTAATAAGGAATGGAGTTCAAAGGATGGTTTTAGGGTAGTCAGGTCGTCGAAGGACTTCACCAATTCTCTAACAACCCTAACAAACCAAAATTAGTTTATATTCCTGGAGTTCAAAGGATGATTTTAAGGTAGTTAGGTCGTCGATGGAATTGACCAATTCTCTAATACCCTTAACAATAAAGAATTATTTTATATCGCAGGAATCTTTACCTTCTTCAGGTTGGACGACGTATTTTGTAATAGCCACAATTTTATCGAAAATTTATAGCAATTCATCTTAATGTTCGTGTAGGAAAGGCAACTTGCCCATCGTGATTGCTCGTTTTTTATATATTGTTCGTTCACGGTTAGTTAGATTTATTCGCAGGATGTAACCAGAAGAGGTCGTTAATTGGAAGGCACAATAGACCACTGCAACAAAAGGTCTTTCACGTGGCGGGCCAATCGTTACACCGGCCAATTTCGCTGGTCGTACAAAACGTAAAATTAGGTGGTTTGCAAATCACAATTCTCCGTGTTGCGTGTAGTCAACCGCCAGCTAATAAAATTTACAATTTTTACGCCGTTAACCTACGGCTCTGCGATGCTTATTTGGCGTGAAAGTTTCGGTAACCAGATCAACTTCTTTCCTTTTCATCGCGAGCACTCGAGCCAGCTGAAAGAATATCGCAACAACGTGTATCCTTATGTATCCTTACATCTGTACACTTATTCGATCACCACTCGGTTGCAATAACAAATGAACTAGCATCGCATTCGACGCTCCATAAACGTAACCATCGAAAGTGGACGCAATGAGTTTCCTTCACTGTTCCCGAATTTCCACCTGGAAGGCAGACAATTTTTTATACACGACGTCATTCCGAATATTGCGTCAGAACTACCTTTGACATATAACTGTGCTTACTCTTTTCTCGTGAAATTCTAGCGGAAAGATCTAGCGGCAACCGTGATTAGATTTCGCGCCCCTCGAGCGGTTTAATTAACGTCATATTTTTTTTCTTACGCGTGCACGAAGCCAGTTGCAATATAACAGAGTGATAGGCTATTTCCCGCAATCGCAGTGTATTTGTATAACAACAGATGAACCTTGGAACTTCCAGAAATAGCTCGGGTATCATACATTATTGGTGGAACGTGGCAGTCGTTTTATTAAAATATTTGTTTGCGATTTGGATGGGCTTCATGAATCACTACTGGCAAAGTGAATGTAAACTAAAATATATTTAACTAAATATAAAATAATGCGCTATGTCTAAGGTTACCTATCTACTCCATTGCTACGCTATTGCCACACTAATCCACTTTCTCTCCACGCTACAATTCACTCTAACGTTCAAATCCACACTGTTTCTGTAAGTCTTACTTCTATGACACTTGCATCTACACTACCATTTTTCCATTCGACAAACTCCCAGGTCAATGGCTTCTCCCTTTCCTTCTCTCTTGTACCCTTAAAAATAACAAACGTCTCCGTGCAATCCTTCCAGGTCATCGACGCCTCGAGTGGCCATGTCATAAATTATCTAGACCTAAATTATCCAGTAACTTAACTGAGCTACTACATTTATAATATTTCAAGCTTGTACAGAATCCATGAATTTCAAGTGAAAATATCTTCAGTAAATGAAAAACGTTTTTTAGCGCATGAACGTTATATACTTTCCCGTTTATTTTTCCTCGGTGATATTTCATAGTGTAACATTTTCGATTAATTCTTGAACTGATTCGGCGTGATTTAACCTCGGGCTATCGGCGATACGAAATAAAAAGTAATTAAACACACACAACCGCGCGCGAATAGCAGCCAGATTCGCCGCCATCGCGGATATGCGGACGGATCAATCAATGTTTACTAATGACATCGCTTTTTTACCTGTGGAAAAATGTTCCTTGCTGTCCAGCGAATAAATGAATTAAATTGATTGGCGAGTAGAAACGAAACGTTCGATAATTTTAAACGCTTTGCGATGAATGTTACGTTCGATCGAAAATACACGTGATATTTCCGGCAAAATGTCATGCTGTAAATCATTCTTTAAAATGCTGCCACCGTTTCCTAACAGGATTCCCAAGAGATTTAATCTCGATCGTAAATTAATTATTCATACGCATCCACAGAATTATACACACAAGCTGTTGGCTCGTATACAAACAAACTGGAATCCCATTTTACTTTCCAAACAGAATCTTCGTGTATCGCCATTATAACACACACCGTACCGCCCGAGTTAAATTGGTTACACAACACTCTTGTCAGTTTGCGTCCAGGCAACCACTGATTATATATTTCGTATATAATATTCTTCTGTTTACTGCAACGTCTTATATCGTAGTTGTCACGCTCATTGCATTTGTCCACCTGCGGTGGACGCCTACTTTGTTACTTTACTGGCAATCTTTGGAACATTTCTTAGCGATTGCAAGTACCAAATTTTTTTAAACGATATCCAAACATTAGAAAAACGGTGTTAGTGTGACTACTAATTCGTTATTTACCTTTTAAATTTTTATTTGTAAATAATCTTAAAATTACTTGGTCCTTGATTTTATAAAAAAAAAATGTCTGTACTGCATACCAAAAAGATACAGTGAGCAGGTTATTTACTGTACATCCAGCATCCTATGCCCTTGTGGACATAAGAATCAGCACAGCCAATACTTTCTCGCAACATCGTACGAATTAATAAATAGTGTGACGTCACGAAAATGTTCTATCATTCCCCCAGAAGCCACAAATAATCATCCGACACATTCAAGAAAAATGACCTAAAGACTTTCGACAGAGTAAGATAGATGGAACAGTCTGAAGTAATATTTGTTAATTACAGCCAGTGGCCGCGTGGCTTTCGAAGATAAGAGAAATTGTTTTCCAGACTGGTATTCCCTCGTGCATCGAATAAAGTGCTGATAAATCCAGTGTTCGCAAACTTACCACCGATAGAATGCATCGACTTCTGCGCCATTTATCTCCCCACGAATTACGATGCACATTGTGGATTCATTTTTCAGACAGAACGGTCTTATTTAATGTCATACCGTCCCAGGATTTATAATAATCTCTTGATGAATCGTTCGTGGAAGAAGGCGTCTTCGGACAAATATTTGAAGTGTATGCAACGTCCAAGTTTAATCGCCCTTAAATGGATTTCCTTAAATGACTTGGCATTTACGTTACTCTCCGTGGAACTTGCAAGTAACAAACCTAACCCAGACCTCCATATCCTGGTCATGGGACCAATGTTAACCGAAAATTATAGTTACGTTCCAATAAACTATTACTACGGCCAAGCGTACTGTTACAGAAAGCTATTTGACTAGGTATTGCAGCAGATAAACTGTTACCGCGTAGTTGATCGTTGCAGATATTGGATTGCGTGCAGACCCCTGTAGCTGTAAAATCTTCAATTTAACTTGTAACGAATAGAACACCGCTGTTCAATAATCACTATAGAACGAAATTCCGCGATGAATTGAAAACTTCTCGATCGATTATGAAACTACTTAAACCCGGAAAATGAGGTTCGCCAACTTATTTTCGAACTTCCAAATTGCCTTCGGTAATCCGATATTCAAATGAAACGTCCATTTGTTTTGTTAGTACGTCTCTGAATTCGACAAAATTATTGCGTGAAGTCTACCAAAATTTTGCGTAAATTCTACAAATTGTAAAGCAAAATTGACCAATTTTATAAAGCACTCTAGATGTAATAAACGATATTGGATCAGTTAGCTTCGAATATTCAAGTTCTCGATCAATCGATCGCTCGGTTCGATGCAAACGCAGTTAAATCAATCCTTTAATCGATGTGATGGTCAGTCCGTACTCTAAGTTATCGACCTTTTATAGGTAAAGTAATGTCTAACCGTATGTAACACGGGCGACGTATAATTTTTATTAACCCCTAGCTAGTGCCTCCTTAAAAGTCGACGAGCGTGCACCAGCACGCCCATCGTGGTTCCTACTGGAAGCCTTAAGACATCCATATATCACGCGATCGCGAGCACTGCTGACCTAACGCGTTTATAGAAGATCGATTGCCTCGAGGGAGGGAGTATGAAAAATTTCAACTCTCGAAAGTGTCGGTTTCAATTATCGCTTCTGTAATTAAAATTGCTAATAATGAAAATGCTTGTGGCCCGTGCTTACTCTTTTCTCGTGAAATTCTATGGGAAAGATCGATGGTTCTTAGGATTGCATTGCTCCCGTTGTGGTACCAACGGATAGAATTCCGCGAGGTGGTGATTCCAGGCGGATAGAGCTTCAATTTCTCACGGACGGTTTCAAGTCAAATAAGAAACAGACCACTCGTGATTCATGAGATGCGCCAGATACCAGGGCGAGTTTAGCCGAATCAAGATCATACTTTTTGCTCGGCCATGCTCCGATTAATTAACTTTCTTGACGTATCTCCGAACTTGGCATTGCTCGACCACGATACCCCATTAATCATAGCGCGTTGCACGAAGTGATTTCAGTATATAAAAATGGATCTCGGGCGTATACTTGGGAAGGTATATTTATTTGAAGCGTTCGTCCTTGATCGACCTTTAGATTTTCAAACGAAGAGGTATAAATTCTATTCAGGTCAAGGAAATTTAAACTTTGGTAATTTTTAATTCTACCATTCATTAACGTTTGTGCTCGGTCAATGCCGTTTTAATGCTCCTGGTAACGATAGACATACGCGTAGCTTTGTTCACGTGAAAAACTCGAATTTCTTGACTTATTCATACGATGTCGCGGTGATAAAGTTTAAGAAAGTGTAATAAAGAAGTCACCGAATGAAAATGGAACATTTTGCTCGAGAGCTTGTCGGTCTAAGCAGGAATCAATCGGGTCCATTGTGAACTTGGCAATGGACCTCTCATGGAAGGAGAAAGATGTGGACATACGTGATTTACCAGATCCGGTTGCTTACTTAAACTGGAAGACGTGCAGAGAACCAGAGGGAAGAGAGTGAACATATAGTCGCGAGGCGCGGTTTTTCTCTCGCCACGTAGCTATATAAGAAAGTTGATTGCAGTGATCGACTGCAGACGATCTTCACTCTTGCGGTTTCACTGATATATCCGTTTTATCATTCGTCCTCAGCCCTCGGGAGTTTATTCATCGCGAGCTAGGATTTTGTTTAAAAAAAAAATATTCAAATGAAGATATCGGTGAGTCACCTCTTCTTTCATTGTGACATCTTTCAGGACTTTGTCAGTGACAGTGACCTAGTATTAAAGCGTTACGTATTAAGTGGTGAATATTTTTCGGTGACAGTTTAGCCACAATTAATATTCGTTGAATAATTTCTTGTTTCAGACGATAGTCGTTGTAATGGCGGCGGTCGTCGCAGCCTACAAGGACGGAAGACTGTCACCGCTAGAGGACTTTCCACCTTATCAAGGAATTCGTCAGCATTCAACTTTCCACGAGCAACGCCAACCGTTCCAGGAGCAACCATACAAGACGCCGCAGTATCAATCGTATCGACAACGTCCGTACCGACAAGACTCGTCGTCTTATCGTGAACAGATATCCTTCAGGGACTACTCGTTGCCAAAGAGTCGGCCATTTTATGGTGACAGGCAATCTTTCAGGGACGCTTCAGACTTGAAGAACCAGGCTTCCTTCTTCACCGATGGACCATCCTTCCCGAACCATCGATACAAATATCCGACATCGTTCAAAGACGAAATTCAAGATCAATCCGTTGGCGAACAGTATTCCTATCAGCAGGAATCCTTTCCAAATGACTTTCGGATCTCCGATTTATACAAGGACCAAGAACCACCCGGGCAACAGACTTTCGGCCGAGATTCGGAGTACCTGAAACACGGTAAGTCTTTCAACAAGCAGGGCTCTTATCGTTTATCAAGCGTTTTCGCGATGTCGAAATCTCCGTTCGCGAAGAATGGAGCATAAAGGGAAAAGGTCTTTCCTGTTCAGGAAACCATGGTCTCGGTTACGTCTCCGTCCCGCCGATTTCCCCGTATTCCATTGAACGAGGAGGCATCCACAACGATGACACCGACGACGGCCACGACAACCACCCAGAAGCCATCGGAACTGTCTATCCTATCCAGCACAGCTCGGACTATCAGCCAAGTTCATACGTCTGCAACTTCCGTGCCGAAAGTGGCTTCGCACACGGGGACAATGCCAACCGTGAAATTCGATACGGTGAGCGAAATACACACTCCACCTTCCCATTCAACACCGCTGACACTTTCCTCTAACCTTCTCCCGCTTGCCTTCTTCGGTTTTCCTTCGAACGACTCATTGGTGATTTTTCTGGGTCTCTGTCGAAATCCTGACTAGCCGACAGTGACGGAGAAATTCCGATATCGAGTCAACTGTCATTTGTATTGAAGTTTTTAGAAGTTCCCTTGTTGCCTATTATTTACTATATTTACTAATAATTCCAATCTCAGTACCAAGGTTTGGTTTACAATTTCTATAACATTGCTCTCAGTCATCCTTTCATTCTTTAAGTATACCCTGCTCCTTACACTACCCATTCTCACTTTCTTTCTACTCTAAATATCCTTATTCTATTTTCTACCTTTCCTAACCAATCTACTACTTTCACTTTCCTTCTTCCACATAATACTTCCTCTAACGCTGAGTTCCCCCTTTTCAATCCATAACAATCTTCTAACAAATGTTTTAACGTACCCCTTCTTCTTGCCTACTAGATTGTTGTATAATCCTCTGGTGGACAGTTGATAAATGCATCCACGAAATATTAATGGTAGTAATGGAACAGAAACGGTTCTTAGTTTAAGTAACTATTCTAATTGATAACCATGATAGAATGCTCTGTAGACCGTTTCAGACTTAATCCGTCTGTGAACTTGTAAGTTTCGGAAAAATTCGGTTCGTCTTCTCGCGAACTTTTGATCAACCCCCGTCGTAATCCGTTTACAACTTCCCGAATCCGTTCGTGTGACGCGACACCCGCGGATCTTAAAAAGTCCAATAAAAGTTCGTAATTGCTTTCAGCTGGCCGACGACACCGCCACGACCACTTCGGCGACCTCCATGATACCAACCGCATCGGTCACCACGAAGCAATCTTCGAACTTGGCGAATCCGCCGACAGTGGCCAGCTTACCTGTCGTGGCCACGGAATCTCCAATCATATCCTTCGGCAGACAGTACGTAATGGCACTGTCCGAATTGATTACCTGCGCGGTCGATTGCGACCTTTGGCATTCCCACGGTGACACATTCGGTCTTTTTTCCAAGAAAACAAATCTGCTTGTTGAAATCTAGTCTGTTAAAAGTCTCGTTAGTCAAGTGTTAAGACGTTGTACATATTTGCTTCAATTCAATCTTTCAAAAATCTTGGTGGCTTTCATATGGTATAAAAAGAACCAACTTTTTATAAAAAAAGAATGATTAGGGTGTCTTTATATTTTTAAATTTATTGCCAGTGCAGTAAAAAAAATATAGTGGAAAATTTCCAACCAAGCTTGGTCTAGATACAAAGTTAAAACGGGTTGCTCTATGTACACATCTCCCGAAATCCTATAGAATTCACTTTCGAAACTATTTTCAGTACCGTTTCGCCAATTGAATTCCAATCGGGCAAGTTCACGGCTCCAGGGTCCTATTACATCACCAGCGGGGCGAAGAACAAGGCGCAACAGTCGTTGCTCACCTATCTGTTGGCGCAGCAAGGAAAAACAACCCTGAAAAGCAACGAACAGAATCCTCTACTGAACTACGTTGTCCTCCCACCTGTTATGACCAACAGTTTGAACAACAAGATCCAAAACCCGGTATCGAGCTACGTGCATCCGGAGGAGGGGAAGTCCGCGCTAAAGGACAGTCTGCTCAACTATATGCTGCAACAGGAACCGAACCATGGCCTATCGGTTCAACAATCTTCGCTACCGGAAACCGTGAATTACGTGCCGCTGACCAACACGTATGCCGAGAGACCGAAGCTCTCTCTGTCCAGTCTACCGTTCTCAACTTTGTCAGCGGTTCCTCGACCGATGGAAACGATAAACTACGTCTCCGCGACAGTGCCAAGAGTCTCTGGCTTCGCCACTCAAGACACGTCGCCATCAGCCGCCTTCCCTCTGGGTATGCCACACCTTCATACGAACCGATAAAATTCCGCTCGAGTCGTTCTACGATCTCTCGTTCGAACGGATCCTATCCTCGATAGAAAATTTCATCTTTCTGTCCCTTTTACTTCCAGGCTAACGGCGCGAACCATCCTCTCGCGTTGCCATTCGGTTTATTAACAGCCATGCTACCCCGTTCCGTTCCGGGTCAGTTGTAATTTTCGAAATTCCATTCTGTGTCTCCGATTCCGAGGATTTTTCAAGCTACGAATCACGATTTCATTTTCCTGTTTCCCCTTCATGCCAAATTCAATGGTATTTCATATAGATTCCATAGGATGTTCAAATTTTCACATTTCGATCGAAGGTTCATCCCTCGACGTTCTCAACTCGGCCACGTCGTTACCATCGAGTTTGGGGACAGGCTTCACGCAAAGTCAGTCCCCGAGTATATTTAGCAGTTTACCTGCTGGGCTGAACGGTGGCATATCAGCGGGGATACCGGGCAGCCTGTCAGCGACCGTTCCCGGCAGCCTGTCTACTCTGAGCTTGGGTCAGAACTTCCAACATCTAGGCCATCTACGACAGTTCGAACCGGCGAGGAGTCAGCCTCTCTCCTATTCTCCAGGTAACCACGATCGATTGAAGTGTACACACTTGTTTTACCGTCTTTCTTTTTCCACATGTCATATCCTACTGTCTGTTCAGATGACAAGTCAGTAAAAATAACCGAAACATTTATGTTCTAAAGTCAGCTATTGGCTGGCAACTATTTTTGTCCCAGTCCCTCCTAAATGGACATCACTTCACTTTATTTACAGTTGAATTGCTAATTGTAGAAAGGGGATATCTCCATTTTTTAAAGATACGACCCTTTTCTGCAGTACAGTAAATTATCGATGAGTGTCCGAAGGCTCCACTGAGGTCTCCCAGTGGTGGGGATGACATCTGAATACTCAGTCCCGAGGAGCTTTCGAACAATCATCGATAATTTACTGTACTGAAGAAAAGGGTCGTATCTATACGTTATCCACTGAGCTATGGACGTAATTAATCTCCGTTTTCTACAGGAACGAGAGATGTCCAGAGGATCTCCCTTGAAAATTGTCATCCCCTGCAATTTATAAGATGTTGACATGTCCTCCTTCTGTAATTAGCGATTCAACTACTGATTCGACTCGTTGAATAAGTTATAGTAGCTCATTATAATCGGCTAAGTTCGCCGAATATACTGAAAATGTCTTTCTATTTTGTATACGCTCCTCTCGGTAACGGGTGTCCAAAGATTGTTCCGGCTTCACGTTTCGTACCGTGTAACCCACGTTACGCGTGCGGTTCTGTGCAGGATTGCAGCTGCAGCTGGGCGGTTACGGCGGGATAGATTACACCTTACGGCCGAGTAATCCTGCCCCACGGCCCTTGGAGCTTGGCATCGCGAAGGTGGGCTTAAGTTTGCCGGAATTTCCGCGACAGCAGCTTCCCGCATTCTCCAAGGTGAATTTCCAACGAGTAATCGCGCCCCTCAGCTGGCCTGTCAGCCGGCAATCACTTGATTTTTGGGAGACTAGCATGCTTTCTACAGAACACCTACTTTAGAATCGCGTTAACTGATTTTATTTGAATATATAAAATCCTCTAACTCTCTAGAACTTTGTCACCAGTTTGATCCATCCGTGAAGCGTCTCGAAAGTTCCGCTTCAAATCACCTAGTATTCGACGACATTCGTGGCTCTCTGAACAGTTGAGCCCTCTAGTTCGTATTGTTTTATGCATCGTGAATGTTCGAAAGTCACCGAACTCCTTCAACGACGTGAATGCGTTTGGGCGTCGCGGTTCTCTGGCTATCGGAAAGTCGCCTCGTTCGAGTTCAATGGTTTGGCTTTCGGTTGAAACTTCGTCCCCCTCCGACATGGGAAATACAGATACTCGCACGGGCGGAAGTTTGTCGTTAGGTGCTCCACTCTCGTGCATGCCCTGCAGGAATTTTAAGCGATACATCGATCGCAAGATTTCCATAGTTTAATGGAAGCCACCTTTTCGGTATTTCGCCTGAAGAAATTTTCTCTGTTACATCCTCGTGTGTTGCACAACATTCCATCGATACGGTGTACATGGTGCATTAAATTTATTATGCCGTGGCAAAATAATCCTAGATTTTGTCAGTTTTCATGGTTTAATCGTCGACATGCGTGTCAGTGGTTCGGGACATGATGTAAACCCTCGAACGGAGAGTTTACCTATTGTCAGAACAGTTTTGGAATTTTGCATGTTATGCAAATACAATAACGTAACGAATATCAATGGCTGTTTGTTTCAGTTTCGAGCTCTGTGGAAATATGAACGTGTTGTTATTTATTGTTGTTCACGTCGCTTGGAAATGTTATGAATCTTGTTGATTGGCTATTCAAAATAATTTCTCACGTGAATTGACTGCTGTACGAGTACTAAATCTCGAACTCTAATGTTAAGTAATCGCTGGTCTGAATTGATAAAAAAAAATCCATTATGATCACGAAAAGCTTTTTCTCGCAGACTCTGGTTGCTTGCTCTACATTTAGGGTATTATGCACGAATAAGAACGTTAACCGTGAAGGATATGCGCCCTCCACTTTCCGCGAGTTTCCCATTTACATTAATTATGTCCCGAGAAGTTCGTGTCTGAATACCGCTGGCGAAAACTCGACGTCAAAGTAACGAGAATATTATTTGTGATAAGCTTTAACCGAAGAAGCTTTCCATTATCCCTGGTGAGATCGATTTACCGTGTTCCCTAGATGAAACAATAGATTCTTTTCATGGGTGATACCCACGTATACATGTTGAACATTCAACGCAGAACGTCGATTCTAATATTTTTGGCCGTGAACGATTTAACAAAATAATTTTTCTTTTCACGAGAGAGTGGAGTAGTGAGTAGGAAAGACAAACAGGAGCCGACAGCCAATGAAACGGTCGCAAAAACGTGCCCAAACTTTCCTACAGTCGCGTCGTCTTTCCGGATCGGTGAAGTTATAGAGAGGGAACAACACAGTGCTTGCATAAGCAACTCGGAACTTCCTTGTTACAGATGAGCCTGGAGCATCCTGTGTGGTAGATCATCGACCGCGAACAACCTCAGGAACTACAGTATGTGTTTAAGAAACTTCCAAAGTCGGGGATCTAGAATAATGTTGCTGAAAAACGAATCATATCGTAGTTGTAAGTGTTATCTAATTATAAGCGTGTGTAATATAACGTTCTTAAGAAATAGAAATAAATTTTGTCACTTGTTACGATCAACGTGTAATTAGTTCTCCGACTTAATTCATCCAGTTTGCCAATTCCAACACCGTTATCCGTTACCCTCCTCGACTTTTCTTTATCACAATGTAATGCAATTATGCTTTGTCAATATTATTATCGGCATTATTCTCTCCATCTTAGAATATTCTGAGTCTGGCTACTAAATATTACCCTTTCTGATCTTTCTGATTAAATAAGAATATATAACCCAGATCTTGATGTAATATACCATACCTTATCGATGCTGCTGTTCATATTATTATCCATTTTAGAATTTTCTAAGTATGGCTATTAAATATTACCCCTCCTGTTCGTTCTGATTAAATAAGAATATATAACCCAGCCCTTGACGTAACACAGCATACTTTATTCGAAGCTACTGTTGACGTTACGCGTTCTATCTCGGTATTTTTTCAGCCAGCGTCGCTACGCATTAACCCTTTCGTATGTTTTCTTATTACGTCGGAAATTCCTTGCGTCGACCTACTATCTTTTCCCCCGTGTTCGCACCACGCGACCTTCATCCTCCCCTTTCACGCCACTCTTCTGGGTTCTTTTTTTTTTATCGCTGCATCTCCTTTCCTTTACCTCTTAATGGGCCGCGCGAACAACCCAGGACGTCCGACGTGAACAAGGGGTCACGCTACCGTATGGTGTCCCGAGGCGCCCTTTGCCACCCGGGCGTTCGTAAAAGTCGATGTGAAACGATTTCGTTGCAGATTGGATTTACCCGGCGTCCGTACCTTCTTGGCCATGACCATTGTCACTGTGAATTGCATTGACCACGTTCCACGGTCACCTGATTTCTAAGGGACGCTCAACTGTCCCCGCGAACATTCTCTCCTAATCTATTAAATCATCCCGAAAGTAACAGTTTGAAGTGCCCGAAATTATTTTTTTTTTTAATTAAACACCTTCGTTCATTACTGTGGACGCCTACTTTGTCACTATAGTCACAATATTTGTAACATTTTTTTACGATTGGCAGCACGAAACCTTTTTAAATGACATCCAAATGTTACAAAAACGGTGTTACTGTGACTAATAGTGCCATTACTTATTGCGAGCAAACGCATAGTTTATGTAAAAAAATTCATTTAAATCTGTTAAATAGACTTAAAATGGTTATTGGTCTCTGAATGGCCCAACGAAAAGTCTTAAATGGACTCCTGGTATTTTATTGAAAAAAAATGTTTGTACAAGATACCAAAAGGATGCAGTGAGCGGGTTAAGCGACAATTTGAGGGTGTGGAGTAAGAGTAAGTGTAAGTAAGAACAATTAGGGTACTCGAAGAAATGCTTGAAATAACTTAAACAGGTACCATCATGCAGATTTATAGGGTGACTAAATACTTACTGTTGACATGGATTTTTGTAAATGAAATTTCCCGTTAATTTATACTATATTTTATTAATTTTAACAAGTGTCCGTGTGTTCAGTTTGTCTCTGTATGTTCGTGTCCGTGTTCTCGCGTGTGAATATGTATAAGTATTGCCATCGGTACATACAGCGTCTTAGATATTCATTTTTTTTTTTGTTCACCGTGTTTCATTTCGTCCTCCGTTTATCGGTTAGTCTCGGCGAATGAAACAACCGCCGTCTTACATCTATGCCCTGTATAGACCATTCGTAGTAATAATTAAGAAATTCATAGGAAAAACGTAGTTCTGTTCGGAGCGAAACACTCTCTCGCATGGACACTGACTAGGTAGTTTCAATTAATTTATTTCTTTTCGTTCAGTGTATGTTCTCTGTCTTTCTTTCTTTTTTTCTTTTGTCTGAATTCTCACGCAACGAGGAGTTAGAGACCAGCCTCCAACCATGTTTCGCGGGGATCTCCGTGGATTCGGGCTCAGTTTCGAATCCAAGGAGGCAACCCGGACTCATTCACAGGCATTCGTATACGCTCTTCGTCGATTAACTATATGATATTTACACAGATGTACAACGCCGAACCCCAGAACTTCGTCGTTCCGCGGTAATACAGACACGTTTCGCGTACGTGCAATCATTATTATAATACATACACACTTGTTATATATATACAGAGAGGGGTTACGTGTCAGGTTAGAAAAATACACCGATCTTACGCTTTTTCGGCAAGCGCGGTTACGCTGGAACAGAACGCTAGGCATTGATAGTTCTCGCTCGATCGCGGAAGCGCACGCTAAATCGACGATCGCTCGCGACACCTGAACCCTTGAACGAAACCTGGATTATTCCCATATGTATTCGGTCACTTATTTGAATTTACTATCTTCATACAAGTGTTCGGAAACGTTTATGTCAGTTCCAGTGACTTGTGAAAGGGAGACGAGAGGAAGAAATGTGAAGGCTTTTACGGTGTACGATCGGACGTTTACATGACAAATTAATTTTTCGTAAGGACACAGTGTAGGCTCATTAAATCGACATTGATAATTGGTTTTCTCAGGCAGATGCATTCGAGATCTCTTTTTGAATTCAAGAATGTATGAATGATATGTAAAAAGATAGGATTCGCACTAAAGAGAGTATATAAAACAATTTCGTATCGACAAAAGCATCACCTCAAATCATTAATTTTCACACACCTGTCATTAGTCCATAATATATTGAAATTGTTCATTCTCCGTAACATTAAAGTGGGACACCCTGTATACAATTTGAACAACTCGGTCGGTTAATTAGTAAAATATATCTGCCCCAATTATTCGCCTTCTGTTCGCAACAGCCGGTCAATTTTTCATTTCCAGCGTTACGGATGAAAAACAATCGGTTGAAGGAATGGTTGGCTAATGATCGCATTTGCCCGACGTTTCGGTTCAAGGGTTCGGGCTCGTGGGACAAAAAGAATCGACGGATCGTTTCTGTGTTTCTGGGACCGTTCCCACGGAACTTTCCTATCCCCGTTAACGATCTATTCGTCGAAGGGGGGGAGGGGACGAGGCGAGAGAACTTCGCCAATTAATAACCTCCCCCCCCCCCCCTTCGAGGAATGGTTCCTTTATCTCGCCGCGGCGTGAAATAGCACGCGGCTCGATCTATCGGCGGATCGGGGGCGCGTTTAAATTGTCGCTGGCCGGGATAACCGGGCGAAAAGTTCCTTAAGACGGTTACGGAAGGGCGTAAAGTTTGCCAGTAGACCGCCCGCCACCGCGGAGGATTTACCATAGAACGACTCGGATTTCCATGGTTGTTCGGTTTAAGGAGGGCTTACGAACGCGAATTAACTCCTTCGCACCAAGCAAAAGCACAGCCGGCCGGTTTCGATTCAGCGCCGCTTGATGTCGATTAAATCCTCCGTTTGCGGTTGACGTCTATGTTTTCGAAAGAATGACGAATTTCTGACGATAAGAGGCAGCTGACGTGGAAACAATTTATTTTTAATGGATTTTAGATTGGTTTGCAAGATCTTTGAACGTCAGAAAACGGGAACATTTCTTGACGAATCGAAAATACAGTAAATCATCGATGAATGTCCGAAGACCTTTCGGCACTGAGTGTTCAGACGTCATCCCCACTGCTGGAATGGTTTTACGGGTACCAACCCCTCAGTGGCGGGGCTCACGTCTGAATATTCAGGGCCGAGCAGTCTTCGAACACTCAACGATAATTTACTGTATCGTGTATGTCTGACTTACGACGGATGTTTCCACTTAAGGGTCTCTGATGTCCAGCGAATCTAGGTTCAGGGGGGATCGTGTGTTATTCGCACTACGGACGTGACACGCTGCTTCAATATAAACTATTCATTATCACAATTCATCGAGAAGGACTTTTCCCTAATTTGTTTTTCTTTTTGCCTAGCGATTTGCGATACACTCTTACTATCGGTTACGTGCTAGTGTTTTTAGTAATTTACGGCGTACCTAGGATTTATTTAGCGCGGCTCTTCGCGTATCGCGGTTTGCCAGACACGGCCTCGAGTCAGTAAGAATTCGTTTTAGTTCCTACGGTTATTTACAAATATACACTTGGAAGCTTACGGCTACGTGATACAACTCGTGTTCGTAGAGTCCATACAGAGTAAAAAGCTTCGATTGTAGACGTTATTGCGATAGCTTGGGTCACGCGAAACGTTTCGTCGGCGCGGTGCTCGGAGTACAGTGATGTGTCGCTTTTACTCGTTCGATATTTATGACTGGATACGATCATATTTCGAAGCGGGATACCGAATGACTTCAGACTCGTCGGAATTTTCGTTTGTACACGCTCAATGACAAAGAACAACCGAGATTTAGGAAAACGAGTTTGAGGAGGTAACTAAAACTTGATAATGTCAACTTGCACTATGAGCCATTCAATATTCCTATTTCTCAAAATATGAGCCATTCGTTACTACAATTTCTCAAATTATGAACCATTCGTTACTATTATTTCCCAAAATATAAGCATTATGCATCCTCGAATTTATAACTTTGCGTTTACGTCTTGGAGGAAGGTTGCCTAGTTTCTACCATCACCTAGGTTGGACCATTATTGTCACTTGCCACGTGTAAGTAATTTGTGCCGTATGATGCACAATATGTGCATGATAGTAGTGATTGCATGTAAGTTACAATTAGTATATAAGCAACACATATTGTCTATCGTACAGCGCAAATTGCTTGCTCATGACAATTTACAGTAGTAGTCCAATCTAGACGACGGTCGAAACTCGGCAGTCTTCCTTATTGTTATTTCCCTCCATCGTCTCAAAGCAATAGAAAGACAATTCCAACATCAAATTCGACTTATCGTTGGCGAATGACTCATTCCACACACACACGATCGAAACGAAGAACAAAGGGGATGCCAGTATTACGATACGATGATCTATAGAGCCGATGCTAATTAGATTTTAGTGCACGTCACTGTATCCGACGGTTCCTTTGTCCGCGGTTGTAGTTTCTCGTGGCCCCTCTGGTACACGCGTGCCTGTGTAAACGCGTCTCGGATGCCAATGCACGGACAGGTATCGTGCCTCGTGCTCATATTGATATGTTTGAAAATTCGGTCGCAGGAGACACTTGAGGCTCGCTCGCTCACGGAGACGGAACGGTGAGGCGGCGCAGGTAGGGTATATCGATACAGGGCGCGCGCACACAGGTGTTTCTCGATGCGTCGTCCGTTGTCTACTCTGTCGAACGACCGAAACGTTAAAGTGTTTATCTTCGCGAGGAGATTTCATCCGGGTTGGCACACAGGCAAGAAAGAGCGGACGCCTTTCGCGTATGGATTTTCGTTTCCCGTCGACGGTGAACGGGAACGCTCGGAGCGGTTAGCAGATAGACGCTAGATCAATTTTCATCGTGGGGGGAGGGGGGTGGCCGCGTAACGCGGAAGTGATGGACAGAATATAGAGGAGGAGAGAAGAACTTCGATATGTATGACAGAATTTTCTGTTAACCCTTCCGGCCTGTTCATTTCACTGAATACAGTAAATACTCGATGAGTGTTTGAATGCTCCTTGGCATTGAACAGGTCCCTTGGTGTGATGCTGACTTTTTAATGAGGTTTAGCACAGTGATACAGCTTGGAATTGGTAAGCCAATGATATTTCTTTCGGCTGCATATGGCCATTAGTTTATGAAGTATTTAATGTTTAGTGCAGAGAAGCCTTAAAACCTCCGTCGACGATTTGCTGTATTTTGATCGAAGCGTATCAATTTAATTGATATGGAAGTGAAGGGTTCGTATTTCGGTGCATTTGTCAAATGAATAGTGGGGTAAATAAACCAGCGAAGGAAGAAGCTCATGAAATGTTTCCGTTTTTAGTATTACAGAGGTGATAGGATCTTGCAACTAGCACCGGAAGGGTTCAAGCAAAAAAATTCGCGGACAGTGTGAGATCCAAAGAATGAAATATCGAGGAAGGTTCGAATCAGGGCGATTCTGTAAATAAGAAACTTGGACTGCGGTGGTCGCCGACTGGTGGAGTGTTAAACGAGGAGAAAGATTCGAACGGTCGAAAGTTCAAACGGTACGGTGTGCGTCGGACGTGTTCGATAAGTGAGACTTTAGTTCCTCCTTCGTGCGAGTTCCGGAAGATCGACAAAACGGAGCTCTGGGTCCTCTTTACCATTGACAAAATTCATGAAGAGATCGTGGCGAAGGGAAGGTGGAGGGACCTCGTCCGTTGATATTCGTTCTGTCGAGACGGATAATAGGGTGGTGCGGGTTCGTACGCGTCACGAAGGAGACCTTTTTCGAGCAGACGCCAATATAAATATAGCGAGTACCCTCGGTTCTTTTGCGTTCAGCCAAAAAATATTGCTATACCTTACGAGCTACAGTAATACTGCCACGGCATATTAAATAACCAACGAAGTATATCTACACAGCGCGGTCTGCATGCGTTCCAATTAACCTTTCAGCTTGGACGTTCTCTCACACCTTTTCTTATTCGTTTCAAACGATTTCCGAGCTTCGACGTTTCGTTTCGTCGCGCGACTAACACCGTGGCGCTCCTTTAGCGGGCTAATTAGTCTACAACATTCATTTTGTAATTCGGGTCTAACATCGATGCACGCTACCTCCGGTTTGACATCGTCGGGAACTCGAACAGTGACGCGTGACAGGTAGATGCGAGCGCGCAGGGAGTATTACTGGTGATCTGGTTTTCTGGCGAACAACAGGCGAAAATAGCGACATTTAATTATTTACACGTATTCCGATCGGTCCTGTAATTTTGAAAATAATCATCTAATCTTATAGAAAGCTGTATCATCTATAGCAAATCATCCATGAGTGTTCGAGGAGTCTTCGGCAGTTAGTCTTCAGACGCCATCCTCACCACTGAGCACTTGACTGGTTTCACAGGGGATTAATAGTGGGGATAACGTCTGAACACTCAGTGCTGAGGAGCCTTCGAACACTCAACGATGATTTACTGTATTGAAATATATTCATATGAAACAAGAGTTTATAGTGAAATAAACGACAACTTGCCACGCAAAGTAGATTGCCATTTAATTAACTATTGAAGAAAGTTCATGGAAAGTGTTGTATACCTTCTGACGGAGCACACGTTGAGCTGCTCGATTGTCCAATGCCTCGTTGTTCCTCCTCTCCCCAAGACAAACGCGACCGTAGACCGGCGTCGCTTGTTTAAAAGCTGAGGAGCTTGTGGAAAGCTTTGCGAAATTCGGGATTGAACACAGTGTAGATTACAGGATTCACGAAGCTGTTCATGTACCCTAGCCAGGAGGTCACGATGAACGCCGTGACACCCGGCTGACAGGTCGCCTCGAGCTTGGTGCAAAGCGCGTCCATGATGTTGCAGGTGAAGAACGGCAGCCAACAGATTAGGAAGACGCCTGGAATCGTTACCGACGGTAACATCGCTCTCGCGTCTTCAAGAAATTGAAGGACAAACACTAACGAACAGCTCAAGACAATTCGAGCGCGATAACTGTCCTGTGTTGCAAATTAGCCAAAAGTAGCCAGGTATACATACCCAAAACTATGGCCAGCGTTTTAGTCGCCTTGCGTTCCTTCTTTGCAGAGCTCTTTTCCCTTTTCTTCTTGCTCGCCTTGTTCGCCTTGTATATCGTGAACCTGGACCCGGCCGCTGCGTTCCTCTTGTCCTTTTTACAGGTGGACGAGCCGGACATGACACTTTGCGTACGTCCAAGCTGAAGGGGTAATAGGGAACCCGCGCTCTTCAGCCTTTTTAGCTCCTGCTTGCTCGCCTCGGCGCCGTTCTTCTTCGGCAACGAACTGGAACTTGGGGTCGCCCCCTTCGGCGGCGGCGATGACGAGGTCGAGGAAGACGGCGCCGAGGTGATACGCGGATTCGGGCTCGGACTGGAGTTCGTCTCGAGGGTTTCGTGGATCGCCATGCTGCTCGCAGCTGCATCGTAGCCCGAATCCTTTCGCGCGTTCTGCGTTCCGCCGAGCTGAGCGTGCGCCACTGCACTGAAACGATAACTGCAATTCGTGTATCAGTGGCAATACACGGGGCGATTTTACACCCCAGACAAGGTACCTAGCGAGCTGAACCGGTCCCCGATGACCACCGAGACGAACGTTGGTGGAGTCCCTCGCGGAGAACGTTTCTCGTAGATACGATTCCTCCACGTAACGACTTTCCAAACGAGGCACCGGGAAAATGATTGGATCGTACAGTAACGCTTAAAGTGTACGACATCCATGACAAAGCATTCTACGTGACCAGTCTTGCTGGTTCGTCGACGCGATGGGACTCTGGAAGATATCAGCTGGTACAACGCGGTTTCCATGTGTGCGAACCACGTATCTCGGCCTCGTGATTAACCAGTGGATTCTGTAATTACTATTGAACTACGGATTTCCGTGAGGCGGTTACTGTAGTTAGGCCTTTGTGACGGATTTGAAGTTAGTAGAGTGGAAAATGTGTGGTACCGTAGATTTGAACTGTTAAACGGGGAAGACCGGATGATTGATTTTTTTGTACTAGACTTTCTGGTAATTTTATTGCCTTTGAATGAATTTACAAGAATTTGAAAGAACAAGTTTGTTATTGGACAAGGTAATTCAGGTTGTATTTAATTAGATCCAGCAGGGTAAACTTAGCACACGTATCCACGAGACTGCTATGATAAGGCTGTGATGAAGCTGTTGTTTGTCCCAATGTGAATTTACTTGTTACTTCAATTTCCCGTTTTATTATGTACTCTATTACCGGTTTTTATTTGTACGTATTATATTAATATTTGAACTGTGAAGGATACTCCTTTCTGCCCTTCTCCCCCTGAAGGGAGCGATCTCCTGGGCTGCATCTTCTGTAGCGAATCGATACGGTGACCACTCCGAGTTGCTGGACCAGTGGACAGTCGACAAACAAACGAATCGATTTCACAGTGGACTGGTTTATCGGCGGTCCGGTTTCTATTTTTATCGACTGTGCTTGCGAATAATTCTTTACGCCAATGAATCAGCGGATCACAATAAAAGATGTACCGGCTCTTGGTTTCGAACGGCGGTACTAAAAAAACCCCGACTAAGATTTATTTTTTAAATATTTGCCTCAGAGGAACGTATTGACAATACTACATTCAACATTTATAGGAGAGGGAATTGTAAACTATCCGTCAGAGATAGATAAAAATGACAAAAGCTTCCTGGTATTACCGTCAAGACTAAAATGCTAGTCTCTGGTATGACTTCGTAAAATATTATACCCTCTGCTAGCACTAAATTTCAGAAATAGTTTCGTTAGCCAAACACCTTTTTCACCATCGTATGTATCATCAGATCATCTTCCTGGTATCTCGTAAATTCCACGAAGTATAGTTAAAAGAACAGTAAAAAAATGTGGTCATTGTCTAACAACTTTCCCTAACACTTGCTAATACATAATATGTCTCTATTATCGCCACCCAGTATATCGTGAACATATATTACGTGCCATCGAATTAAAAGCACTCAGTACAAATTCCTAGAATCAATAGAATGATCTTCGTGTAATGTACTATTTCACCTAGCCCGTAATTTCGACCAGATACAGCCGTTTCGGTGACCAGCGAAACGTTTAAATCGTGGACACAGCAGTTTCATGGCTGGCCACCCGTGGAAACGGGACCGTCGAGCGTTACTCGAGGGGTGAACGAGATTGAAAAACAGTAGCTTTAGGACCGTCGCGAACGTTCGTCTCGGCCGCTGGGCGACCGTGAAGTTTATTGGACTCTTACGCTGCTTCCTCGACGACCGTCGCCAAAAAGAACTCGGTGCTCCTGTCGTTCGAGATGACCACGACGGGATCGAGCGGTGTCTCGTCCTCGTCCTCGTTGCTACCGGACGCTGTGTTCGTCGGCTCCTCCATCCCCGGAGCAACCAGGGCAGCCGCCCCAAGCGCGGTCTCCGCGAACCTTGCCACACAATACCCACTACGTGATCTTAGTCAAAAGCGTCTAAAAAAAAGCCTCTACACTTAGCATGCTTTTAGTATACCTCGGGCGTCGCGCGGCGTTAATCCGGCAAAGGGGGCAGAAAATTAATCTATCATGCACAAAAGCGATCACGACCGCGCGCTTTCGCGAATCCTCGAATAAAGAACCCGGCTGCTACTTCGTTGAATTAACATCCTGATGCGTGATTCTGTTGGACGAAGGAATGGAAGGTTTGCTGTTGACGGAGCTCGACTTGTGACGCGGAGGACTTGGCCATACATTCTTAAAGGGAGTTGTTTGTCGAAGGAAGGTTCAACAGATACTGTGCATTGTCGACAATGAAATACAGATTTAGGTATGTAGTTTGTTGTTCTAAAAATCTTAACTTTGGGCAAACATTAATTGCTCATTGCTTGGAAGGAGATTCTGTATTGTTTAATTCTGTAGTCGAACTTTACAAAACAATTGTGAGAACTGATTGGATCGAATGATTATTTATAATTATTGTTTGAACGTTTGAGTCGTTTAGTACAATGGCAACGGGAGTGCACGTGAACTGCTCACATCCATAAATAAAGAAACTTCTATCACCGCGACGTTATTGATCTTCATGGGACTATGATTCAGCAACCTAATGATTCACTGTCATGAAGATAAATAACGCAAACGGTCCACAAAGAACATTCGGGGCTTTAACTCTTCCCCGATGGGAGTCAACGGGAATTTCACCGTGAGAGTTCGATGGATTGAGACATTATTGGGATTATCGAGATTGACCCGATGTAAGGGCTTGGGTCCCCAGGGTAATTCCGCCAATGGGAACGCAGGCCCGTCGCGTTCAACGCAGAGACTCCTAGGTTCGTAGCCGATAAAATCGTCGCAAGACGCGTGTGTATATTATGTACGAATTTCGATTGTCGTATTATCCGGATAATGTGGACATTGGCAGCCGTACGCGGTATATCCGTGATCGGATTACAGGTATGTATGTAACTGACGTTACAGGTTGGATAGGCGAAACGGCTACTACTGGAATCGGCGCAGCTGATCCCGATAAACCGTTGGATGGTGGAAAATTGAGGCCAAATACAATCTCCTTTCGTTATTTGCCAAACTGCGTACAGTGCGGTGAACTTCAAAAAACAGAGGAGAATAGAGATTTTATATTACATATGTGCAATCTGCATAATTCATTTCGATGTCGATTTGGATCAAGAAGCTAAATCAAACACTGCATTCCTCGGTTATTCTCTATTTGTTCAGGTAAGGTTTGCAATAATCGAGATTCAGTTGTGTACATAATGATAACTACATTAGGTAAGTGGATTATATACAGCGTTCAATCGTATGAAAAGTTCTCTGGATTTTATGAAATGCAAATAACCTAGGAGGATTCCAGTTAAAGTGTGTTTTTTTTCATTTGGATGTCTCGTTTAACAAAGAGAGATAGAGGAGGTGTTCAAACGGTATTCACAAAAGAAAGACTGGGATTGTTCTACTAACACTGAACCAGGGTAAAATGATCGCACTAAACCGGATCGGGCTGTAACTCACGGATTGAGAGCTCCTCGAGTACGAACGGATCGTAAATTTTCAAGCGTACCACTCGACACACGCTCGATACGAGCCCGTGAAAATAATTAATAATTCTGTTTTCGAAAGTTGCGGCCGGCAACAACGAAAACAAACTGCGAAGTTTCGGATGCTCGGGAAATTTCGACGGTAACTTTGCACCCGGCGAGGTTAATATCTGAAAGCATTATCCTTATCTGCGAGCATAACACAGCTTCGACTATTTAACGCGGACCGTTCCGATATGGCTTTACAGGGTGTAACGATTTCGTTCAGGAATCGAAATCGATCACTCAAGTTATCTCTATTTATCGAGAAATTTTTTGAAGATGTGCTCTGGGAACATTATACAAGGAATTTGGGGAGTACATTGTACAGGAGGAGGGGACACTTTCAATATATACAGAGTGTCCCATTTAAGTATGACCCTCGAATATCTTTTTTAATTCTGAAATTAAGAAAGTGTTTTTCACAATTAAGAAAAGATATTCGGGGAATCACACTTAACTGCGACACCCTGTATATCAGAATATTTCTTAGATACTTTAATAGATGTATCAGATATTCACTTAACTTCTGCTAGATAGAAAATTTATTCACAAGGATATTCAAGATTTAATATGATACGACAAAAGTGTAATACGGTATTTCGGTAATACACCTGAAGTTATTGTAACAATGAAGGGATTACTTCCGCCATTTTCGCTCAGTTCACGATATATCATAATATTTCTTCGTGGAGCGTAATAGGAGCAACGCGTCGTTTTTTAATACACCAGAGTTATTGATGTTGCAGCATATGAGGGGACAAAAGAGCAGGGAGAATTTGTGGAGGATGACGCAGGTCCGAGATTATGTTGAATACATCGGACCCAGGGGAAAAGACGCGGTCGCACAGCCAAAATGTGACCGTTCCTACGAACAGCTAAGTCTAATTTATCGTCGGTGTTTGTACATCCTACTTCGTAACCGTGGCAGTCAGGAACCGACCTATAAATAATAATTAGGGAGCCAGAATACCATCGTGAATATCGCTCGGCCTAGTCGATATCGCTCTGATAGAGGAGACACCTTGTGCGGATTAGAAACTAGTGAAATTTGGCTCAGAAATGGAAATCCAAACTTTGTATCTGCGGTGCCAGAAAACGCAAACTGCTTCTGAAATGCTACGATTCATTACTGTACATCGTATCTGAAACTCCTAAATACAAACTATTTAGACTACTGGAATTTCCTCGCGGAATCAGAAAAGTTTAGGTACTATCTACAATCAAGTGTTATTGCGAATGTTATATTTCGTTAAATATCATCATCTAAATAATATGACCTCATAATATTACCAACAGTGTATACGTATCAATAAAAATTACCTAAACAATCAAAGACTCGAAATATTTCCGAAAGAGTTCATTCACCAATATACATCTATATCCTCCAGTAGTCTCTACCAGTTAATACATTATGTAGTACAATCTTAAGACACCCTATACACACTTCCACCCAGTGACTTTTCGCCTCTTCTGTCATTCGTATATCCTCGTTACTTTATACGCGTCATTACCGGATCAAAGGAAGAATCTCTTAAGCTGTAACCTTCCCTCCGGTCCAGGTGGCCCGACAAGAACGCTATTTATTCCCTTCCCACGACGAAAAAGAATGTGGGGCCTCGAAAGTGGACATTAAATCATCTTCACAGGACGAACAAGTCTACGTGCCTTCGACTCGACCGGCGAGAACCACCGTCGGGAGACTCCATAGTTCCCGTCGTCGATGAACAAACGTACGACACTCGGGCGAACGGCCAGGCACAAAAGCCGGCAATTAAATCGAAGGCGAAGTAGTTGGCTATTCAAGGCAAGTACGCCGACCCCGGGACAACGGAAATGAAGCCCCCGTTCTCGCGCGAAGAAAAGCGTATTATCCGGAGATGCTCGGAGCTTAACCTCGCCTTATCCTTTCCAACCCCCTTAGCCACCACCCACCCCTCCTTTTTCCTCCACCTGCCCGACGACTTTCTTTTCTACGCGCACGGCGTCTTTCCTACTTCGGCCGACATATCCTCCCTCTCCACGGGACGCCAATCTCCGTGAGAAATCGCCTCGTTGGAATGCAAGAGTTATACGGGCGAAAATTGAAAAAAAATGGCGGTCTCCTTGTGCACGCGACACATTCGGAATGAAGACCGTACGTCTTCGAGCGGGTCGCGTGTACCCACACGACTCACTGGATCCGCGAGTGAATTTATCGCGCTTAAAGAGCACTTTGATCTCTGGCTTCGCGCCGCGCTTCCTTCCAGCGTGGAAATTGAAAATTGGCTCCTAGCGCGTAGGTATGTAGCTTCCTGTTGAGATATTGCGGACGGGATCGCGACGGGCGCGGTGTCTTCCGACTTCGTCGCGTGTTTCCGTGCTTGAATGATTCTTCGGTCGTTGTTCGATGGAAAAGGGGTTTCTAATTTCATGCTCCGGAGATTCGTGCAATTGTGAACATGGAAGGGTAACGTGCGTATATTTTGGTTATTGTTGAGTGAAAGGTTGGAAGCTGTTTTCGAGTGGTAACATTTATGATAATGGACAGTACGATTTAGGGTGATAGTTGGGCTAAAATTATCTGTGCAGTTGTACTTTTGATGCTGATAAGTTTTATTATTCGTGCAAGACTACACGATGCTTGTAGGGTGGAGATTATGAAAAATTAGAACGAACAAATGTATGTATGGAAAGAACTGTATGTTTTAGTATAATTTATGGAATGCTAGGAATCTACTGCTTCCAAACTTACAATCGACAATGTAACTTAGATTGTTGCACGTAAACTGATGGACAATGGACTCGATGGAAATTGGTTTCACAGACAACCAAATGTACACTTTAATTTTATTTTGTTGTCAACGGTTTTCCTTCAAAAAATCATAACAATTAATAAAATCCACCAGTTCATTTGAAACAACGTAATAATACAGCATGCAATCGGTCAATCAAATTCCTTTCAACAGTCAACGAAGTGTTGGCTTTGATTCTCTTTCACCGAGGCATTTTCGAACTTTATACGATTTCGCACGATATATCGAATCAATAATTTCGCCTTCACTGATATTAGACGGCGTCGAAGACATTTTTATTCGCGGAAAACGGTAGCAATTCTCGAGAAATTTCTGAAACCCGACGAAAGAATTTCCATTCATTTTCTCCCTTAACCTCGGCGTCTGCTTCTGAAGGAATTCCTAGAAAATTCTTCGTGAATTCGAGAAGAACGTGGTAACGCGACCATTATCGGTCACGGAGGAGGGAAGTGTCGTCTCACCTGCGGGTATGCGCGATGTTCTCGATTATACTGCCGGGTTTAATGTCGCCCATGTTCGGCTTCCGGTTGGCCCTGGCTTTCCTCGCCCTGTTCCGCAACGCCTGGAAACGTGAAATTGAAATCGCTGGTTCAAGATAAATCAGCACCGCGAAATAAATTCTCCTGCGTGTCGGATAACACGTTCGACACCCATTATCGAGTGTACATTGGCATCGGACCGTGGTACAATCTGTACCCATGAATATCGATCATTTTAATGCATTGGGGTCATATTTTCTTGAGATTTGAAACGTCTTAATAAGGATACATAGGATCATTATAGTGAAAAATAGATGGAATGTGTCGTTAAATAAAAAATAATGAGTCATGAATAAACAATGAATCATTCATTCGTTGGACACTGAATGGAAAGAATTTATATAATATTTTACTCGGAGAAAATTGAAAATGTTATTCAACAGTTCATAGAATATGCAATATGAATGGACCCGTTTATATTGTTACTATCCACCAAGTTATATTCATGTAAAGTTTTACTCATTTTAAGTTCAGCTGTGTTGGATCATACTTGATACCGTTCAGTTGGGGAAACCTGCCATGAATACGACCAACAAATTCGGTCCTTATGATAATGGTGAAATTGTAATTATGGTAATAACTTTCCTTGCATAATATAGTTGAAATGTAATCAAAATTTTAAATATAAACAATAATGTAATAAAGAAAATAATTGGGCGAAATTGAAGTACAGCTCACTTACGAATCTGTTGAAATAAATTATCATACTCTATTTAACAAACAAATATTTTTTTCAAGGGACTCATTGATATTTCTAACATGATCCGAAGAATTCGATTGCGTTTATAAGGAATATTTTGTTAAAGTGCTCTATAACACGAGTGTAAGCCACCAGATATTGCTTGCGATCTACTTAATTCTCGTCACGCATATCAAAGCGAAAGAATTTATCGCGATTCACGATAAGAAATATTTCCCCTTTCGAAGGTATATTTGAAAATTCCGCAGCAAGCGACCGGTGCATTATGAGAAACTCTTCCTTCCGCGGGCGTGTTACGGGGCTGCATATAAAGGAATGATATTTCATACTTTTACATCGATGTTTCGAAGGATACCCGTTCCCGGTTTTCCCGACGTTAAACCGCCGCCACTATACTTTTACGACGGTGTGGCCATACCACGGGGAAAAGAAAACGGTCAAGTTGTACCAACGATCCAGTAACGATCGTATGATTCCTTGCGAACCGAGCGTAAGGTCGCTCTGTCGTTCGAATGAGAATTCCTTGTAATTCGATAACTTTCTATACCGGGGGTGATGACATAAAGAAACGGGATTTGATGGCGAGGAAAGGAGCAAGAATACAGTTTCACGTTACGAACCGTCGACCGTTTTTACGATATTCTACGGTAGAATCGTACAACACTCTTTTACCTTCTTGACTATTTCAAACTAAAAGAAGCCTTATTTCTGTTTGAGAAAAATTCATAAAGATCACGAGAACAAAATGGTCCACGGAAATTTGTCCGACATAAAACGTAGAACGACACGTGTTTACGATTAACCGCAACGTAATCGCAAAACCCAGCAGACCCACGGTACACTTCGTTCCATCTGGCGTTAAAATTACACCCGCATAATTTGGCACGCTGGAATATTACAAGCACTATGCCAGAGAGTTCCGAATGTGTGTCGTTCCGTGTCTGATATTGTACGACTATCCAGGAAGACTTTCAACTCGTAATTCTCGCGCTACGGAGTTTCATATACAGTATTCCCTCGCTATAACTATGCCATTGGGAACTAGTAACGCACGTTTAAAGCGTTTGTAATCATGATTCTCTCGTTTCATTGGCTGACTACTAATTTCTGTTTATAACTCTCTCATCATCAGTAGTCGAGTCCCGCCTACTGTTAACAAATCCTGTAATATGGCAGGGTCAACGATGAGGTTATAACGAGACCATCAGAGTGCGTTTATAGAGAAGGAACAGTGTACGGTTTAATTACTCTCTTAACAACTGTTACCTTGAATATGTTATAGTACAGAAACACCATGATGATGCAGGGTATGTAGAAGCTGGATAGGCTCGAGTAGATGATAAAGTCCGCATTGTAGAAGAGGCATTGGTCCGGTATTCGGTCAGGGGTGTTATTCAGACCGAGAACAATTGGGCTGCCGATCGCGGCCGATATCGCCCAGACCAACAGTATCGTGAGCCACACTCTTCTATTGTTCTTGTGCTTCGCGTACTTTATCGGCTGGGTCACCGCGATGTATCTGAAATTCAAATTCGTTTCGTCCTAACGGTCCCCTTGTCTGATCGACGTCGAGTTACACGTTTGCATCGGCCCGTCTGACTAAAGGGGTAGTTTCGTGTCGTGGGTCGAAAGATACATAAATTCCGTGGCTTTTGTATTTTCTTGTAATTTAGAGCTTCCTGTCTGCAGCTTTAACACGTCGCACAATGGTACAGAACGCCTATTTAGGAGTTCAGAAGTTTAATTTCAATGTTTATATCTATTAAAAAATATATAAAATTAATAAGTAATGCTTTTCAATAATAATTTTTTTAAAGAAAACTTGTGATTGACAATGGTAACTTCGTGAAACGGAGAAGTTTTCATTTTGTTTATAAAAAAATTATTATTAAAGAATAGTACTTATTAATTTTGTATGTTTTTAATAAATATGAACATTAAATATATGCTTACCAAGTTTGGTTCCGAAATTCCCATTTTTACACCCAAATTGAGCTTCTGAACTCCTAAATCGGCGTTCTGTACCACTATGCGTCGTCCAGAAGAATGTACAAATCTGCCGAAGTGACAGACTTTACAGTCTTTATCAGTTACAATAAATTTAAATCCAAGAAATTTATTATTCGCGTCTAGAATATCTAAGACGTAAGTGTTGCAAGAGCTATTATAGAATATTCCTTTATTCCTTTTTAGTAGAAATATCTTTATCAATTAAATTGCATGACAAAGGTGAACTTAAGATCGATACACCTACGGTGACAAATACAGTAGACATTCGTTTAGTGTAGCCCAGTTTATTGTATCTTAGGAACGTCGTTTCATACACGTGCGCGCACCCCACTCTGTCGTCCACCAAGGAAAGAACTGATACGTACGGTATCGCGTTTAACTCGCATATTTTTCACCACAGAAAGTACGGTGTATATGATACTGTCTAAAATAAAATGTTTCAATATTGAATAACTGTTGTGAATAACTTTTTTTGATATAATCTAAAAATACCAGACATGGTATGGCGATCAAAAAGTACGTACATCCAGCCCACCCTATATTTAGCTACGTCGTGCAAGTGAACATACAATCATTACTCATTTACTGCATCATTTCTAGAAATTCGTGCAATAACCGAATGTCAACTGTAAAGCACAATAACGTGCACCTTTTTCTATTCAGAAAAATGTAAAATATTATCCACTTTTTGCCCAAGACACGAAACTACAGACATTTACTTCCGCTAATACGTTGTTCCCATTGCAGCGGTGAGAATATTCATGGCTGCGTCCCGAAAAAAGTAAAAGGGCAAGAAAACCAGGGATTATTCCCATAGAGAAGGGACCAGAAAAGAAGCTCTGATTAATTAAATCGTTAAATTAACGCGTGCTCGTGGGGATTTACTGGAAAAACGTATAATACGCGTCAGTAAGATCCGGATCCCCGTGGGTTTAAGGCTGTAGGAGGGAAATGTCCTTAATAGAGTGCAGTCATTTTTCCGCACCGGGGCGTGCATATTTTAACATGCGGATCCGCGGAACCATGGTATTAGTCACTCGTCCGTTCCGTTTCCGACCAATTGCGTCCACGGATTCGGAGGGTCTCGGGACCGACACCACGATCGCGAAGTTACATTCAGTCTCCGTGTATATACCGATCGAAATTTATGGTTTCGCGTTTAATGCAGTTCGCAGGGATGGTAAAAAGGAAAAGAAGAACGTGGTCGTGTGATTCATATTGCTTTTATCGTGTACGCTGGACGTCGAATGTACGTATACAGGGTGTCCCAAAATTGGTCTAAGTCTTTGAAAGAAGTAATGTCTGAGGTGATTTGAAGCAACTTTTTCCTTAGCGAAAATGTTCTCCGAGGCTTTGTTAAGGAGATATTAACGAAACACCCTGACCAATCAGAGTGCGAATTTTGGAAAACGATGTATCATGTGGAAACCTTTTTTTTTGTATACTTTCGACTTTATCTTTTACGTAAAATCGCCCCATACCCGATTCTACCGCCACTTATAGGACACCCTGTACAAACATTCCATAAAATCTGGGTGAATTCGCGGAAACGAAGGTGCACAGTGGCGGCGAATTTTCACGGACAACAGGAAACACGAAATCGTTCCGACTCTCCCCCTTTATTTAGCTTGAACGTGGCTATTTAGTTCGAGGTTTCGGCAGAATTTGATTTACAGAAATTGCGCGGCGCCGCTTTCAACTCCGTACTCATTTCGACCGCCGCGAAAGGCAACCTTAACCCCACCCACCTCTCTCTGTCCTGTTATTCGTGTCACGTAAACCGGTTAAATCAGCCACCCCCTTTTCCCTTCGTTTTTCGAGTTTCCTTCCTCTCTGTGTTTTTTTTCTTCATCGACGATAATCTGCTGCGAATTCTCCCCCTTTAGCGAACGGTAACACGAGCTCGGCACGCGCGATGTATTCCCTTTGTCACCAGGGTTTTTTTGTCCAACCAATTACAATTGTTATTCCCTTTCACGTGTTCCGGAACGGTTGATCGTTTCTGGATCCGAAAAAAACAGAGAGGCGTTGGAACGCACGGTGATTAAAGCGTCACAGAGAGAGGCGAACCTTGGGTTACCGTGAAATAAAAAGAATCACGTGGTAGCTCACCTGTCTATCGAGATTGCTACGAGGTTGAAGATGGAACTGGTGCTGCACGTGACGTCCATCGCGATGTAAAAGTCGCAGACAAAGCCCGGCAGGCTCCACGATCCGTTTACCTGGAAAATGAACGGGGCAAACTGTGAAGATTAAACTCGGACACACCGATTAACGGATGGCCGAATTAACTTTCATTACAATGGGACGGGATATCGTTTGGACGCGACTCAATGGGCTCCGATTCAACCGGGGCTCCGTTCAAATTACCTGGAACGTGTGTAAACCGAGCGGAATTATCAGTATGTTCGATGGAACAGCCTCGCGTTGTTCGGTCTGAAGGAATACGGGGTCAATCTACTGAATATCTTCAGTCTGTTTATAATTGAGTTCAGATTATGTTACGTATTCACTTGAGAATTACTTTCTCAGAGACTTAGCAATATTGTGCATATTTGAATTTTCAAAATTCCGTTCTCATTGTTAGAGCCATATTTGTAGTTTTTCCTATAATTATGTTCCCTCACTTCACTGACAATAAGAGATCCCCAGGTGTAACGCTGGCTTTGCAATGAGGTCTAGCACGGTGATAAATCTTGGTATTTTGGAACCAATAATATTTGTTTCAGTCACATGTGGTCATTCATTTCCGAGATATTTAATGTTAAAATTGTAGCCTGTATGCAAGGTATTTCGGAACTGGTGGTACAACGTGGAAGGATATGATTTTACATGTAATAATAAACCGAAAATGTAGAATAAAATGTTGTTGTACAATGTTACGTTTTCAAGATAATTGAATTTGAAAATTTGTTGGATGCGCGTACAAATGAAAACGCCTTGGTTAATGCATCTGTTTATTACATTCAGTTTCTACTTATTGTCAACACGAGTTTCGAAAATTTATTATCTTGAAAATGTAGCATCATTTTATTCTATATTTTCGTTTTATTTTTATATAAAATTACGTTCTTTCGTGTTCTACCATCCGAGCAGAAATTAAATATCCCATAAACTCATATACAACTCAAACAAATATAATTGGCTTCACAATTCCAAACTCTATGACTGTGCTAAACTTCAATAAAAACTCAGCATTACACCTGTGGACCTCTCCTTGTCAGAAATAGTTTTTATCATAAAGCATTTCTCCTTCGTTCATTCCAGAAATGAGATTAATAATCTACAGTCGAACGACGTTATTCCAAGAGCACGTTTGAGACCAATTGTTTCTCTTGACTTCGCCCAGTAATTCCCTCCCTCTTCTTGCTCCTCGACCGCACCACCTGAATCGTTGCCCAAGTGTCCTCGAGAACCATTCCGGCTCAGGAAAAAGGCGTTTCAAGTGCCTACTCTGCGAATCAAAGGGCGTACAGTTCGAATCAAGACTAGAGCTTTATCTTTTTCCTCTTTTGCATTCCGTTCGTCTTATCCCGTTCTTTTATCTCTTCCCACGGCGTCCGAGCAGAATCCACCGCATCTTCATCTACCCTTTTATTCGCGAAAGCGAAGCTATCCATGGACCCACGATCTCTGTAAAGTGGCCAGAACGAACGAACCCGTGATTTATTCGGAGACAACCGCGTGCCCAGCGTACGAAATTCGGACCAAGTCGAAACGCGCTTACGAACACATGGCTAGCCTCTATTTTCTGTTAGAGTCAACGGCTTCGAACGAGCTCCGATTTCTTTGACGGTGCTCCTCGGTACCGCAGCTATTCCCCTTTCAATTGGATCACTCGGTATTCGTACCGCGGATCGACGAAATTTCTGTAACCGTAGGCCACACCAAGAAATGCACTCTTCTTTGAGATGCTGCTCAGCGACGGTTTACCTCAATGCGGAGAAAATTTTACCTTGCTTTGACCGGAAGATCGGTCTACATCAGGTATGGACAGCTCGTCGATAGACTCGCAATTTTTACGCAAATTTGGATACTTGTGAATAACTGTTGTGGCGTAATTTATGTGATTAGGTTACAGAACGTGTAACTGTACACAAGGTGGCTAATACCTTGGTTCATTTAGGATTGGATAAATGGAGAACAACTTCACGGTTTTCATTTACGGTCACGTTCACTTTTTTTAAATGACATGCTATACTTGTTTTAATCCTAGTAGAATGGAGGATGTCTAGAAAATTTCAACGACCCCTAATACAAGCTCATTCGACAATAAATAAAGGACGAAAGAGAACGAGCCTTACATCATGAAAGTAAATTTTTTTATACTCAATTCTGTCAATTTGATCTGTGTAAATGCAATTGTTATCATAATTTGTATAAGACCGTCAATATTAATAGTTAATTGAAAAATACTGTACAGATGTGAACGAAGACACCTTTTTTCAAGCTCTAAATGTTCTTCATTTTACACACGGTATGACCATGAATCAGAGGATGGAGGACAAACGTTCCATTCTACGGGATTCTCCGTTGAGGGTATTCGATGTAACCAGCAGTTCGTTCAATCCGGTCATTATCGATCACGTTCCGCAATATGCATCGCGATTACTTGCGCGGCGCATTAGCGAATAGTATTAAGTTGCGTTACCGGTGAGCTCAACTAACGGCCCTTATCGATCGAGCCCGTTATTTCGCGTACGTACGACCCAGCTGTGCAACATGATCGGTCTATCGATACTTTATGACGTCGTAACGTCATACGAATATACGACGTGCGCACGATACAATGTTGCTCCTTCTGTCGTTTAACATACGGCCGTGGAGATACGCAACGCGTTCTGAACGCAACCGCGAATATGTGCACGCTGCAACGAGCGTTCGCACAGTTTTGCAGCCCAGAAAATAAAAAATGAACTTTTCGTCCCATAAAATGAAAAATATGACCTTAACAATGAGGACAGGGTCCGAAAGCCTTTTTCAGTGCGCTATTTTTTGCTGAACTGGTTCTGTATTAAACGATCCCATATAAATTATTCAAAATATTCAAAACCTTTTCAATTTTATCCAAATCCTTTTCATATTCTGCCATTGACAGGTTAACCAAATTTTGTGCCTGTTTCTTTTGTTTCTTTGTAATTCCTCCCGAGCATAATTCTAATACGAACAAGTTATTTCACGATACGAGATTAATGTTTTTACAGTTTGATTAACACATTCTGTTCTCTTTGCAAACTACACTGCGTGGCATAACTATAAAATTACCCTAAAATTTTCTATCCTTGTGTATTCTGGTTAAAATAAAAACAAACTAATTTGCTTTCTAGGGAATATAATCTACCGTTTTCTGGAGAAACATTATTTTTCGACACGAATACATAAGAATTGAAGATTTTAGGGTGGTTTTATAGTTATGTCACGCAGTGTATACAAGAATATATTGCAATATTCTGGATTCAATGGCCCAGATGCTAACCATAGCTTGAATTCCGCCTGTTACACTAATTTTCAAGAAATACGCTTCTCGCCAACAAAAATGTCGTCAACGTTTCGTATAAAGATTTAATGTCAACCACTTAGTTCCCGGCAGAGAGCATTGTTGCGGTCGTAAAAAAGTGAGCTAGAATTTCACTGCACGAGAGAGGACCATTCACGGCTGACCTGTCGCGAAACGCATGCGTTTTCCACGTGCAATTTCCTCCGCCTTGAGCGACGTGACGTTTGTCGAAACAAATTATGGCACGGTTGTGGCAATTACCGGGAACTTTGTAATTAGTCCCGTTAGCTGTTGCCGACCGAATTTAAGCGATTATGATTGTGTATCGTGGTAACAGATTTGCCTTAGTCATAATGTTTAATTACGTAGCCTGGATCGATCGTTAGGTAAGAACGAGCGACGAATTCGGCCCAGTCAAGGAGAAAGCGCGTTTCTTTCGACAAAAGAAATCTCGTCTCATAAAATCCCGAGGGACGTTTCGCGTTTGTCGTCGGCCTCGTTCGATCGTACCGACGCGACGGTCTTCTTTTATCTCACGGATTGCCTCGGCCATACCCTTCCAGTTTCCCCTGGAGATGTCATTAAACGCTGGGAATGCTGTCACTTTGAACTCTCAAAGGAACAAGCGACAGGGGGTGGCGCAGGCACGCGAGCAAGAAGAACACAGAATTATTGACGCAGAAAATATTAATTCGATGAACGTCGAGTACATTGAAGTATGAATACCCAGGTGTCTGAATCGAGGAAATAAAATTCACTTCCCTTTGGCGGTCCTTCAATCAAATCGACCTGTGAATACGCATCGTCCGCTGAAGTATTCTGATTAAGGTGTAAGATATCAGAAGGAATTTCGTCTTTGGTACACGCGTTGGGTCAAAGAAAAGTGAACCGAAAATTCCAACGAAGGTGTATTGGCTATGTTATTTTCTTCACAAGACTGGTGGATCACCGTCGAGTCCAATTTTCACGAAATAAAGGTTTCTTATTCCTGTAGGTTCTTCCTCGCTGATAAAAGTGTTCGTTTCATTAAAGTTTCGTGGTTGTTTGAACCCTCTTCGCTGTAACTTTCGTACACGTCGTTAATTACAAGGCTGGTGCGTGTTAAATCCCAGATCCTAAAACCCAACATGGTCTGAATACCGACGAGCATCGTTGTGCCACGTCCTGGTTGAGCAACTGCCAAAATACCAATGAAGTATTTGGGACGAAGTAATTTAAGAGGGACACGCGGCAGTCTTTTCCGTCTGTTTTGAGCACAGCCTTGTTATCCGGCCAACGCTGCGCCTCCGTTGTTGTCCTTATCGTTTATAACGGGAAATATGCAAAATTTGTTCCAACACGTTTCAGCCCTACGGCTGAAGCCCGCCCCCAACCCTCAAGCTGCTAAGCGTAGATTATTATAGCGTACCCGGGAACAACGTGTACTTTGTGCAAGAACTCGTTATTCACCCGGGCGATCGTTACACGTCTTAACACTTTGTCGATGGGTACACTGTTAATGGGTGCTCCGGGGCCATAAGAACCCAAACTACCCATAATATAAATTGAATAAAGGGATGGTTTGAACAGCTGGACGTAAACAGCATTGTTCCCATAATAGCCTCGATTAAATGGTGTTTATTAACAGTGGTAATTTATTAACACGATACAAACAGTTTAGATTCTGACAAGAAAATCAGAAATCAACGATTAAATGATGGAATGATTGAACGATCGATTAAACGAATAAATGAATAAATAACTGAATGATTGATTAATTGAACAAATGATCGAATTATTTATAGCGGCGGTGATGGCTAGAGGCGTGAAGAGGAAAAGAGAGGGATCGTTTCGTCCTGGGTCTGCTAGTGGAATAGTTACTAAGGCTACCTAGCAGACTTTACTTTCGATGCGGGAATATTCAATGGTCGGATAGGGACGTATACGTATACAAACAAGGAAGGATTCGGGTAGTTGTGGGAAAGGCGTTAACTCGGCAGACCTCTAGTGACGAATGCAGGACCTACTGCCGCCACATATTTATAAAATAATTCATCGAGTGATTGATTGGAACATTGATTGAATGATCGAATGGATAAATGAGTGAGCGAGTAAATGAGCAAATGAATAAACGAGGAAATCAATAAATGAGCAAATCAGCAACATTTATGGATTCGTATTTATAACATAAACAATTCATTAATAAAGTCTGTTAATAATGTTTTATGTTAGAAATTCGAACGAGTCTTTGGCTCAGTATATTTCGTAGACGTGTAATTAATTACGGTCGAATGTTACTCGCCACTGTTTCGCGTCGTTACGCAAGAAACATACGTTGACCAGCTGTGTCGCGAGCGGACCAGTCTTGGGCACTTTCAGATTTGCTTTATTCCCGGCGCACGTTACGAGCAGAATTAATAATTCCGTTGAGAAACAAATTGCAGGGAACGACGGGACACGACGCCCGCTCGCGGCCAGTCGAGAAGGAAGTCTGTTCTGCATCTTCCAGCCGGTGCCTTATTTTAGCCCCTGCCCTCGTACCTGAAACCCTTCAGCTGGTTCTCTCTCTCTCCCCATCAGCGCCGGGTTAAATGAGCCATGACTCTGCTGCGCGTTGCTCGGTAACGCTTCTCCCTTGTCAAGAGGGGATTCACATCGACGCGCTTTCGAAATAGACACGCGGCCGCGCGCGTCTCGCTCGAGGAGCTATTTCCTAACGCGCGAACTGCGCGGGATAATTAATCGTGAATAACGAGCAACAAGGTTGTCTACTGCGTTTCTAATAAAAAGAGAACAGCCTCGAAGCTTCTGGGTTTGGTAATTTGTATTAAATATTTCTGGTGAAAATTCTGGTTGAACCCAATTGTGATTCCACCGATATTGGTACTGTTAGGTGAGCTGAATCTCGAAATTTGTCATCTTGACCTGTTAAGTTGTTGATGGAGATATGTGGACCTAATTTATGCCAACAGTAGCCTTTTCGTAGAATTGGTTATGTTTGGATAGAGTGAGTGAGGAGTTGTTAGAACCTTGCTATATGGAAATTGTTAGTAGTTTCCATCCAGAGGAGATTAACTTCGAGGTATTTAGGATGTCACTGGAATATCGATATCGGAGCTAGAACTTCCGCCGAAATTGGGTGGCCCTTTGGATGACGATACCTTGATAGGAGCCAGGCAAAGGCCAAGGTAAAGCGACACTTCCGGTCGATGTAAGCCTCCTCGTGATACGCGCATAATCGTTTATAGCCGTTCTATAGAGGTCTATAATTAGATGCAGGGGGAATGGGACAAGTCGACCTTAAATTATTCCAACGACCTTGCGGGCAGATGCTAAGGGAAACAGTGAAGGAACAACGCCGCTATCAATCCTTCTCCCCAGTCCTCTCGCAGCTCTACACTTCCGCTCATTGGTTTGCCGTTGCTCTGAATTATGGATCGCGTTCCTACGTGTGCGTGTAGATAATTTAGGAGCAGAGCAGAGCAAGACTCTCAAAACTCTGTCAGGGGTTGGGACAATGTCGGATAATGTTTACTTTATGGACATTCTGTGGCAAGGGCTGGCTGGTAAATTTCACATCCCTCGACCCTCATGCAGTCTCCATGCTACTAGATGGAATTATATTCTCAATTACCCTCGACGATTTGCAGTAACCCAACAATAATTCTTCTATAGTTTGAGACTTATTGTATATAGAAGAACACAGATTGGAAAAGTTAATCCTCCGTTGTATTATATTAATAATGGATTGATAAATTTCTGCTTATACTTCGACCATCACGCTTGGCTCATTAGCTCCATTAATCGCCGAAAAAGAGAATAATAGGCACAATAGACAGCAGAGGTTCGCGACAATCCGGCTGTCTAGGATGTGACACCGTTATTTCAGTGAAACATCAATGCGGGAGATTAATTAGCGATTGTGGCGGGTATTTCGAGGATTCCATTAATTCGACCGAATCAATATTCAGCGGAATCCAAAACTGGTGTCTCGAATACCCGTCCCGTGACTCCGGCGACCGGGGGAAAAGTGAATTGCCACCGTAGCAACTTGCATCTCAGCCTGCACTCGCTTTAATGCACTTCGTATAATCTAGTCGACGGTCGTATATAATGCAGATCTGCCGGTCGTGCATACGCAGTGCAGGTTGCAGGGGACATTAAGGGCATTACACGTGGCCACAAATACTCGACATCGCCGGAGGCCGCGTTGTCTGGAGAGTTCGAGATCGACAATGTCGTTGTTAACTTTCATTGAGGTCCATTCTGAATCTCCATCCAGTCCGAACTGTTCGATCGACTTTCCGTGGGCATCGAAGCGATACAATGTTAATGGAGACAATGGTATCAGTAGTCGTACGGAACACGTAGCCGGCGTGCCGGAAATTCGCTCCTCGTCGGGTTGTTTCTTCTGTTCGTGTCGGTTTCAGACTGCTCGCTGCGGAGGAACACGGTGAAATAATGGAAAACGTCGTTCTCCGTACCGCTCGACATTAATTCTGAGAGTCGGCCCGAATCCACGAATTTTAACGAATCACTTTATTTTCATCCCCGTTCGGAGTGGGGAACAGCTGCGAGCGGTTATGGCTCGTGACGCTCGTTTCGAAAATGAACTCACCGACATTTTTCGGGCGGAGGTGAAAAAAAAAAAACAGTGGGCGTTCGCGCGGAATTTAATGACAAGATCGATACCAGCGCTGATTGGACGTCCTGTTCGACCACGTTTGTGCTTTATTGCGATTAAAAACTAACTCGATTCCCATAAAATCCTATTCCCACCGCGGAACCATTACTGAATTAGCTATTAGCAAACTGCGCGGATAATTGGCAAGGAATAGTGACGGCGTTGTCATTCACTGTCCCACTAAACAGCGTTTTTATCAACACTATATTCAGTATTACTACTACCTAATACGAGAATTATAAACGATATTAATTCATACGTACATGTATTTCTTATGAGATTCTGTTGAATAGCACGTAAGGAGTGAATTGAATTTATTGAAACTTTAAACAACTATAACATTGAAACCATTGACACAATTTACATGAAACTGAAACTGTTAGTAGAAAAGAACTCTCCTCTTTACAATGAGATCTATCTGAGCTCGATATCTCCAGTCGTTCTCGAGATATCCTACTGTATAGGGAAAGGTAATTTTTGAGAGATAACTATATCTTCCTCATTCGCACAGTTGGACCTCTCGCTCGCACTCATTCGCTGGAATGCCCCATTCACGGGGCCTGTGCGCGGGACTGCGGTAGACGCTGAGTCAGCGATCTTTTACTATTTACTATTAGTAGTACGCACTTCCTGGAATAAATATAGGTCAAAACGTCTGCGGGAGTTCCGACCCCCATTCATCATCTCAGTTTAGATACTTACGCTTTAAAGCCTTATATCTTAGGAACGGCTTGAGATAGCGAGTTCAGACAAAAACTATTTTTAAGGGCACGCTCCCCACCACCATCCAAGTGTATATATGTTTAAAATTTTCAACTTCTTAATGTTGCCTTTGTTGGCATAAAATTAATGTTCTTTTATCACCTTTGCTTGGTTTATCGTGCTTTTTGTTCAATGAACTAGGTAATGTAAGTTACGCCTAAATTACATCTGAATTCGGTACGGGATAGATCATATGAATATAAAAACTCAAAGAAATAAAATGAAAATGTAGTATTCCAATATTGATTTAAATTGTAATTTCATAATTAATCAAGTGACCATGTTATGCAAAATTGTCGATGAATTTAGAGGTATAGCGGCATTTACCCGTAAATATCGGTAATTCTGCATAATTTGCAATTAAACGTTCTCGCAGCAGCACATACAACTATGCGCAATCATGTGAAAAGAGTATTAACTGTTATAAAATAAACTCACCAGTCTGGCACAAACGTATATACATATATATTATAGCAGATTGATATAATTGAATCCGTTGAAAGGACTGTTCCACGTGTACAGTGGATACGTGAAATCGGCCCGCGGTGGGTCAGCTACCAAATTAGTTATTTCTATTGGTCCCCATTCTCGATGACGAACGTCACTCAATCTCGAGCCCAAAATTCAATTAAACCGCGCACACAGATACAAGCGCCTGCGGAATCGGAATTCCGAGCTGTTATGAAAAACGAGATACGAATAACGAAATCACGACGGTGTTACTAAGGCCGCGCTCAATCCACGGGGTATGTGGATCGCGGTTTTTAATTGACGCACGGGTGCGTTTTGTGAAAGGCATAAAATTGATTTTACGGGAATTGCTGAAAAACACGGGTCTCGTTCGTGACATAGATGCAACGAGAACGCATAAATGGGAACACGCGACACATCGAATCCCGTTTGTGAACTGTCGGATTCCGAGTTTTCGATCGTCGGGGGCCAGCGACGAACAGAACTATGCGAATTACGCTTGCAAACTGTTCGTCAGAAGCGTTAGCGTTACACCAGTGAATATTAACTCGTTTCCAGTTTCAGTTGTATCGCATCCCGTGACGGGTTTTATTTACTCGCCGAAAACAGTGATTTTCTTTTACCCTCCGTGGCTGGTGGAATCCAAATTTCACGTTTTCCAAGGAAATTATATTTTTCACGCGCGAAAGAATAATTCTTATGAAACACACGGAAAGTAATTGGGGATCAGTTATTAATGCGATCGTGCATAAAAAGTCATGAATGAGTGATGTTATGGGAGAAATGAAACATTGGTAACATTCTTTCGAAGATATTTATAGCTAAACACTTTCAGTGAACGGTACTGTAAGTATTTTAAAAATATTTCATTTTAATGTGTTTGTTCACGATAAATAACGATCTAGTAGTCACACTGTCACCGGTTTTCTAATGTTTAGATGTCGTTTATAGTAAGTTCGTATTGCCGATCGTCAAGCAATGTTCCAAATATTGTCACTATAGTGATAATGTAGGTGTCCATTGTAGTCGACAAATTTAGTTGTGACAGATTAATGTAACAGTATGTGATATTTGATATATAAATAGTATACTTGTTCTATTGGGATACGTGGACACTAAAGATTATAATCTCACCAGAACGAACTGCTACTCGCGGCGTAAATGAAAAGCGCGTTAAAATTAATGGCCGTTGTCTCGAGGAGAGTATCGCCATCGAACGAGTCGCAGCGCCGAGACCGATTTAATCAAATGGCCCCGGTATAATAGAAAGTAAACACTCGGAAAGTTTCATGATTAAAGTGCTCGAACAAAGTTGCCAGTCTTGTTGCACTGTCTCCCCGAACGCGATTGGTAAAGTTGGAATCTCCATGATTGTGGAGCATTTGTCCTACAGTCCGGCAAAAAGTCGATCCGAAGTTTTTCGATTCGCTGTATCATTTTCCTTTTTTTTTCCCGTTCGACACGGAGTCCTCGGGTTTTCGAAGTAAAGGGACAGACTAAGATTCTCCCCTTACGTTATTCCATTGGTTCCTTTTATATCACCGACGTTAGAGTAGCAATTAGGAGAATGGACCTCTCCCTGTCTGCATATTCTCGATCCTGGAGGGACGAGCGAATCGAAATCTCGCTTTTAATTTATGGAACGCGGCGAATACTTGGACTTGACTCTGCCTAGCGTTGAAACATTTCGAGAATCCCTCTTTGTAAGAGGTCATGCATAATTCAAACAATAGCCGTCGCGACAATCGGAGATTATGGGATCTGGGATCGTGTTCATTGCAGCGTGTCTCACATGATAAAGACTGGCGCACAGTACACCGTATTGTCTTGTTAATATCCCCGCCTATATGCGCCTACGTTGCTTTCTTGTTTACAAAAACATCCGATAATTCGGGGCTCGACTGAATATTCCTTAATTCTCATTTTTCTTCCATCGTTCGATGGGATCTTTGTTATCAGAGTACACTACCATCCGAATACTCGCAATCAGTTCTATTAACGTAGCATTGTTCTAAAGACTTTATTCGAACAGTTCGTTGCAGATCGAATAACAGAGCTGATAGTGTTGTTACGTACAAGTGTGTGGTACTGATTATTGGAACTTCGTGTTGAAGTAACTAAGAAACTCGAGGTTGTTAAGTACACAACGCAATTAGGGAAGAAATACAATATAGGTTAGTCAAGAATTCTGAACAGTAGAAGCGTGCTACGGAAAACTATGTACGACTGTGCTTTTAGTGGATGGAAAAAGTTAATGGTGCTCAGACATGATGGTTCTTACGATGTAACTTGACAGGAACATAGTTATCTTATTCTACCGAATACGAAGTAACTGGAAGTCAATGGAAAAGTTGGGAGTAGAAATCAAAAATTTAAAAGAACTTCTACCTGGTTAACAATCTTTTCTCTTCTCCTCCGATTACGTCATTCGGTTCACAAACGTAGAACTCGGGAAAATTTCTGTTGATGTTCGATTCACAGGCGAGTTTCGTTTACTCGTTTCATTGATCGTGATCGGGGCAAACAGAGGCGAACTTTAAACCGGAGCTTTTAGAAAGAAAGACGGGCTGAACAAAAAAAATTAATTAAAATCCACGCTCGAAGTTCGGCGAGTAGCTAAGGATGAACCTATGCTCGTAAATTAAACTCGGTGAAGGGAAACCCCGGTACCTTAATCACGACTTTTGCGAGTTGAATCCAATATCTCCGGCCGAACTTTTACAACGGTCTTCCGTTCTTTCATTCGTCTTGTCGCCTTTCGGTAAACTTTTTCCCCGCGAGTCGCCCTTAATGACTCGGTTCTGTGTAGGGCGCGCTAAGCGAATCGGTCCCACCTCCACCGTACGCTCAGTTCCCTCGAAACTTTCCAACAAAGAGGTCATTAGGACCTCGTTTTCGCTATTATTAACAGTCCGCTTTAAGGGAACAGGTGTATTTGTTACAATTCCAGACAGATTTCAGACGTGGGTGTAATTACGGTGGATTTATTGCAAAGTGTAGGAACAATTCTTCGAGCAGATAGAACACAAAACTGTGGAATTAATGTTTCTTTTTGGGGAGTTTCGCGCGCGAGATAATTGGCCCTAAAAATTCAAGGAGTACACGTAATAGACAGTACGGCTTCTTGGTTAGTGTGTCGGAATGTTACTCGGTGTTTCCACTTACTTTATGCATACTTCATGCTTCTAAGTATCAAATTAACTTTGTAAACAGGCCATACCGTTCACTATTAACGTTTATAATTAAAACATACTGTTAAGGGATTAATTATGCATTAGAAATAAACAATAATACGTCTGTATTTTTTTCTTCACACCACTCCCTTAATCTGAATATCCCACCATCTCCCTTAATAAAATGACTTCGTGTAATTATCATGTTGTACCATACAACCAAAAATGAACGAGAAAATGCAGATAAAATTCACTCACCAATATTAAGCAACGTTAGTAAGTTATTTTCTCTCCCCGGAAAAAATAGTATTGATCGGTCACGTGGAATATTGTAGCCTCCATACGATCGGATAATTGATACCAACCGTAATTTCTTCTCAAATTACCAGAAACAAACGAAATAATTATTTCCTAGAGCGACTACTGCTCCCACTCCTCGGTATCGCCAAGGCCACCGGGCAATACGTGAAGTTTGTCGGTGGTTCAAGTGACTCGTTTTAATGAACTCGATCGCAGTAATTGCAGGCGTTGATATCAATCTACGATGGAAGATTACTGTTTGCAAGTGGCATTATCCGCAGCGGTTCTCGGCCTGGGATAATGAACGAAGCCAGCCAGAGTACAAAGTATACAATCGAGGATACATTTGTTGCGACAGACGCTGATCATCTTTAAGGGGTTAGCCCACCCTGGCGGCTTGAAAACCATAGGCACATTTGTGAATTTTTTCTGGGAATACAACAAAGTAAACTGGACACAATTTTGTATGTTTGATCATATATAGTGAGTCACAGAAGTGTTCGTATCCTCGCAATTCCTGAATTCAAATGACTAATAATTCTTTAACAATATATATTCTGCAATGTTTATCAGTTTACTTCCTTCTATTCTCAGAAAACGGTTCACAAAAGTACTTATGATATGCAAGCGGTCAGGGTAGGCTAGCCCCTGAATTCCGTGTATCCAGTCCGTATCTCCACCATCTTTGGTCGTGTGAAGCTCGCGCGTCGAATCACCCGTTTCCGTCTCTTCGACGTTACAAGCTTCCGTCGCGCTTGACTACGTGTGCACGCGCCTCGCGGAAGCGCAAACATTACTATTGATTCGAGAGTGCGCCGACGGAAGAAAAAGTGGATCCAACGAGCGATCTCTCTATCCCGCGATTTTTTTTTTCCCTCGCGCTCGCTGGATGCCTCGACAATAAGAGCGCAACGAATCTAAACGGATCGATGTACCTGCACAGCTCTTTATCAACCCCTGATCGACTCCGAGGGCGCAATTGAATCTATCCAACCGAGTGAGTCGACCGAGTGGTCCAACCGAGGATTTATTACGAGGCCTTTCATACGTAGGAATTCTTTGTGGGAGGGAGGCGGTTGGTTCCAATTTGTAGAAGCTTTTTAGCCCCCGTAGGCTACGTGACCACCGCCACTTCGTTCGCCCGGTCTAATGAGGCCGATTACTCGCGCGGGACGGCGGTGAGAAAAATGTCCTCTAAAAAAATTGATAATGAATCCAGCAGCGGAGGGGTTATATCGCGTCGCCAGAGTCTTTAAAGACCCGCGGCAACGGTTGATCCTGATACGAGACCGTCGGCTCCATTGTAATCGCGAACGGGAATTTATCGCACGGTGAATGTTGTAATAATACGTGGTTGAAATTTATGATGCTGCTTCTCGCTTACGACCGCTCCCCGATCCTAATCGGCGGCTAAAGCTTCCGGTGTTACGAATTTTTCATGCAGCCGCCCGGAGGTTTAATTCCGCGCTCTCCGCTGGCTTCACGTTCACCAGGCGGCTCGATACGCGAACGAGATTTCCTTCAAACACGCATAAACGTAGGTACGTAATGCCAACGTGCAGGGAGGCACGGAAGGACATTTCAAAATTAGAAACTTTATCGATCTCGGGCGCCCACGAAGAAAAGGTTTGTGGAGGGTCTATGTCGGGACCTGAATTGACTACTTTCGAATTCGAGAATAATTCTGACGTTTATACGACCAGGGGTTTCTGTAATTTTCGACGCGGTATCTTGTAAGTCTGGTTGATTTACATCCTGTAACAACGAGTTACATTAATTTCCTCCTCCTTGGGATTACCACATCGGTGAAAATCGGAGAAATCTCTCTGGCCTGCGGGAAAACGTAAAATTTATAAGCAGTGTTTTATGTTCCGTATGCGATGGTACTAGAAGGATAATTAAATCTGAGATTTATACACACTGGGTATTGGAAGAATGTATTGAAATATTAGAAAACCTGAGAATTAGTGTTCAACGTTGCAGTTTGTAGTCGAACGAAAACGAATTTGCGAAAATACGTTTCATGATCACTGTGAATCACGACGAACAACGCCGATTGATCGTTCCGACGATTTTACTCCCGGCAATTAGTCATACTATCCTGATCATTGTCATTACTGTTATTCCGCCGTTCCATCTTCCATTGACGCAGTAAATTTATGCAGGAATACTTCAATCCCACCCACCTCCCACTACGGTTGTCATATCGCACAATAACGGCGCGGCGTTTGATATCAAATGAACCGTAATCAGCGTTAATTCGATTGGCAACGGTAACACCAGCAAAGCACATTCTCAGTGTACCGTTCAATCAATTCGACACACGCACACGCCTTCGGATTCGCGGCCCGCGTGGATTACAACTCGATAGCAGTACAATTGAACGACACATCGGGCTAATTCGACGGTCATTCTTCGCTGATAATCACGAGCGTCTGTACAATGACGAAGCGGAATGACGTCGACGGTGTGTGGATGAATTGCCACCGATTTTCTACTAGCTACTTAGTAAACGTCATTCGAGGAGACATTTAAATCAGCGTTTTCACATCGTATAACGTCCTTTCATAAAGAGAAATACAATTTTAAAACCGTCTATGGACGGTTAAAATGGTTCTTGAAGGGTTCTAAAAATGGATTTTACTACTTTCTCTCAAACTATGACATTTCTAAAATCTGAAGGGTAGTTATTAACCCTGTAATTATACTGTCCAGGTGGTATTCGACACAAGTTTTTTATTATTCTCGTCTTAAAATATTTTTTATTGTTTAGTAAACGCTTAATATTTATATTATTATATTTTATATAACTTCATGATTATTTACTGGACAAATAAATAAAAATACATATTTCACATCCACATTTTTTTACCCACCTGAATATAACAAAAAGGAGCGCGGGTTGGATCCGACCCCACTTTACCGAATACAACCTTAAAAAAGCTCATCTTACTATTCGAGGGTTGAAGGATTCTTGGAAACAAGATGTTCGTAGACAGGCGACTGCAACAACACTTGTCGATCCCAGAAGATACTCAGAAAAAACTGTCTTATTCTCATGTTAGATGCATTAACTGAATTTAATAAAATCTAATTATACTATCTGTATATATTCGTACCAGTTTCCTACCCCAATTCGTGAAAATGAAGAAGTTCTTCTAGTAATAATACCGTAAGGATCGGGAGGATCCATTTCATCCAGAATGGAATAAAAATTCTGCCTTTCAGTTCCCCTTGCGTTCGTGAGGAAACGATATATTCCCCCTTCGTTTCGCGTAGCTCGCTGATAATGTTTAATGTTTATCAGTAGCCCACACCTGGGTACCGAACATGTCCTGGAGGAGGAACAAAATCAATCAATTCCGCGCACGTATACCCTCGGGGGGAAGAAACCGATATCCGAGCGACGTCGATTGGGACTTTTCAGCGAATTGACCACTCGAGTTGTTCTGGGACTACGTCAGAAAAAGATCCCCGAAGCGGACTAACGTTCTGCTGGCCTGCACTTTTCGATACAGACGATGATGTGTCGATGTGTTAGAGTCTTGATTGCGTTTTCCGTTATCTGTAAACGAGGATGCCGATAGGGAGGACGAACGTTGAGATTTAACCAAGCAATTAGCAATTCTTCCTAGGTCCGTGAATAATCCAACACGGATCGGAAGTTTAGAATTTCCTGATCACTTACATCATGTCAACGAATAGACTATTTAATCGAATTGATGCCATCCATAGACTGGATTTTGTGGAGTTGTGCCAAACACGGGACTGTGCAGAATACTACAAAATGTAAGAATATTAATAACAGTTTGAACAAGCATATGTTTTAATGTTAGGTTTCTGTACAAGATCAACTCTTAAAATCACTCTTAACATCACTATTCAGAAACTACTATCGGCAACTGATAAATATACAGTGTAAGTTAATAACTCTTTTTGTAAGATAGAATTCTGCCTACCAAGCATCACAATTTTCTCAACAATTTTATACTTCTGTAATCTACGAATAATCGAATCATTGCAGAGAGATGCGAAGTTCCATTTGCTTTCGATTATTTAGAATCAGTCTGTAGAAGAGAATTCGTGCAAACATCCTCCGTCTGTTTATTACCATGGAGAACGCTTGTATAACGATGCAACGTCGATGGAATTCCAAATTCGATTCCATGAAATGCCCCACCATGGTCAATACGGACCGATCGGGTTTTGTAATGGGATATGTTAAACAGAGGATTTCAACGAAGAAAATTACGCAGGTAATTTCCAGCCGCGTAATTTAAGAATTTCCTTCGTTGAAAGTACCTTCGGAAGGAAGCCTCGGGAGTAGTAGTTCGAAGGTAGCATGGAACTTCTGGCTCTATCGGCTGGCACGAGCACCGTGTATCTGTCTTCCTAATAGGTCGTATTTTTCTTCCCGGGCTAAACTCGAAAGAAACCCGATCGGCTTTTACCCGAGAATCATGGGAAAGCCCGAACATCTCGGAAAACAGGAGAAACAATGGATAAAACGAAAGCTCGGTATTGTATTTCGATAATGATGCACTGAAATATACGTAAAATGTAATATTAAATCTATCAATAAGTAAACCGCAACATTTTTTTTAATGAACTACTAACATAGGAGGAGTCGAATTTCATCTCGAACAAGCTGCCCAATTATATTGGAAAGAACTTCGTGTACTGTTATATTAGCTAAAGAAAATAGCTGATCATAGATTATTCATTCATTGGTATTTAATTACATCAATTCTAATCACTTCTTATTCGATCTATTTTTAAGTATATATTGAAAATAATATTTAAAAAATAGTATATAAAACGATTATATTTCAAATATATTTTAGATACTTATTTTAAACTTATATTTTAAAGAAGTGTGTCAATAATAATAGTGTTGTGTGATTACCTAACATATATCCAGGTTACCGTGTACAACACTATATCCCTTACCCAACCTGTACATTCACCTGAAATTCCTACAAAAAATGGCTCTCCGATAGCTGTGTTCACGTGCAACGTATCGTTTCAAGAGATTTCTATATGGAATACAAAGCACTTCACCATACTGTGTATCCATTCGTTACACATATTCGTTATACAGTTATACATAGAAGTTTTGTTGAAACCATTCTATCGCCTTTTTGTGATTTCATTGTCTGTTTAAATTCAATAATTGTGACACACAGGACTTAATCGTGCCTAAAACATCGTTCTGCTTGTACTTTGTAGGCAATGAAACTGAGACTGCGTTTCACATATCGGCCACTTTTGAAGTTACGAGTTCTGATGTTATATACATATAATCAGTTTCAGGCTGCATTTGCGATGCAGCAACATTAGTAATAATTCCAAGTAACACGAAACCGACGTTATCAACAAAAAGAAAACTCATTAGACTGTAATGTCTCCCCGCGGAATATCTCTCTTCGAAACACGATGCAGAGTCGCGTAGCGTTCACATTTCCTGGCGAACGAAGTTTATAGGAGTAATTTCCAGCGTAGGAAACATCAGTTTCCATTCATCGTAAAGGTTCCACGAGAAAGCCTGTTCTCCCGGCTGGAAAATTATTTTCGTTTAAAAACAGTCGAATAAAAACTGTGCCCGCGAAAGATCTGACTCCTGGCCTGTTTAATTACGCCCCCCTGCTTTAGTTCAATTAACGATCCACCCATGGTTACGTGTATTCGTCAAAGGTGCAAGTCGAGAAAATGTAAAATACCGTGTGTAATTCCAGCGAAGAGGTACGGCCTGGCCCGAATTCGCCTAGAATCGACGACCACGCGATTATGTGCTCCTTTCGATCCATCTCTGGCTGGCTCTACTTCATTTCCGACGGGAGGAAGCGAGACCACTTTTCTTGCTCGAGTAAAATCCCGCGACGAATGAATTATCCGGGACGATTGAGTCGGGAGCGGCTTCTGTCTTTTTGCTGGCTTACGGCCCCTCTTTTCGCGGGAACGAGACGGGACGATTCCCGTCGACGACGTACTCTGTCTCCTTATTCGACGTCGCCCAGCCGCGACGACGACCGCTAACGAAATAAAATTCCGAGCATTAAACCGAGCCATGATTCGCGTGCGTCAGCATATAACCGACGAGGTTGCCTTTGGAGCTTCCATCAGTCCATGGAATTGTCCTACTGTAGTCACGACGTTCTACCGAATGCAGGAATCTAGAATGTACCTTCTTCCAATCGGAGGTTGCCGTTAGTGGAATAATTCAAGTCGCTGTTGGTTGATCGAAGTAGCGGACGATAATATCAATTGATTAAGGAATTTCGTGCAGATGTTTCAGTGGATTTGGCATTCTTGTAGAACTGTCTCGTTAATGTAACGCCATGTCCTTTTGGTGGTACGAATTAAATATCTAGGTAACATCTGCTGACTCTGTAGTGACGGTAGAATTTACAGTGAAGCGATTATACATCGTAGAATCAATCGAAATTGTAGGGTTTCTGAATTGTAGCTTGCTGAGTGTCTGACTATTGCTCACCCTTTCTACTGGCACATGTTATCCACTAGCCCTTATCTATGTTCCATTGATCCTACAATTTTATATGAATCTAAACCCAGTGATTAAGGGGAATAAATGATTCCATACCTCTACCAATCTTCACATAAATCAACACAAGTGAAAAGAGTCAATTATGACCAGACGCATGGCTAAGCGTTCTCGAAATCCGGAGCCTCGTGTAACTAAATACCACCCTACGCAACCGACTACCTTTTTTTTCGCGTAACACGACCACTTTCAGCCCGCAACCGGCCAGCTTTCCGACACCTCGCATATTCTTCAAGCGAATCAAATTGCTTCCGCCAGCAGGCCTAGCTATAAATTCGCTGACGGAAGGTCGGCTGGGGAGCGAGCCGGAAGCCGGGGCGGCTTCGACCGGCGACTGTATTTTCCATCGACGTGTCGGCCACGTTGGGTATCATGTCGGCCGCTTAAACGGGTAACGGCGTCCCCTATTAATTCTCGTATCGAGCCGCTGCAGTACTCGAAGCGATTCACCCGTCGTAATTCAATGACACGCGGCGGAGGTCCGCGGGAACCGAGGGGGAGGACGATGGTTGGACGGCGCACGAAGCCACGTTGGTAAAATTGATTTGGAATTGATATAATCACCAAAGTTAAGCCGACGGAGGGAAGCGAAGCAGGTGGATAGATGTATTGATAGACAGACCGATGGAAGAGCGCTGGCTAGACGAGGATTGAAAGGTATCGGACGATGGCAACAGGATGAATGGACGTGGCCGAAGAGCGACGAAGAGGGAAACGTGGGACTTTGTCCACGAAGTTAAACGCGAGAGGCGATAAGGAGGTGCGAGAACCTCACTCCAAGAGGGGAGAGCACTTCGAGGCTCAATCGTGGATAGAGATTGTATGGAAGCGGGTAGTCGAGTGGGGTGGCAGAAGCTGGCAAGAGGAGCCAGAGACACCGGGGTACGGGTCGGTAGAGATGGAATCGAGCCAAGAATTTGCAGAGTGTAATCAATTCGATGATATTCAAATCACGATATCGTGCGACGAGATTCGAAAGAGATATACTGCTACCGAACGCCATAGTCGCTGGGATGATAGGCCTTTTGTGAGATGGTTTCAAAGAGATTGAGTGTGTTCTTTAGGTTTCAAAAGGCAGGGGTTTAGATGACTTTGAAAACAGACGAACAATATATCTGCAAGTAATTTCCGGTAGCTTCGACCGTTAGACAGGTTCAACCCTCTCTTCGGAGCGGTGATAAATCTTTGATTCGACCGGTGTTACGCTCTCACTCACAGCCATCTCTAATCCGAGACGTTCGTGCCGCAAGGGATGATCGATCAAAGAGAGTCAAACAGCTGCGTTTCGGTTTCTGGATCGTTGTTCTCGATGGTTAATTGCCTTTCCAGGCGTTCTCCCGGCTTGATCCTCGGTTCGTACAAGATGTTTCTAAAGAGCTTCAAGCGTTCCTTCTTTCCCTGATAGTATCATTCGACTATTTACTGAACGAATTGTTCATTGTTCAAGAAGATAATGTAGATTGTCTTCGGTTGAAAACAGACATGAACACGTTATAGCGGAGTTTCTGAACGACACTCAAGCACTATCGAAATAAAATGTATCCATGGAGGATAGTACAATAAATTCTTGATGAGTGTTAGAAGGATCAACGGCGTTAAACATAAAATTATACCTCTAAGACAAATGTGATTGGATTCAGAATTACAAGCACCGTCATTGTGCTAAACCTCATTATAAAGTCAACGTTAAACCTAAGGACCTCTCTGATCAATGCCGAGGAGCCGTCGAACACTCATCGGGGATTCACTGTAGTAGAAAACGAATATTATTGAAACTTGTGTGTGACATTTTCAAAAGCCACCACCAAAAAATCGAAGCGGTCAGAGTATTGATCGCTTCTGCGATAAACAGTTTCGTGTGCAGTGACGCAGGTACGCGGGTAAAGCGTGTGTGTCACTAACGGCTATCTGGGAAACAGCGAATATATGGGGTAGGATGACTCCAACGTGCCGTGCCTACGAAGAAACTTTCTTTCATTCCCTTCCAGAAAGAATATTCCGAACCCCCCTCCCTCCTTTCCTCTCCCCTCCCGCCCATGTCTTTCCTCCCTAACTCGCCGCTGTCTCCTTTGAATGAAAGAGATCGCTCGGACGCTTATACCGCTAGAATAAAAATTCCTGAGGGCGTTCTGCGGATATTATCGGAAGTAATCGAGCGATGGACGGTCACCTCTGGTCCATGCCTGCCCCGTGAAATTCCAAGGCGACATTAAAAAGCCATTAACCCGGCTAATGGAAGCTTTTGTGTCCGTGGATACGACTGGAGACTCGTACAGTTTCTTGCCGCACCAGATCACACGTCGAGATTATAGAACTACATGCATTCATTTTAAGCGAGCAAATCATTCTTTTTCATGTTGAAATTTGATGTTGAACTCCGTTAACACGATGAATTAGCGACTAAAATATATTGGTTAGCCTGTCTGAATATTGCTCACTGCTTCCACTTGCATTAATCCCTGATGTATGCATAGTATAGTCCCACACGTTTCATTAATATAAATGTTTCTGAACTGAAGGTTTGTATCTAAGAATCCTATAGAGCAAATAAGATTAATACGTTGATTTCGGATGGCGTAGTTGTACATCTTTCTGAAATAAGAACTAGAATAGTAAAAAATAGGAAAGAAATCGCTTTACCTATGTGTCAAATTTGATAAATGAAATTTACGTAGTAGTTACTAAATATTTTTAGAACACCTGAAGTTTTATGTTTGCAAACACAAGAACCCTCTCGCCAGCAAAGTGTTAGTACATGATGGTCCACGTATGTTCACAAGTAGAAGTGGTCCAGTAGTGGTCAGGCACACGAATAAACTGGTGCCTATCAGACATTCAGGGAGACTAAACTGTCTCGACTTTATAAATTATTCAACTTTTTCTTTTTCAATTAAATACTGCAACATTTGTTCACGACACCACAGAGTATCCCACCTAAAATGATTCAGAAACATTTATCGCACCGTCAAGTTACAATATTTATTATACAAATTTCGTAATCGCGGTTGCTGATATTCTCGAGAACAGAAACTGGGTTCACTGTTTCACTTTCTGTTCCAGCACGATTCCCGTATCCCGTGAACGTAAACTTTTCTAACACCCTCCTGTTTATACTGTCATACACGCATGCCGCCACCGAAGTACCTCGAGCGAGTCCGTTTCATCGATTTAACGCTCCCCAAAGGAGCGGAACGTGTTCGAACGGCTGGTTGCAAGAAGGCCCGCGCGTTACCGCTGCATATATAGTCGCCGAGGGAAAAAAAACATGAACGTGGAAACTGCGACGATGTGTCTGGTGAAAATTGCAAGGAACACGCCACAAGAACAAAAGAAAGGGTCACAGCCGTTTGCGAAGTTTCAAATACCGCCGAGAAAGGGGACCGAGTGGGTTGTCGATTTTCGACAGGTTACAGGCTCAACCAAGTGTCTAACGTGGATATTTTCGATATCAACGGAGGACGAAAGAACGCGGCGCGACGTTCCTTGCACGGGGCGAAATATCGATTCCATTCTGGGGGGCTATTACACGGGCGTATGCGCAAAATTGACGCGAGCACCGCGCGAATATTGAACAGGGGAAAGGGAAGGGTGGCGTTGTCGAGTAATTCGGAAACTGATAGTAATATTCCGTGTAAACACCGCCCCGACACGTCGTCCCTGTTATTTTTCCCCGCGTGAAAACGGATTTTGGATAGCATCGGATCGCTGAATTGAAATTCGATGTTTCGTTCGGAGCGCGTTGCGTTAGATGATGTAGCTGTTAATCCCTTGTGAAATGATTGGAAATATTAACAGAATTATTGTTAACATGGAATATTAACATATATTATGAATTGTTCAGGAGAAATATTCGAGGGATAAATAAATGAATGATTGTGTATTATTACAAAATTATTGGTTATTCAAAATCTACCTTCACAGAGTTTTTTTATTATCAGTATTTTTTGTCGAGGTCAGACACGTTGCCTCCAGTCCCGAGTAAACGTTAGAAAACAATTTTCTAACCCGTGGGGGATGATCATCACACCCGAGCCACGGTGATAAAGTTTCTTTTATCCACTGTGGAAAAAGCAGTATTTTGAGAATGTATATGACACGGTCGGTGGCAATATCTGTTCCCGTCATTTTATTGCAGATGGGAATCGGAAAGGATATTGCTTTCGACGTTACGGCTGACCAGATACGGGGCATTATCACTAGAGTTTGATACGTTTCTTGTAGCCAGCGGAGCTGTCTCGCGCAATACTCTTAATACTTCTTGCCTCTCGTTCAACTCGTATCGTTATGATAAGAATTCGTGTGAAGATTTTAAAGCACACCCACGTAATACATCCTCGAACGCACAAACGAATGAACGATCAGCTGCATGTACCAGACTTATTCACGCAAAAAAGTTCCAGGGCGTATTCTCCCAAGGAGGATCAGCACGAACGATTCGCTTCCCTTTAACGTTCTCACCTAGAAACTTCTCTATTCACCGGACTTTTTCTCGAAGACAGTTCGTTCATCTCCCCGTAAACTGGAACGTATCTTGCCGGAGATCGAGCGGAATGTAATAATAGAACTTTTTCTTAAGGTTCGTCGAACTTTCTCACGAACGACGTAGATCTTCCCGGACGAAGTCACGGAATAATATACTTGATTTCTATTTCCACAAAAGATTGAAGAATAGACTGAAGAATCTCCCACGTATTGGTTCCACTGGATTATTTTAACTCTCTTTAGTATACACAAGCCGAAATATCAGCTTCGGGATCTTCGTCACAAATACCGATATTTGGCATTCCATATGTAACAAAAATTATAAATTCTGATGCAGAAAATTTGTTAATTTTAATAAATACTTTCAAGAATGCATATATTCCAGGGTATTTCTAGATAGTTCACACAAGAATTGTAAGTTACTAAAGGAGTTAATAATTGTTAGTAGCCGGTCGACCAACAAAGAAATACTCGCTGTTTAATCCCTATTGTCGCGTGTACGGAAATACAGGACAGTCCCGACTATTCGTCCAGTTGGCAGTGTTCCGTGGACGTCGTGGCGTACGGTAGAGCAGCCGGACAGGAGGGTCGGCGGGGGAGGAGGAGGACTGTTCCACGTTTCGGACACGTAGTTACGACTAAGTCGGGGATCAGATTAAATTTACCTAGCCATCTAACGTGGCAGGACGGTGTCGGCGTGTAGAGACATCGGGAGACAACGTGAAGGAACTCGCCGGAAACGTCCCGGTTAACTTGCCATAAATTCAGACGGTCACGAAGTCCATTCCGACGGCTTGGTTCAGGCGACCGGTAGTATTGCTCGCGAGGAAAATTTGTATCGCTGGCGAGGAATTCCGAGGGGAATCTAAATGGAAAGAAACACCCCCTGTAAATTGGGAGAGGATATATGAGCGGAAAGAAATCTGATATTATTGATGCACCGTGATCCAAATTTGACCACAGATGAACGTCACGTTCACGGTTTTATATGTATGTGCTTGGATTATATAGATGACCTCAAAACTATATAATTTATATAAATGTTTATGTATACTATCGCTCGTAAGTATTAAAACAGCTGGACTGCAGGAAGAATATACAATGTACAGTAAATCCTCGATGAGTGTTGAAAAGGTTATTGGCACTGACAAGGAGAACTTCACATATATAACGCTGGATTTTTAATGAGGTTTAGCACAGTGATAGAGCTTGAAATTCTGAAGTTTCAGCCACATATGGCCAATAGTTTATGAAATATTTAATGCTTAATATCGAGGAGTTTTCGAACAGTCTCCGAGCATTTACTGTATCGTAAACATGATATATTTTGAAATCCTGACAACTATTTTCTTCAGATTTTCAACAATTTCGTAATGTTTTTCAACGTTTACTGCATAATATCAACGCCAATTTTTGTTTCGTATTATCGGACATAATAACCGGTTCCAGTAAAAAAGTGGCGTTCATTTCTCAATGGTGTCGAGTGCAATCAAATTTAACCATATGAACAACCAGCCCAATTAGTAACGGAAAATAAGGGCAAACCGCGTGCAAGGAATCTCAATTAAAATCAGTTAACAAATCGAAGCGCGACCGTTTAATCATATCGTCCGCGTGCCACGTAAAGATAAAACGAGCTTCATAAAACTCCGCAGTGCATTGAACAGGAAAGTGGATTATATATGTACGTATATATGGTTGGTGCGGTTAAGAACGAATCCGACAGTGAAACGGCTACAAATCGTATAGTTCTGTGCACCGACTACCGATAATAATTATAAATAGCAATCCCCAATACCAAAGTTAATTTGTGCGGTAAACGATGATAATCGAATATTAATTGTGATTCGATACAAATGCAGAGTGCGGGTGGCTGTAACTGGGTCTCAACTTTGAATCACTATATATTCATATTTATTCACTGAATCGAACAAACAATTTTCAAAACAAATTTCAATATCATGCCATCATTTTTGTTTATCTGTTTTGTTTACTTGTTAATCATTTGTGTATCGTTCATGTTTATACCGTATAAGTCAAGTTGCGTGAAATGGATTTAATTCGTTGAATTGTGTCTACACGAATATGTTTATTATAAAAAATCACGAGGTTCAGCAAGTTAATTAAAATGTACGTACACTGAGCCCTTTTTCTTCGCACGATTAACTTTCTAATGAAGAGTGATACAAGGACAAGACGATTTCTACATTTTAAGGCCTGGCCATAGCTTTGGCAAGTTAAACCTGGGCTCTGTCTACGAACAAAAACCTTCGTCAATTCGACGGACAGCTTGACGGATATTGTGCTTTAGGTACGTCCTTTCTTCCACCGTTACGCGGCCTAATGAATAATTCTCCTGTTCTTCGATCCTCGCGGTTCCGTCTTATTAATGAGTACAAAGTTCGGAAAGTTATCGAAATGGAAGTCTTACAAGCGCGTAATTATCCCTGAAATGAAGGCACGAAATATTAATGACTTTATCTCGCAGGACGAGACTTCGTAACGTCTCGAAAGATCTGGTATCGAAACTAGAAAGTATCAACAATAATTATAATGCTTTCACTGCATAATAAAGGAAGAAAGATCACTGAGTTACACGAAAGACGCGGTACAGCTTAATCATTGTCTGAGCGGCTCAACTCGGAACTATCTTGAACTTCTTCGTGTAAAAAGTGAAATCCTCCCGGAACTCAGTTCCCTTCTCGTAACTTCATGACCCGTAAACTTTGACACTTGCCTCTCTAATTATTCAAACGAACTCGTCGAGGCCTTTACGACCGATCAAATAGCTCGTTTCACGAGCGACGCGAACGCCACCACGAAGACGCCATTTACAATAACCTGGGATCATCGTAAGTACTCCACGGAACCCCATTTGACTAAAGATTGAATATTTCTTCAGATCTCAGGGCAATTATTTGTTACGATAGCTCGCAGAAACTGTCGACGATCACTTATTTAATTTGAGGTAATTGATCGCGGGCCAAATATGCTGAGTTTCGTCTCAATTCCGTGAGTTCGATCAAAGGGAACCGGGAGCCTGGAATTTAAACAGCATCTGATCGAGTTACGATTGGCCCCTGTAAACTTTTAAATTAAATACCTCTCGGTTCTCTTCGGAGTTATTGATTAACGATGAGATTGTTATTCAACAGTGATACCAATAATTATTAATAACTAAGTAGCTACTACACTGACAACTTTGCACTTGTGCTGCTTCTGGTATTATTTAACAGAACTTCTGACATGTTTTTCATAAATATTAGGTCGTTCAAGTATGAAACATGAAAAATAATTACAAAATCTCTGAATTCACTTAAGACTTGTTATCTGCGAAATACTTAACAGGTAAGAAAAGAATAAAAGGATCAATTCGTTAGAAGTATCACATCTTCAAGAGCTTCTGTCATCGCAACATTTTGATCCTAACAATTCAAATCGTCGACGATCGCGACGTATAATGACAGAGAACGAGGAAACTGTGTAGAGAATGTGCGCGCCAGATTCACGAACATTGTCTGCAGATCGTGTTACCAACTTCGGAGAGTCGTTAGTGAGTGACTTCGTCGGTGGGGCTCGTTCCAAATCGTATTCCGCAGAAACCCGAGGCGTATACAGTCGTGTGGCGTGTACGTCAGGTTTATTTAGATTCCTGTGAGATTAGACCAGCTGGATTGCGTGTCACACCGACTCCAGGTTTTGACGACATTCCGCGGATTAACAACTTTTGTCGGAATCGCGTTCGACGGATTCTGTACCTCTTGACAGTTAAACATGTTGAACTGGTTTGGACTTTATTAGTGCGTACAGAATGTTTACTTCATTTTCGAACGTTAGTTATGCGAGACTCTTGGAATATTAATTGATCAATAGTGTGAAAGCGAAACCAAAGAAGATTTTACGTAGTCCAAGAAGTTCTGTTCATATAAACGAAAATGACCGAGTATTATACACTGCGTGATATAACTATAAAACCACCCTAAAATTCTTATGTATTGCGGTTAAAATAAAGAATGTCTGATATCGTGTTGGGAATCATCCAAAAAAGGATAGACTGAAATCCCCTGGAAAAAAGTGGTTTGTTTGTATTTTGTATTATAGAAGGCATAAAGAATACAAGATTGAGTATCTGCCAACGACTGATTTTGCGTTTCAATCTTGTAGTTCATTGTTTGGAGTAAGTTAGAGGGATAATTTCTTTTTCAAAGACTTGCGAACGTGAAAACGCTTACCTGTCACGAACGGGGAGGAGAAAGCGACAAAGTTTGGACCTTGGCAAGCACCGCTGTGAATACGAATTATCGAACTTCTATCTCCGTGATCCAACCAACGGCAGAGTTCACTGGGAACGTTGCCGTCGTTCCTCTTTGTTGTTTGACGGTTCCGTCGCGGTGGCGACGCCGCGCCGGATCGAATCCCGATGCTCGATCATTATTCGGGGATACGCTGGCAAAGAGCACCGCGTATTTCACGGAATTTCGCACCGTTTACGCTCCTGATCGTGGAGATGAGATCAGATCGAAGTTTGGTTGATTAATGAACGGAAATCCCGGGGGTCTGATGCAAAGTACGGCCTCGGTACGAAATCAGAGCCCTACGCGCTTCCAATTAACATAGACCGTTGATCGATAGATCGTTAAACTGGATGTTCTTTGCGGGGATAGGTTTAACATTCGGGTATTCGGTATGCCTGGCAATTAATGTTGAAATGATTAGTGTTGTATAGATACCTTTGGAATATTCTCAAAATATTGCTGATGCAGAAATTCAATCAAATATCCATTACATGAATCTTGATACATTTAACTATTTCGAGTATGTTGTTATTCGTGTAGTGCTCCTTACATTTCACTGAGACGTAACGGTGACGATAAATACCTATCTTTGTCACAAAAATTCAGTGTGATATTAATACAGGGTGATACAAAAAAATAGTTCATAATTTTAAGGGTAGATAGTACTCTCCAAGTAATAAAAGTAAGTCTAGATCAACATAGGTCGAAAAATTAATATTGTCGAACTTACAAACAATTTTTTCTTTCGGTTACAGCGACTGACTTAATCGACTGACGGTTTGGGAGCTATCGTACTGTATGGAAACAGTGGATTACCTTCCCATTTTTTGTTTTCAAGTTTCCCTATACATTTGTTTTTCACCTGAAACCGAACCTCTGCTCAGCTTCTGTTTAATTGCTTTCACAGAGAAACACCCCATCCCCCTCCAAGTAGTGGGAATAACGTTGTTCCAGTTGCATTCATCGAGGAATCACTGTATGCTATACATAGGGTGGAAAGTGTAGAATGAAATTTTATTGTAACTGTCTAATATTACGCGACGGAACAAAATAATCTTTGCACTATCTTCCATTCAAATTCTGATTGCAATGAATGCACTACAAAGATATATTGTCATTGAACTTCTAAGTAACTGGACAGTTTTCAACAAGGAGAATATCGTAGCCAGAGTAATTAAAAGATTCTCAATTTCACACTTTCGGTTTCAACGACTACGCCCCGCGGAGGTGAGAGAAGTTCGCTCAAAGAAATCCAGCGACTCGCTGCCACTTCGCGAGCTGAATTATAAGTTCGAGGAAGCTGCAGAGCGTTGAATTTTCCAGTCAACCGAGCGCATTATAAGAGCACTCCAGGTTGCTCATCCGCTGCAAAACTTGACTATTCCGGAGACCGGTTACCGGTACCGAAACGGCGCCAGCTCCGCGGAATGCAAAGTTTTAATTGTAGTCTTAACAACTTGTTACCTGGCCAGGCCGTTCGCTCGAGATGGAACGTGCTCGATGTGGCGCGGATGAACACTCTGCCTGGGAGACGCGGTTTATCGTTCGCCAATGAAAACCAACCGTGGCGCCTGCGCATTCCTGGTCTTCGTAATTACTATCGAGGTGCAATATTCGGGACCAGCAAGACGGAATTGAGGTCCTGTGGACGGGATAATTTCAGAAATCATGTCGTCGGAGGGCAACAGGATCGCTGAGAACTTCCTCGCTGGCTTCCATCCGCCTGGGCTTGATACGACTACGGGAATTACCGAGACCTCTGATTAGTTTAACCAGAGGATTTAATAAGTAGCTCCTTAGCTTCTCTAACTTCGTGAAAAAAGATGTAATATCGCAGGGAACTAAATTTAAATAAAACCGTGTTTGGGTTTTATGTTGTTGCAACCGGAACGCGCTTCTTCGAGGTGGAACTTTTGACGGAAGTTCGCTTTTTAAACTTTCCACAAAAGCGCCCTCCCGACTTGATACTGACTTGCCGGGAGTGAAATTGAAAAACTCTTTTGCCGTTTCTTATCGCGTTTCGAAAGCCATTATTTATTATTAACGTAAACATGTTGAACTGAATGTTCGGAATCTCGAAGAATAAAATGCTGAATGTTGGAAATAATATTTTATGAAGCTTCAAACTTTGCCCGTTTCTTGTACGGTAATAGAAATTATGACTTTACATCGAGTACTCGTGTACGAAGTTCGTCAGGGATTTGTAGCATTGTTTCCAACAGCTTCGACGCGATCTTCATGGATTTCTCGCTGTTGATGAAATTTAGAGAGTAATTAAGAAAATCTGTTTACCGAATCTTTTGTACGTTCCGTAAATCTCGTTATTGTCTCGGCCGGTAACGTGTCGGACCACGAGAGTTAATTAACGTGGTATTTCCCATGGGCGTGAGCTTGGTCTTCCACTCGACGACTCTACTTTATGGAAATTTTAATACCGCGGTCGAAAGACGTTATTCGATGATGTACGACCGTCGCGCGGAATAATTTAAAGGAACAATTGAATTTTCTCAAGTTGCGCAAGAGGCTTTCGAACCATCCGTCTTCATTAATTAATTATAAGCACCGGCTTCTATTCGCAGTCACGAAAGCACTACTGCCCCCCTCTCTCTCTTTCATTCTGTCCTCGTCTCAGTCTGCAGGAAAAGAATCTCCAAGAAAGCAGACTTAAGACTTACGGGATACTTAAATTACTTGGAGTACGTATCGACTCAACTTCGAACTCGGTAACGACGTCTGCGCAATTTTAATTGTACCGCGGGAGGGGATGCAATTTCAAGTGGAAACAATTAGCTCGGGGACAAAGAATATTTCATCGCAGTCGTGCCACAGAACACTTTCGCGGGTGCCAGATATACGTCTGTATTGTACGCCCTTAAGAGAAACTCCCATTTCGTTGAATCTTTTTTTGAATAATTAATTTTCTTTTAATGAAAAATTAGGGTACGTTCTCTCTGCCAGTAAGCAGTGGAGGAAACAGTTAAGCAATTTGCTAATTAGGTGTAGAATAAGCGTTGGAGTAGATGTATGCAGAATTGATACTGGAAAGCTGTTTCTGTAAATTATTGTACTTAATTTCAATATCATCCTTTCACGTTATTATTACTGTCGAAATGATAAGCAAATTGTATTGTAAAGTTCATAATATAGAACTCTCAGCTGTACATTCATGCAATTAATAAACCTTATCCATTGCTGTTGAAGGTCCTTCACGTCCTGGAATAGTATTCCCTACAAGACCACGTTTCTATTTATTAAATATTGCTGGAACACGCAAAGCTGACGTGATTATTTCAGCATGAATTATAACACTGCATAATGACATGGATACTATAATACGATAATACTGCATTAACAGAATAATTTTAAGCCCTTCACAATATATGGTGTTGTACAACCTCTGTCCACAATACACAGGAAAATGTTTGAAGAAAAATATACTTAGATCGAAATACATACAAAACTGGCCACACGCCAAATACTTTTACAAAAGTTTCATGCATCTTTATGAAGTTAATATAGAACTAACGCATGTAAATACGATGAAAGTCAAATATCACGCCCACCCATGTGCCTCCCACCAAGGAAACGTAAAATAAGAAGAAGAAAAAATGAATAAAACATTCGATCCATCAAAAGTTCTAGTCGTTGGGGCCCCGAAAAATAAAGGCTTCTTCCTGTTTTCGATGCATCATAAATTCTCATTTCTCCCTCCGACCGACGTCACTGTAACTGATATTTCGCAGGGCTTCGTTCACTCTTTATCGTTCACCGTTGTTCCTTCGAACGTGGTTCGATCCCACCACAATATATTCCCCGGGTAAAAATTTCAGTTTCGGTTCCCATTTTCAGCCACACACCAGCCCATATGTCTCACCCGTTTCGAAACGGACAGGGGCGGCGCAACAGAACGGACAAGATATCGACGACACCGGCTTCTAAAAAAGGATCCCGAGGCGACGAGGACACTTACCGAACTTGTCCAATATCTCGGATATGAAAGAAAGGTGGGGAGGGCGAAAACACGATTCAGTCGTTTCACTCCCCTCGTCCCTCCCACTTACAGAAAGAACCCGAAAAAAAGATCGCTTCGAAACGTCCCCGTAACGACACTACTTTCCCTCCCCAAGGACAGAGTTTTTACGAGACTATGTCTTCTTTCTCTCCCTCCACTCGGTATCTACTTTAAATCTCTTTTGCGTTCGAGTTAATTCCGCTTAGGAACTTCTTAACATTCCCTTCGTACCGGAAACTTTGTCCCCAACGAAGAAGGGAACGGAATGATAATATTCGTGATTCCTCGCCTGTCTCAACCAACGGTCTATTCTCGATACCACGAACCGATAAGTTTATCGAGTTCGTGTTCGATAATCATCTTCGCTTCCTGTTTCACTGTCGCCGCTCCTTAACCACGGATGCGACGAGTAAAGGAGAGATTCTGACGCGACGGCCGTCACGGGACCAGGTTCCCACCGGAAATTGTGCGGTTGCAACCCCGTTCTTTTTGCTCTCCATTTGTGGCGCGCTCTACTTAATTTCCTGTCGGCGCGCCTCGGGCGTGAAGATCATTACGATTGAATATTTCCGCGGCCGCCTCTGCTGGGCACTAGGTACAGGTCGAATGAGCAATTTCTATGAAAATCCACCGAAACGAATTTATCTTATCACTTTACGAAAACTGAAATAGAACCGCCGACCCCTGTAGCCGGGGGACTTCGTGACGCAGGATCATCCAGCTTTGTTCGCCATGGGTCGGTTCTGTAATAGCCCTCGAAAATTTTCACTTAACCGTGGTTAGTTTCGGCTCGGAAGTTAACGTTTGCAACAACGCTCGCGGACACTGGGGGGTACAAAGCACGCGTATTCGATGAGTCTAGTGGAAAATATCAAATAGCGTAGTTTGAGCGCTTGACGCACTCGTGCATTGGAATTGATTTCCAACGTGCCAGCGAACAGGTTAAATGGTATCACAGTAAATCCTCGATGAGTGTACGGAGAAACCTGGGCACTGACAAGGAGAGATCCTCGGGTGTAATGCTGACTTTTTAAGCCTTTGGGTGCGGCATACTTTGACGAATGTGTTCCGTGTGCGCGGAATACTTTATTGCTTATGGCACTACTACTTCACTGTGTCTTTCTTTTGTACATTTTTAAGGGTTTATTAAACGTAAGACTAGTATAAGCTACTGCTGTGTAATACTTTACGCCTGAAGGACTTTAGAAATAAGATCCTGAGTGGTAAATCGATAAAATGGATTAGAGGGTAATGTACTAACCCAAAAATGATTGCACTGACGTGTAAACACACCCTCAGCGCTCGTAGAGGCAAATTCATGAACCGTGTATATATAATACGTCGATAGCGTTAGCAGCGGCCAATTCATAAAACGTGTATTCACGATTATAGCACCAAGAGGGTTAATGTGGTTTAGCGCCGTGATGGAACCTGCAATTCTGAAGCCAATATTGTTGTTGATGATTGTTTCAGCTGCATATGGCCATTAGTTTATAAACTATTTAATGCTCAGTGTCAAGGAGTCTTCGAACACTCATCGAGGATTTACTGTAACTGGAAACGACATGTAATAGAGGAAGACACAATGTTATAGAGAGAGGAGAAAAGACGACGTGAATACAACACTTTCTCTCGATGGGGTTTCTAACAGGACGATGAATGGCCCAGGTGGGTCTTCAATGACAAATATTATGTTAAATCTCCGGTGAATGGGACAATACCGACAGGACTCTATTATCAGAGACTTAAACTCGAATATAGGGTATCGTATTAAAGCCGTATTATTATACGATGAACGAGTAGGCTCGACCATAAAAGGGACGTCGGCCCTATGGGAAATACACCAGTCCGCTCTGTTCGACGTTCCCTCGATGAAAAATTTATCCGAAGGTCCAGTAATTTCGCGGACTTTACCCGAGCCTAAGCAGGAAGATGGAATTGACGGCTGAGCCGTGGGGAGGTTGGCTATTCAACGGGCGCGTCCCGTTTACGAGGACGGTCTGTCCACGTGTTCCTTAACGTCAACCTACCTCGTCTCCTCTCTATTCTTGTGTACCTCTTTGTCCCATCAATTCGTGTCCCGTCGTTACTGTCGCCGTTGTATCGTAGAAAATGTAGAATAGAGTTTCATTGCGTGATGCCTTGCTCCTCGGGAAAATGGAACTACAGTATTTCCAATACGGCTGGCTAACTGGTCCGACTATTATTCGCTATTTCTACTTGCTATAAATGCAGATTGTACAATAATATCGATTTTCTGTAGAACTGCAGAATCTCGAATTCACAGATTAGTCATCGCTGTTAATGGTTAACACTTTGACTGCTGCGTCATCTAATTATAGGTGACATGTACGCTCACGAACAAACTTAGCTTCCGCTAGGGGAATAAGTGACGTAGGAGAAGGGCCTTCTACTATCTGATCTTGGGAGTTACTGAAATTAATGTAAAATTAACGTTCGGTTTGACCTTTATTTTAGTACATGATATAAACTCTCCAAGTGGTAGGAGGCCCTTCCCCTACTCTACTTTTTCCCCTAGCGGAAGCTGAGTTTGCTCGTGCGTGTACATTGTAAAGCAGGCTGAATTATTTAAACACTGTTACAGAAGTTTTCGTAAAATTAATATCATAATACAAATTGAAACAAGACCAAGAGTCTTTATTAACTGAACGTATATATTTTCGACAATTTATGACTTAAAAAACGAAATAAAGTGTGTGGATACGTACGTCCGTTTTCACTGTGGCAGACAACGTGTTCATTAAAATCGTCGCCATTATGTATAACTACTAATAATCAAACATAGTAGCTGAATGGTACTGAAGTTCGAGACAAGTTTAGAAATTCAATTTTCACGTGAAGTCAGCTCTATGTGAAGTCCTATTGTACATATTGAATAAATTACTGTACGAGTTTCATTTTCCATATTTCATTCCTCCGGGTATCAGCCGATACGAGCTAAAACAGGTAACCGGAATACCTTCGACCAGGCTCCCGACAATATTATGCAAGAACAATTACCATCCTGTCGACACATTTTCGCGTAACAGCTTGCACCGTGCCAGCCGATAGTCAATATAATAAACGCCCGACCGATAACTAATTACCAAAACTTTTAACTCCGTCGCCTCACCTCTATTTTTCATCGCTTCGTTAGCAACGTTGCTCTTGTGTCTTTCTAAAAATATTTAAAAAAAAATCGTTGTACAGAAAATTGGGAAAGCACGAGTGGACCATGATCGACCCGGACGCGTTCTATAAACCAATATAATCGATCTCGACATTCGAGCCCAGTCGATCGTTGTTCGCCGATCGAATCGTGGCGTGAGCAAGCAGAAAAGTCTCGTTAGACGCGACACAGCGAGGACTGCCGCGTAAAATGGCACGTAATTGCCGGCCACGGCGAGGACCGTCGTGATAAAGGGAGAGGGAAAATAGCCAACCTATCCCAGTGATGCGAAAAGTTCCCCAGGCTTTTCCCATTTGATGCCTCTCGCTTCGGTTTCAGGTCCGCTGCCTTGCCACTGTGGACAAGCGTGGGTCGTGACTATGCGTCACTACCCGACGAATTAGATTCGAATTGGAAAAATTACACATGGTCCGATTGTAGATCGCGTTTCCACTTTTACTTGATTCGCCGTTGCGAATGGACGTTGAATCACGAACGGATGTAATTCAATCGACAGGAACGAAGGTTCGTTTTCGCGAAACAGCTACTTCGCGAAAATACAGCGATGGGTATGTGTAGTTGCTCGGGAATTGGGAGCAGTGACGAACTTTGGAGGAGTTACGGTACTTAATTGTTTTATACTTAAACAGGTTCTTCGATGGAACTGTTCGAAAGGAGGAGAGTTCAGTGGGAGAATGTTTTTGGTGTCGTAAAGAAGTACCGACGTTTCTTATTGGTACACTGACTATTTAAAGAATTTCATTACTTGGGAATAAAGAGTATTTCAAGTATTATAATTTCAGGTGGATGATATATAATACCTATTATTGCGTTACAGAAGATTCTACTTAACACATTTTGTCAGTTCTAAGTTAAGGATCTACTTACTCAAGTCATACAGGCTGAAAATCAAACGTCAACGTGTTAAATTGTTCTGGTAGAGTTAAACTGTGTCAACGTAGATGTCTGACTATTGACTGTTCGACCTGCAAGGTAAATCTACGTGGGTCTACATCAGTAGAATTCAAGATCAACAATTAAGTTGGAGCAAACACTGTAACGTACGTTAAATTGCATTACCATCGCTGTCTGAACGTTGACGAACCTAAACTACTGGTGTAATTCAACCGTCTGTACTACAGACTATAATGATTTAAGAACAACTATTAACTCTGAACTTATAACATTCTATTAACTGCAGTATACACTACAGGCCGGACGTATGGGAGCAGAGTTAATGATTAATGGAATAGTAACTTATTACTCCCATACAAATGATTTACGATTAGTTTTGGCACATTACTTTTATCGAAAATTTAAGTCGTTTGTAGGATGAAAAATTTAAGTAATTTTTGGAACACTCATAGGCCTCAGTATTAAAGTATTGTAATTGGGACCAGGTAGAGTAATTAGAAAATGAGAAAAATATTACAGAAAATTCTCCATAAGTGTTCGGAGACACCCGGGCACTGACAAGGAGAGATCCACAGGTGTAACGCTGACTTTGTAACGAGGTTTATGATTGTGATAGAGCTTGGCAGTCTGAAGTCCATGATATTTGTTTCAGTTGCATATGGCCATGAGCTTATGAAATATTTCATGTTCAGTGCCCAGAAGCCATTGAATACTCATCGATGATTTCCTGTAATATTGTTTTATTCTTTAATTAACTCGACCTGGTCTCATAGTTTTGGCGGAAAGTGTAATTGAATTGCCGTTTATGTCTGATCAATGAATGACACAATCTAATTAATAGTACATCTGAACCTCAAAAGCGTGTAATTAGTCTCTTTAATACTCAGGTACACGTGTATTCAGAAATTACTTAAATTTCTCATCCCTTGAATGACCCAAATTTTTCGTCCCTTCAATATCATGAATCCATTCGAATGTCTGTTTTAAAAAACTGTTTGACGTTTTGAAAAATTCATATTGCTGGTTCGGTGATGAAGTCCAACAACCACGGAACCAGGAAAATATTACACGTCATAGAAACGAGGATATTAGCGTATCGTCGCGCAGGGGGAGTTACGCTGTTTTAATCAAAAACCCGAAAAATACTTGGAGGCGGTTGTGATCCCTCAAGTTCTTGTAACAAATTAAATCCAGCCGCGTGGTATAGCTCGCGAGCGTGAAGACGCTTTTCCCTTTGAAAAACGGCCGAGACCTTTAATTAAAACTTGGTCCTTTCGCCTTTCCCGCGGGGGTGGTTCCGGCGGCCTGTTTTCAAAGCGAAGAACGGAGTTTTTGTGTATCGTAGGGTGCTTTGTGGCGGTGGGTTTCGCGGAACATACAAGTAACGTTAAGACACGGGAAGGCCGTGAGTCTGCCCGCGATGCCACGTTGAATCGACAGATATTATTAGCCTCGTGGATCGTCTATCCTTCGTGTTTGCGTTTCACGCGAGCAAACTTCCGTAGTCGCTCGTTTCGTTCGTCGTCACGGTCTCGGGCGCCTAACACCGCTAGTTCCCTCGGAACTCGAACGAAAATATTTCTTTTCAGCTCGTGGAGAGAGCCGTTTGTGTACAAAACTGTGTTTCCTCCCCTCGGGTGTTACGGCTGGGACGAGGAGCAGCCATTCTCTTTGCTAATTCGCCGCCGCAGTTTCACATTGCGGATCCAAACTTCTGCAGTAGCTGCTCCAAGTTCACTGCAAGTATTCCTCGTGTGGCGTTGTTCCCTATCTCTATCCTTCGTCTCTTTCAATTCCGCCCTGTGGTTCGCGGTTTCTGCATCAATTTTCAACGGACGGGGGTTCGAGCAGTCCTCGGAATGCAAAATAAAAAGCAGTTGAAGCTCAACCGCTTTCGCCGGATATAATTCTGTTCCGCCCAGGGGTTTCCCATTCCCGTCTTGGCTGGGGAAAGGCGCTTCCATAAAACTTTAAATAGTCCTGCGAATGTATCTTTCAGTGGCAGCGAGGCGAGCGTTAGAAAATTAAACGAAGGTTATAATGCCGTTTCTATTCCGTCCCACGACCTTTCTTCCGCCCCATCTGTAGATGTTACGTCAGCTACGGGTGCGGATGCATAAATAAAACGAGGCCAGGAGCGTCACGGGTCGAGCTACAAACAACTTTCTTCTTCACGTAGCGTGATATTAATAAATTCTCCCGTCAGTATTTCATTGCCTCAGGTGTGATTTATACGACTTATATTGCACTTAAGGTATCACGGCCAGAAAGATAATAAATCAGTTCAATCTCTTTCTCACCCTTTACGTTGGGTTTTTTTCATCTCCTTCCAATCTTTTCACGGATGTAACCCATACTTGTCTTTGTTCTCTCCAGAGTTGCTTGACCATACTCTGTACCTGGCCGCGCTGTAATGACGACAAGATCACGCTGCGGCGAGTAGACGCTGGAATACACCGAGCCCCGCTTGGGAACCGTTTACAAGCGTTCGTCGTAATTAAACGTCGCGCAAAACACCCCAGGCTGTGATCCTCGCGCGAGCGTCTCGGTTCCATACGACGTCCTCATTAGTTCGCTATTTTGCGGAGCCCCGACGCTAATACGTTCCAAACTCGTGGTGGTGCCCGACGTGTTTCGATTGTGCACCTGCATCCAACAGAATTATTCAATTGCCAGACGGCAAAATAGCCGTACGTGTCGGTGACATTAGTTTTCAGGTCTGTGACGAAACTGGAAATGGTCGTTGTAATTACAATAATACCTAAGACGTGGCTGAACAGACGTATGAATATGGCGTATCTGGTGTCCTTATCGCGTTGCTCCTTTAGAAGAAATAGATCTTGGGTTTATGGTGGAGATTTCGAAAGAAATCACAAAATTTAGGAGCACAGTGGAAAAGGGGCATGTGCCACTTCTACGTTGGTTTTTAAATTCTTCTACCCTTAACAAGCCCTGACTTTATTTTTCTTAAAACTAGTTGTTGCGTAAATTTATAGTATTGTGACATGTCACTTTTCTACTAAGTCCCTGAATTCTGTTCATTTAACAGGCTCTAGAGTTTCGGTTGATTATTTCGGCTAGCTGTTTTGCGTCATCATTAGGCAGCAACAACAGCCCCAAGATAGTCTGTCATTGTGCATCATGTAGGACAGCAACAAAAGGAGTAGCATGGCCACTTAACGAGACCGTTCCCCAATTTCGAACGAGATAAGGTAATGCAACGTGATCGTCAGAAGTCGCGGCGAGTGGCTCGTCGTTACCCGAATAATCGCGTTTCTCGAATAATCGCGTTTCTCGACAGTTAGCTAGATGTTATCGGGGATCGAGAGCTGTAAATCATAGGCGGTACGTTCACGAAGAAGCAAACCGCGTGTTCGACTCTGTTAGGCCGTTTGTTCCGGGGGCAGGCGTAATGAGTTATGTCGTCGACGATTCGATAGCTTTGTTAGCCGAAACGTTCGAGGCACGCGTCCCCCGAACGACGGAGACGCGATAACGAAACGCTGTTAGCCGATAAGGGATAGCCAGGAATCAATGGAACTCATATTGACCTTGTGGCGATCGACTAGATTGACTTTCACCAGTGGTCAATATTTGTCAAGAACTAACAAAATATAGATTTCGTTATGTATGTAGAAGAATTCAGTAACATTGAATATTTGAGAAGTGCCAGTTGTTACTCATTACAGCGTTATCGGTAGTTTACAATGTCAACCCTTTCATTCCCACTGTTGTCATATGGCTACGTATTTTAAATTACGAAATAAAATATTATAGTCCAATTTATTTTTTTTATATAATAGTTTCTTCTAGTCTGGTATAAATTGTATGGCACAAATTTGAACGTGCATTGAAAAGCTTATCGGTAAAAAAGAATATTACCTCTCCTTTGCCCGTTTCATTTCATGGAAATCAAGGGTTGAGCATTGTTACAAATACAACAGAAACTTACAGAACTCTAATTTCTCTCAAATATTTCAAGAGGGCTTATTCATCGAAATCAAGAAAAAGTAAGTTTTCTTATATATAATTGTGATAAAAGCGAAAAAGTTTCAAACGAAAAATGGCACTAAACGGTTTCAAAATGTGAAAATATTCTTTTGAATCATTTATATGTCATGCAATAAACACAAAAATACACCAAAATATTTCTTTTGGAATTTTTAAATAATTTGGGAATGAAAGGGTTAACATGAATTCCGTAGACAGGTGGTGCCGTTTTTGCCTGATGGTAACTTCAATGTCGCTGATCGAAATTTTTCCGTGCGCAGAAAAGGGAAACCGATTGCTCGTCTTCGACCAATTTTCTTGGCCCCGCGACAAAGTAGATCCTACCGTTATCAATGAAATATTACGAAGATACATGCAACGGAGTATATCATATTGACAAATGGGCTGTCCCACGGTTTTGGCGTGTGGCCAAAATAATACATCGGTACCCTATCGGTGTCGTGTCCTGTACGTTGAAAGAAAGATTAATCGCTGTCCGAATTCGTTACACGGTACTCGCATAATTACGCGAGCGGCGGAGGAGATAGCGTCGGTTTTGTTTAAGTTTAATGGCGCTTCCGATGATTAGCTTTCACGGCAGATCTGTGCAGTTACCGAAAATAAGTTCGAGGCGCATGAAAAATTTACTAGTCCGACACGCATAAACTGCTGCATCGATTCGCCCGAAAGGATGTCCCGCTGTCACGTACCGTACGACAAATGACTTTACTTTTTCCACTTTCCATCGATTATTCACGATACTTTTCGTGGCCGGAAAGTTTCTCTGTCTTCTCTCCGGAGAGCACCCGACCCGTTCAGGAGTTATGGACTGTTCTTATTTTCCCCGGTGAGTATTTCCTGACACCTCGACTTCGCTATATATTGATGCAAATAAGTGTGATATATACACGCTAGTATCAGGGTTTTTTTTAAACAATTCACTGTGACATAGAACAATAGTAGTAATGACTACTGACGAAAAACTTGGAAGATTTACTCTTATAATAAAAAACGAAGTCTTGTGATTATTTGTACTGTTTACGCAATTCAGAAATTATTACAGTATACGTATTGTTTCTGTCTGATGTAATGGGCTCATTATCATCGCTTACATGAGATCGATGTTCCGCGTGAGAGGAGCCCAGATCAGAGAAGCATCTGTTTTGATCACGCGCCAGCTCGTTTAGTGGAGACGCATTGGACGCATTGAATCAGAAGGGAATAATTAGCCTGAGTTATCACTGCGGGGATATTAGACGTCCCCAACCGCATTTTACCCGCAACGATAATTATCGCTTAAAATCCATATGACGCGATTCCCGGCGTCCGTTAATCTTCGGTCTTACGTGGTCACTAGGACAGTCGGAATCGCCATTCTTCTTCGAAGTACTGTCCTCTGTCGCTACTATTCACTGGAGAAATGATAATGGTGTCGAATTATGATTACATATTCAGCAAAATTCTGCAAAGTAGTTCCTAACACCTTAATAAGTCCTATAAATGACACCTACAAATTATATTCTCATATACAAAAAAAATCGTCCACTTTATTAGGTGTACAAATTAATCCTTGGCCCTCACAATTAATTATTGACTCAAAACTGCCATCATTTTTAGAAGAGAGGATTCGACATCTGCTCGAGAAATGGTGTAAATGTGTAGAATGTGATGGACAATAATTTCTACACTAAATTGTATTTTGGGTTTCTGTAAATAAACAACAAATCTATGAAAAGAAGGCCAGGATTTAATTTGTACATCTAGTAGTTCAGTATTTTATGATAGATATTGTTCCCAAGATTATTAAAGTACAATTTCTACGTCTGATCTATCTGTCAATTACGGTGTAACAAATAGAATAGCCAGCAGAGTACAAGACTGAAGGGTCAACTGAATCCTCGGGAGCACTACCTAGAGAGAAACATCCAAGGAACCCTGTTATCGGCAATAGAAACGAGCTGTTATTGGCTGACTCTGTGCAATCCCAGCTGAATCCGTGGAACTGGACAGCGTACAAGCGTCGGGGCGTTTAAACTGGTCTTCTTTCAACTAACGCAACACCTATTATGGGTAGTATAAACTTCCTATTGCTCTTTCGAGAGTCCTATACGTCTCTCTGAAATCGCTGACAGCTTCAAGAACGCCGCAGAAATGGCAAGAACACGAAGAAAAAGACGAATTCCTTGGAATTGGTTCTCGATGACCAACGCGCGAAAGTATAGACTGTTCCAGTGAAAGGACATTTCCTTGAAAACGGGAACAGATCAACGAAGAAGAAAGAACATTGGAACGAGGAAAGAGTCTCGTAAACGATGTGTCGAGGTCTGTAAAGAACGTGGCGAGGATCGAAGGAATTATTAAATCGAACTTTCATGCGTTTCACGCAGCCAAATATTTCGGGAAGAATTCTTCTTTTCGAGTGTGGAAAGTTTATACTGAAACCTTTTTCAAGCACGGGCAACTACCTCTAAAAGATTCAGCCGCTCTTTAGGGACGTTGCTCGCTCCTCTTAGAACGGCATTACACATTTAGAATATCTCCGGAAATTCCAGAAACATTTTTCGTCGGACATTCAGAGCGCGTAACCTGCGTATTCCATCGAGTCACGTTGGAAATTGTATTCCTTATCTAGGTAGCGTGATACGGGAAAAGTCTTTTGAGAAATCGTATCGAATAATCGAGGGTTCAATGTGTACTGGTTATGCAAATGAATGGACAGAGAACTTGGAAGAAAGAAGTTCCACGGGCAAACGAGTGTTTTAATTAAAAATTCTCCACGTACCGTGAGGCGAGATTCAGAAAAGCAGTGTTCCGTTGCTCCTGGAGTGTCGAATGTGGAAAAGCTGTTTAAGCTTTATTACCAGTTTTATTGAAACACGAGAGAAAATTTTTAGATAGTACATTATGAATTATTTTAAGGGTGTAATTAACTTCGAATGAATTCCACTGCGGCACGAGAGAGCGAAAAGAGTTGCGGCTACAGTTCAACAATGGTGTGCGCCATTATCTAAAAAAAAAGTCTACTTCAATGCAGAGGCAAAGTGCATTGGGTGGGATGTCTGACCATTGCCTGACCCGTTCCACTTTGAAACGAAAACTGTATCCACTTTAAATAGTTAGTATTTAAAAACAATTAACTTTTAATAGACATAGTTCGAATGGAGTTGAATACGCGCCTGTGTCCAACCAGTGACCGAGTTGATCTACTTAATAACTCCGGCCGGTTCTGTTGAAGACTTTAGAGAATGTTCCTTAAGAAATACAGTAACTTGGAGCGAATATTATTACAGTCCATGGTAGCGTTGGAATATTATCAGACAAAATATCACTCCATAATTCCATATACAATTCCACCAACTCGTGTAGCTGAATTCTCATTAGTTACTTAATGTCTGACCATTGACAGGTTTGTTCTACTCGGAAAACAGAACTGCCCCGTTCGACGCTTTCACCAACAATTTTAATGCCGATAATTATTGGCAATATTTACATATTATGCGCATAGTTTGCACCCCGTGAAATCAATATTATGCAAATTAAATATATTAACAATTTAATTAGTTCAAGAACTTCTATTGATTAACGAAGCTACTGCCTATAACGGAAAAAGGTACGCAATATCGGACATTACGAATTCTAATTATGTACTAGGCAAAAAAGTTTCGCGGTATCGTTCGAATCGCGTATTCCTAAGCATGCCCGAACCATAAATCGTCAATCGCTTAAAACTGGCGCGTTATCCGTATGAATGTTAATGACACAGTAAACGTCATTTCATACATAATGAACACATCCGTCGCGTCTGATCAATATTCAATAGGCGATGTTGGAGTGGATACTGTAATTTTCCGAGGACCAGCGTGCAATTTGCAAACGTAGCACCGTAACAGAGGTGGTTTGAAAATTACACCACGACAAGGCTTATCGTTCCAGAAGCCAAACGAAGTTGCTTGCCCTAAACACCATTCAACAATACTAGGAAATAATTAAAAAAATCGTCTACCCATCGAAACAGTTACATTTTCATGCAGATATATCCATGAAATAGTAAAGCACAGCATACTAACAATTTAATTTCGACAAACAACACGTGCTAGGCGTTCAAGCCGCGTCGCCCAGACGTTCCCCGATGCGCTTCAATGGAATTTAATAACACCGATTCACCGTGCACACAAAACGACAAACCGGAAACTTTCTCACCACCGTAATTGCTACTGATATTTCCTCCCTTCGATATTCCGTTTTCGTGGAAACCCATGCACGCAATTCCGGCAGGCCGTCGAAACGTTTCCGGCCACCTGCCTCGCTAACCACTCTGTCCAACATCCTCAACTATTCTGGATGGCATGCGCACAATGCCGTGGGGTACATTCTCTGGCCTCTTCTCGTCGTTGTTTATGCGTCCACCTTAGTACATGGAGTGGACACTTATTTACGGTACGCGCGTATATCATAAACGTTCGAGCGGATAATGGCGAGCTCACGCCGCTGCGGCGAAATGAAGTGGGATAGCGTGCAGCAGGGCGATCTCAACGCTTTTTAAGGGGATTACGTTACGCTCAGCCTGAATTAAAAATTGATTTTTTTCAGTAATTTTTCCGAGGGCTTCAAGCGTGTACTGTTAATAATTAGAAAACATTATGGGAGATATAGGTGTCTGAAGAACATTCTGCACAGGTGTTATATGTTACAGACCAGGCACGGCAAAGCTATGGCAGGCACGATAATTTTACTGGTACGTGAATCATTTACAGGTGATATTATTTTATACGTTTGTAAATTATTTGGATTTCTTTTAATTGTTATGATATGTACGAGTAAAATTTCGTTGATATAAAGTTTCTGGCATTCAATGTACACCAGCAAAAATCTCATTAATAAATCACTTTTGTACCACAAGTTATGAGTTCATCTTGTTACATAATTTTCGAAATTGTCTAAATATAATTCTGTCATAATGAATTTTTCATTCATTTTTCCCGTATTAAAAACTGCCCGGCACGACGGCAGTTCAATAAATATTACTTATAAATTTTTGGCACGCGTACATAAAAAGGTTTGCCATCACTGTTATAGTCTATAAGATAATCAGTTTTGAAACTCTGGATTCATTAGGTATTGACCATATTGAATCTGTTGACAAGACTATATTTACGTAGTACTAATAGAGATATAATAGATTAATAACAACGGTAAGTATTCTCGATGCAAAAATAAATTTAACGGAGCGCAATGAAAGGTTTCTTTTAATACAATAATATTTCAAGGAGTAGTGTTATTTTACCTGTGAACAGGAAGTGACGTGTAATTAATTGTGAAATAAATATTTCCCGAATTAAAGACAGCCACTGTCGAGAATTATAAAATATTCTGGCGCTGAGATTATTCCTCCAATATTGATCACGTTATTAATAGTTAGAAGAAGCAAATGCGGATCAGGATTCCCGGGCTAAGTGCTCCAGGAAGTTCATACCGTATCGGGGAATCTCAGGAATCGCTGCGAGATAATTGATGAATGGTAATTACCGTCTAACTCGCGAGCATACTTGTCTTAAGCTTCAATCGGTCCTCGTAGCTTCTAATCCTCGCAAAATGCATGGATACGTATGATACGTTAATGGTTCTCCAATTGTTAGGCGATTCGGTGGCAGAGATCGGAGATCCCTGTAACTACATGGTCATTTCCATGAAGACTGGATCCGTCGTCACGACGGAACCAGCAATTTCCATGCATTTTTAAGTGAGGCAAGAAATTAAGAAAAACAAGTGGATGCAGAAGAGACACTTCAGGACGCTTCAACTGACGGGTGCAGCGTTCAGCCTTAATTAACTTTTGCTAATTAGCGAGACAGAGGGGGTGGTGGTTCTGGTGGTACCGATGTTAGAATGCGCATCCAATAACGACCCAGTAACGACGCCTGCTAGCGTCATTAATTAGGACACTGGCAAGTTCGTTTCGTCCGTTGTTGCACGCACGTAACAGGGATCGACGGAACCTAATCATCCTGATGTAATGTACATCGAGTGTCGAAGTGCTCCCCTCCGGGGCAATTAATTAAGTTTTCGTTTACATGTGCCCGGGGGAAAGTAACTAGAATCGACACTATTGGCCGTTGCTTGTTCATAGATCCTCTGGAAAATGTGTTGAGTGCTGTTCGTAGTCTGTACTGTAGGGGGAACAATATACACTGACTTTAGGGATCATCTAATGGCCTGGCAAGCTAATTCTTCTCAAGTACTAGTTGTCATGTTTGTTCTCGCTATCGAAAAATCCTCTATTCTCGGCAGGGTAGTAATAGATCGAATCTGAATTAACATCTTAATGGTGTCTTTCACACCCTTCGTTAATCAAGAATACCTAGACTTGAATATCAAGTCCCAAGAAGAATCCAAGATCCGGTTCAGAACTATTAATATTCAACACGTAGGATCTTCATCATATACGAGTTCTACGTCGATTTATGAGGTTAATTTCCTCGTTATATTTCTTCCAGGGAGAATATAGCGATGGAAGTAGACGTCGTTTCCACACTTGAAAGTATAACTCACGAATGTCTGTTCTTAACTGCCCTATTGCCGGCTTGGAAATTATGTTAGAAAGTTCTGTTAACGTAGGCACGCAGCATAATATCGCGAATCTCGTCCAATCTATAGGAAACGGTCGTGTACCAATGTTGAATACGCGAAGACGTTGAACTTGCTTAGCACGAGGAAGTCCCGAAATCCGTTTGCCAGGACAAAATAAGCAACCGGCAGGTTGAACACGAGCGGCTAGTTGCAAAGTAAGCCTCACGTTGGCGGCGTTGCCTCGAACGCGCGTTAATTAAACGCGGAGATAGCTCTCGTCGTTGCACGTACTTTCCCGCTGGTGGCTTTCACAATAATGGTACAGACGCTCCTACAGAGAACTTCCGCCGTACTAATCGAGTTTTGTCTAAAATATTCCGCGGCAATTTCACGTCCCGACCCCCCTATAGCTGCTCGAGGACACACGTTAATATTAAATTGAATCGGCAGTCGTCGGTTTTTATTTATTCCCCAGCACGGATAAACTCCTCGTCTGTATTGCTCATCCACAGACAGCACCTTCAATTGACAATATTTAATCTTCCACGTGCTTTATTCGTGCCTTCCAGTTCATGGACTTCATCATCCATTCGCACTCTCTCACTCTCTTCAAATATAAGTTCAATAAAATTCCTTTAAAGAGATTAATCAAGTTGTAAATTAAATTTTGTACCCTACTTTTATTAATAATTTTATTAATAAATCTACAGCATTTAGTCAATTGTTTGTCAAGAAATGAACCTGCACTTTGTTGTTCTATGATATCTTTTTAATACAAGAAGCTACATTTCCTGAACAGGTTCCCAACTGAATAATTTCTAATGCACAAGACGAACATAATTGACTACTGATGGTTTGTATACGAAATACAAATTCTGTAGGTTGTCATTTGCCATACAGAAACATGTGGATTCGAGCAAGTTAGCCTGAAACGATATTACGAAAAGATTAACCTGTACTCACAGCCCCGAGGACAAAATCGCAACGCCCCGCTGTTCTAACAGCGAAATTTATGGCGATTTCATTAATCGCGGCACGGTGTCCCTGAATCCCATAAAACACCAAGATTTCCTTCCCTCTGTTCCGCCCTAGGTCCCTGCGGAGAATGATTTACGGTTCGACTGTAGATCGAAAAGCCTTCGAACTTGTCCGAAGCTGGCTAGCGTAAAAGCGAAAAGTTCCCGTGGAAGTTCTTACGAAAGTATCGTCGGGCGTGGGTCACTGTGCAGATATCAGTCCTCGTCGATATAAGCGAATGTTAGCGAAGCATACGGTGAAAGTTCGATGAAACTTGTGCAAGTTTTGAGTCGTCATGGTTCGAGAATAATTTTTTTCCACGGTGTCGAGACTGTTTTCACGACTTTCGAGGATCTTGTCTCGTTCCCTGTAAACAGATAAACACGACAAAAAGCGAATACAAGTCCATGGACATACAAGTTGGATTGGCACACAAGCTTGTGGATCTACCAGCGTTTGTTGGATGGTACGACGAACCAACGTTTCCACGGCTCCGTTCTGCTTGAATTGTTCTCTGGTAAAAACAAGTAAAGGGAACGCCGGGTATTGTTCCTCCTGCGTTCGGTGGATTGGAAAAGCCGAGAATCGCAGGAAATTAAAGGCAGCTTGTCGACGGCAGTAAAGGAAGATTCGATTTCAAGACTCGGGCCGAGGATCGTATGTACTGGACGCTTCATAATCCCTGGATCACGTCGATTCGACGATTGGCTTTGCGATAGGAGCACGATGTTCTCGGTGGTATATAGGGTGTATTATAGCGAGTAACCGAATCAGAAAGTGGATTATTTTGTGGCTAACAATGATCGAAGGTGCAAGATAAAAGTTGTCTGTGAGAGAATTTACTCGAGGGGTCAGCTTATTTTGACGGTCGAAAAAATTAAACTACATTAAGAGATTTTCACCACAGTACGTACTATATGTACTCAAATGCATCTTATTACTATTTACTGAACTATTTATAAAAAATATAAAAGAATTGCCAAAATAATTATATCATATTTCGTTTTAAGTTTTTTCTTAGCATGAAAGTGATATCTCGAAAAAAGGTATCTCTTATTTGTAAGTAGTTTAATAAATATGAACAAGTTGCTTTCATTATATATTGTATTTACTGAAGAAAAAGTCAAAGTAGAATGACCCCTTAACACGTTGTTTGCCACAGTGAAACATATCGTTCAAAGCCAGACATACTTTATTTTATTTTTGCATTATTAAATCGTCGATATAATAATGGCGGCTGTTGGAATTATTTTAAATTATACTGTGATATTAATTTCAAGCAATAATTATGTAACGGTATTCACGTAAATAATTCAGCCTCTTTGTAATGTACGTGTCGTCCATATTTTTGGTTGATATGGCAATCAAAATGTTAAAGGAAGTTACAATCATTTCGCATAATTTTGAACAACTATTATTTTCACGTGAAACGCCGTTTCTCACTTATGTATCCTTCTCCAGGGATCACTTGACTTTCCATTCGTTTTCCTCGACTTCCGTATGATCGTTATTCAGTTTCCGTGAATAATACACCACTATTATTGCCTAGTGAATTATTCTTCTTCTGTCGATGAATACATCCAAATAAAGCAACGGATATTTATTCGATCGAGTTTCATTGCAAACGTCCACGAGCGCGGAAGCAGCCACATTCCACGTGATAGCTCAGACGGCCAGCAATATTCCTCTCTTTTTTTTCGGGGTGACGAGGAATTAGTGCCGATTGCGTGTGGCAGTCGATATTTAAAACGCGGCGGAATAAATCAGAGTCGACAGGTATTGATCCGGATGATATAGCGAGGGGAGGTGGCGGTGGTTTCTGAATACCGAAGAAGTCCACACACGGTTATCGATGTGCTAGGCGAACGGACCTGTAATACGTGTACATTAACCGTGCGCGTTCGCGGGACCTTAATCAGTTTTCGGATACTCCGATTAAATCCTCGACCCAGCCGAACCTGCGCACGTATTAATTTCTATACTCGGTAAAATCACATTATGCACGCTCGTGAGCACACACAGCCCTCGCCTTGGATAAAATATATCGTCCAGGCATATTTAATTATTCCGATAATTAGCCCCGTTTCGGGACCCCGTAAAATCCTACGATTCGAAATCGTCACTGAATATTAACCGGCCAGTTTGGACAGGGTAAGCTTAACGGGACCGCGGTTTAATCGGTTTACAATAATTTACAACGATTAACCGAGCACGCGCGGGAAAACTACGTACTGTGTACTTATTGAATTAATAATAAATGGGTCGTCATAACAATTGCGAGAGAATTCGTTGCCTCTGGGAACCACGGAATCGGAGAATCCACTAATAGCTACGTGCTCTATCATTCGATGTATTTTTAAAGAGGAAAACGTTGCTGCCTGTTTCCCCGTGAATTCTTTAACGGGTTAATTTCTTTTTGAATAGACGTGTGACACGGGACATACACGGAGTTGTGTAAAAGTATTCTGTTGTCGAAGATGAATTCTGATACAATAATGCGATATGTCAAGCAATACATATATTTCAAGCATTTTCTGTGTCCGAAATTTCTTGTATAAAATTGCCTTCAAACCTTATTTTAGAAAAATGAAGAAGTTATCGAAACGAATTATCCGAGAGGTGACGTTTTCCTTAGCGTGGGAGTAACATTTTTCTTCTTCTACATCTTCCACGTTTACCCATTAATTTTGCACGAGTCTTTAACGACACGTGAGAATATTTTCGCATCTCTCACGATCCCTTGGATTTTCACGGATTACGTGTCACGGTCCATACTTGAATGAATGTATCCTTACAGAACGACGTACAGACATATCCTCGCTGGAACCAAGGGTTAAATGCTGTGTGTACACAACGTACAGTTAACGTGTATACACGATAACTCGAGGCACAGATGCTTGGACACGAAATTGTCCGTGGAAACATCGCGGATGTGACCCTTCAGGTCTCACGGAAAGAACATTCACTGTGGACAATATCGCCAAGTTGGATGGAACGATTTTACGCTTCCTTCCCATTGGGTGTCAACGGACTGCGAGTTTTATGTGTTTATCGCGAAACTGGGCGTGCAAGACGCAATAGAGTAGCAGCTTTAACTAAGTTCAATAAAGCAACTTTCTTTTAATCTATCACCTTTGTTAACGGTAATGCATTTCTGTTCCATTTTGATTTCTATAAATGAATTTGCATATACACTTACAGTAGAGATATCGGCACATTATTTGTAGAGGCAACTCCCCGTTTCACAGACGATATATAAAATAATTTCCACACGTTGACATACTGAGGATCATAAGCATATTAGTAGGCCACATGGTTTATCCGCCATTTCCCACACTACCATTTGAACCATTAATTTTTGTTCCTGGGTTTCATAGGAAACATAATGATTTGACTTCGAGAGGCTAAAATGTCTCGTCGTAACATTTAGAAATGATTTACTTGTAACTGTCTTATTGAACCATGGGATATCCACGCGAGAAGCTTAAAACGCCTAGTCGGCAATGGATTAGCGAGTGAATTTTCTTACAGTAAGTTAAACAACCCATTAAAACCTTCACTCAAAAATACACTTATGTAAGGGGGCCAAAAATAAATGGATGGTCATAAACGAAACAAAATAATAATTTATAAAACGAACTGTTCTAATGAATGGCCGGCGACGCATAGCTCGCGCAATGAACAAGTGCTCCGTCGCGTTGCTTCCAGGCGGCCTCCTCGACGGCATTTGTTCAGTTACCGCTCGCTCTCAATGACCTGAACATGCTTTCCGATATAATTACGCCTTTATATTTTCTATAATTATGTCTTACACTTATTTCACGCATTCAAGACATACAAAGCATCCGTAAATTATGAAATGTCAAGTTAGAATCAACCTGACTCCTGTGATCGACGCAGCAAAGAAATTCCGTCTATTGAATCAAGGAATATATCAGATGGTCTCACATACGAATTACCAGATCTCCGTTCCGACGTTACAGATTGAAGCGTGCGTGCGTGCGTGTATGTACGCATGTCATAGGTGAAATCCTGATAACCGTCTAACAGCGAGAGCCGTCCACACAAGTACGTGCTCGTGCGGGAGACACGCAGCACGGAGCAATGCGAAGGGGGAGCAGCGGGTGTCCGAGCGAAACTATTCGAGACAGTCGAACGAGACGTCCCCCGACACGAAGCCTGCGGTCAACTGAACAGGGGAAACAGAGACCAGAGTGGGAAACTGGACATAAATCGTCCGCTCCGGGTAGAACGGTCCGCCATGTAATGAAACGATCCGCACCTTTCCGCGCGGAAAGCGATGTGGCCAGGAGAAATCCTTCACTGAAAGAGCCTGTACTCTGTCAATCATTCCGAATAGGGGTCACGTGTCTGTTCACTGTGTCTCGTGACTTGCGGTTGCGATAAACCGCACGCACGTCACACCGCGTGGCCTATCCTTGATGCGCTTCACGCACCAAGCGACGTATCGTTACCGAATCACGGATCCAATTATGGAATAGGTATTTCGAAGGGGTTCGAAATATTTTCCAACGTTTCATGCACTATTTATTACCCATCTAAGTACAGTAACTTATCGATGTGTGTTCGAAGGGTCCTCGATAGTGAGTGTTCAGACGTCATCTCAATATCTGGGGGTCTTCGGTGGAACCAGTAAAGCGGGGTGGATTTTATTACAATGATGTAAAACTGCTGCACTAGGAATATCCTGAAGTACGACACGAAGGACGCTGAGCTGCCAGAATTATTTTTAAATTCATTCTGATAGCGTCTAGTATCTTGTGGATAAAATGTCTTTTACTGAGTTTTATGGTCAGTGCAGCTACCAATGAGGTTCCCCAAAAGTACTTCCCATGCTTTGGTAAAGTGAAGAGGAGTTTAAAATTAAATAGACTTGAAGTAGAATTACTTGATTGAAAAATACAGACACCACAGTATATCATCGACGACTGTTCGAAGGCTTTTCGACACTGAATGTTCATACGTCATCCCTCTAAATAGGGGTCCTTCGTGGATCCAGTCAAGCACCCACTGGCGAGGATGACGTCTGAAAACTCATCGCTGAGAAACCTTCGAACACTCGTCGATGATTTACTGTACCTTGAAAGTAATTTTCAAGGCAATTCGACAATTACCCTACACGGATAGAACGTTATTACGCGAACAGGATCGTGTATCAGAATATTCCACGCGGACACCACGCGTCCGTAGGAAGCTCCGTGGCAATGCCATCCGGCCATTGATCCATTTCGCAAACACGCTAACCGGGCTGACCTTCGAACTGCCCTAGGTGCACGAGCAGGGAAAAGGGTCGCCGCCGTCCATCGGCCGTGTAGACGAATATATTAAACCAGGCCGTGCCGGCTGGGCCGAGGGAACGAGTTAATATTGAATTCGGGTAAATTTAGCCAGGGGCCCGATGCACCACCCGGGCATTTACTATTAATATACATTAATACACCGTGACTCGAGAGCAAACCCCTGCGTGACGGATCACCGGGACAGGGGCCAACGTACGTTATCACGGAATTTCGGGAGGCAATACTGACGACGGTCCAGCGTTAGCAGTTGACGTGAGCATAGAGACCGGTTCCTGATATCCACGTTCGCAGACAAACACTGGCTTGTAAAACTGATTACTTCGCGGGGCCCCTGGTTAAATTGGATTCCATCTGACATTAGCATCATCGAGAGGGGGCGGTTGCCCTATATATTTACAGACAGCGTGCTACACCAACGTGTAAGAGAACTTCTCCAAGCTGGGCGCAAATTCCTTGCTGTAAATAATGACCCCCCAGCGCCGTAACGAGTAGTTCTAGCTCGAGGAACTGTCTCTCTCCCTCTATCTCTATCTTCTGGCGGAAAATTCGCCACGGCGAACCCCTCGAAGTCGAACCGAAAACCGGAATAGGATTAACGTTCAATTTAGGGAAATTCGTTTTCACGGCCCTCGGAGCGGCAACGTTAACCACGTTTACCGGCCCTGGTTTAATTACAATCGCGGGGCGGTTTTTTAACGGGCACACCACGGAAGTTGATAAAATATTACGACGTTCTACTCTCCGCCTGGTACCGTTCGGGCGAACAGGATTTAATGAATCCGCCGAAAGCGACCTCATTACCGAGGAGAAGATGTTCCTGTTTCCCGAGGACGAGACGGAGAAGCTTGGGCACGATGCTGCGTTGGCCGTGATTCCAAGAGGTTTTTAATTAAATCGCGTCACCTAGAAGCCCCGTTCCTGGTGAACTCGCGACACGTTACTTCGGTTGGGTTTTTCCTTCTTTTTTTCGTTCAACCTATTACTCGTCGATGATGCACCGATCGATTCTACACTTTCTGCGTTGCATCAGGAGCTGGGGATGGGTTCTAACCAGGTTTGTCGAATTTAATTACATCGTCCACCGTAGTACGACGATTCTTTACTTTGCTCTTGCTCATCGATCTTCGCTATCATCGCTCCTCCGTTTGTGTTCATCTCCTGCGAGCGGTGGAGTTTCCTCTGATCGTCTAGTTCTTTCAATGGGACGGTACCCAGGGATCGGAGCGTTGAGCTCACATAAAAATATTATCAGTGAAGTTATTATGTGGCGAAAGGGAAAATTCGGAGGTGAACATTGTTATCATTTCGATAGAAATTGTTATTCTTCTAGGTCTTCCTATAAATCATTTTCACCTAGTCTTTTCTAAAGAATTGGTTCTTCTGAATATTAATCTTCTAGAACAGTTTTCTATAATTCCCAAGTGGGAATAGATCGCTTCCAAGACCATTTTTTCCTTTGCTTGGTAAAAAGAATGTCACTTTTCAAAGGATTCACGTCTTACAATAAAAATATGCGATATGATATCCTATTATGGGATATCTACACCATATATTCGGAACAAAGCTTCATATTGGGGTCCCAGTCACAGTTGAAATACATCTCGTCAATCTGGCCCGATCAGACAACATTGTCAATCCAATTTGGTAGCCTTAAACGTTCGTGATCGATAGGAACTTATCAATCAGAGTCAATTTACAGAGAGCCCGGATCATCTTTTTCACTGAATCTCGATTTAGTCGCGATGGATTCCGTTTCGTCTTCCACGAAATCGATGCATTTATACGTTCTCGGATGGCCATCGATCATGCGGAACTTCGTTGGTACATCCTTTTTTTTTCTTTGCTCGCAGTCAGGACGATCGTTCTAGAATCGAACGGTAATTTCGCGAACGAGCCACCGTAAAACGGAACGCGTAAAACCGTCTTCGGGGCCCGGGCTCCGAACACTTTCGGGGTTATTTCTCGTTGCCATTTAAAACACCACGGGAGCACGTTGAAATTTATGTGTTGCCAGATTACCATCGATCACACGGACTTTACCCGCTGAATCTACGAGCGCGCGTCTTTTCCTGCTCGTAAAAACCCCTTCGACCGAAAATAAAAGTTACGCCTGCCGATAAGATGCCCCCTACTCCCCTCCTTTTTTTTTTTCTTTTCCTTCCTGCTCTGCGGGAAATCGCTTTGTCCTCGATCGCTGACGGCTTCGCGTTATGTTTCGTTACGAAAATTCCGACTCACCGTGGAAATTGAAAGCCCATCGTCCCACCTTCCTTTACTCGGTCACGGTTTCAACCGTCGAGCGACTAAGGAAGTTATAGTCAGGCGAAGGGCGGAAATGGGGGCAATTTTTGGTCCGTGATGAAATTTTTATATAACCCCTATTCCTTCTCCCTTAATTATTTTAAGTGATATTATCTGTTACTGATCGAATGAAAAATATATGTTCGTATAGCAAATGTACAGAGTGACTCCATAATTAGTGATACAGAATCTGCAAGTGTAGTTTATGCTTAAGAAAATAAAAAAATTGTGCAACAAAGTGTGGACCGGTTGCAAAATGCGCTCAAATATAGAAAAACAGCAGCAACGATTCAGAAAATTTCTCCCGACTACTTAGGAAGAGTCTCGACATGTAGAAATGGTGAATATCGCATTGAGTCCCCTATATATAATATTCATATTATTATATTAAAAACTAAACGATTTACCAAACCAACCAACGACTAACCAAATCGGAAAGAGTAAAAAATTTCATACGGGAAATATGTAAAATGTCATTATGTAGAAAGAGGTTACTTAGTACACTCTGGCTCGGGGATCTAGATATAGATTTTGCAACTATTTCCGTTTGAAGTATCGACTCTTTCAGATCGATCTAAGGGTATAAATTCCCTGAAAGGCGAATGATCGTAGAGTATAGGGAATATATAGAAACTTCCTGAAACCTGTTTATTATCAACCTGTTCGATCTATAAAGGGTAGGTTACACGAGTATAAATATACTACACTTAAAGGTATCACCTATGCACACCATAGTTGACACAATCACTCCATAAAATACAATCTCAGCGAAATAAACACCTACCCACGGAATACTTCAACTCCAAAGTACCGCAAAAGATAACCTAATTCCAGTATAGAACAGTACGGCTAAAAATGAATCGAGGCCCCGACGGTTGACGTTTAATTTCAGATACGGGATCCAGTTTAGATAATCACGGCGAAACAACACCGACACCAAGATCGTGGAGGGAGGGTTGGTGGGCGCGCGCGTTACCGCCGAGCCGGGTATCGGGTGAAAACATTCGCGCGATATTTCCTCGTTGTGTCAGTTGATTCCGGGTCGAGTGTATGAATTTATGCGTGGGTAGATTATCTGGGCCTCGAATCCGCGGGAACGACGAACGGTTCCCTCCGCGAAGGAATTTATTCCCGTGCAGATAGTCATCGATCGTTCGGTTGAGACACGGTTAACGGTGGATCGAGGCGGGTGTAGCGCATGGAAAAATTCTGGTAAAACGACCACGAAGCACGAAGAGGATTGCCGTTTCAAAATTGATGGCTGATACATCGATTCGACTCGATGGATACCGATGGACGATACCGAAGAATTAACGGATCGATCAATCCGGTATTTAATTAACGGAAAAGCCGACCGACCGTTATGAGATTTTAATTATAGCCCTGGGACCAGAAATGCGGTGGCTTGAGCGACTGCTGAGGGGAGGGGAATTTTCAATAATTTCGCGGCGAACGGGTCCCTGGGAAATGTATTTAAATAAAAATTGACGGAGCACGCGAACGGAGCCGCGTTATTGATGGGCCATAACGCCAGTGACACGGCTGGAACTTAGCTGCGGAAGGGCATTGTTCGATCGAAGCATGATAAATTGTACCGGATGATGGGAGCCAGTATACGCGCCGAAAGGTCGCTTTGAACGCAAGAAATTTGAAACAGCGATGAGCTGGTTTGCGTGGAAGACGTTAGATTGATGCAGCGTGCATCGGTGCGGATAAGGAAACGATGGATCAACGTTTGATCTTGTATGGAAATCCGTTGGAGCTTGGAATGGAAGTAGAAGATAGAACGGTGACAGTGAAAACGATATTATAAAATTTGTATGATAATGATAAGGAAGGTTAATGCTTAGACTGAAAGTAGAGAAAGGGAGAAGTAAGCAATGTTTGTTGCTGATAAATTTCAAAGACAGACAGAGGTTGTCTCGAATGATATTCTTGAGGTTGTAACAACTCTCAACTCTCAGCAACTGTAGTCAAAGGCTAAGACTGTTTGCATCCCGAATGTCTCTTGCTGCGTTCTTGTTGCTTGGAGAATGTTTATGTTTCTTTGTTAAGATGTAATATAGCTCGAAGGGTTGGGAAATAGTCAAGCCGGTGGCGTTTGCATACCAAGGTTTCAGAAATGCCCCCAACCCGGTGCTATTAGGAGAGGTACGCTGGAGAATTTCCGGGACACGCCGCGAGCAGTAATTTCCGGGGACGGAAGCAGACCCGATTACAACTATACACGGGCCAATGGAAGAATGACCGTTCGAACGTTCTTGTCAGCGGCAGTCTGACGTCAAACCTCCAGGCCTGAAAATTATTAGCTATCTGGCCTCCTTTGATGGAGAGAAACACTAAATTATTACTACAGACCAATGACATCGTAGACAGACAGTAAATTAGTCGTTATGTAATAAAATTTTGGAATGTTAACGTAATCGAAATATCCATATTCTAAAGTAATTTGAACATAATCGTACGTAGCAATTCCTCTGTTTTCCGTATGTAAATTGTGAACATTTTTCTAAGAAAACTTTTTATGATTTCAAATGAAACATGTTTCTGTGCAGTATACATGCCACGACGATTCAGTGTATCAAAATTAATCATGAAGTTAAGTGGAATACGAGACTATGATGTATCTAAGTTTCCTGTAAATTACAACCACCTGTGATCATTTTAAAATATGGATTCCGAATCTGGGCCCCATCCATTCCGAGGAAGCGTTTACAATCGCGGAATGCAAGAATACGCGTTCAGAGAGGACACTGCGTGGAAAATTTATGGAAATCATTAATACACAGCTGACAAAATTGAATAGCGCGACAAGACAATGGGCGCAAAAGAGATTACGCCGGACAATACCTTGTCGTGCGCGAAACAATATCACCAAAACGAATTTCGGGGTTGAAGGACGAATGAATTACATTATTTTAATTGGTTTCGCTCTCCCCGGTCGCGGTGATACGTATTTCTGTGCTAATGACACTGGCTAGAATTCCCACGTTTAAATAAACGGGACAGCCGGGAGTCCCAACGATCCTAAAATTAATTGAAAATTTCGATCATCGCGTTCAGTATCCGTGTAAACAATTCGTTAATCTTCCGAATTTCGTTAGGAGTTATTAAAGGAATTATTCGTCATGATTCACTCCATTATTAAAATCCTGACATTTATTCACAGTTGGAAATGTTTTGTGTGCACTCACAATGAATAACTCTTGAAAATTTATACAAATTTAAACTTCTTATAATTATGCAATGATTAATGAAACATAGATCTGATTATTCTAATGGTTTACACGCGAGCAGAGGCCACGAATGCATAAACATGAGCAATATTATAATGACCAATAAACTAGGATATGCGTGGCAATGATAATTTGGTTAAGCCTGAAATGAACACTGACCATAAACCATCATCCTTCAACGACTTATAGACCATGAATACGGTCATTTACGGTTGATGAACTCACTAATTAATCATCAATAAAATACCTACTGTCCAATTCAACTGAATATATGTATTCATAAACATCATACAATTTATGGGACGCTTTAATACAACTATATATTGCGAGGGGTATTACTTTTTCGCAGTGGTTTAGCACACTGTTTGATCGCGACACCGATATCCCCCGAAGGAAATAAAAAGGGCAGGAAATGGAACCATATCAGAGGCGGAACGACAGCAAAATGTGGAATACCCGCAGAACGTGAACTTGCTCATTCGCAACGAGCCTGCATATAATCGCTAGAGATAATTAAACGGACATGTAAAAATACCGAAAAAAGTATACCTCTATTTACGCCTATTTCATTTCATACTTTTCGTTGAAGAACAACAAGAAATTGTTTATCGATAGGACGACACGAAAAGTGCAAAAAACTGAGTGTAAAACATTCAGATTATCCTTCTATTTCTATTCTTTGGAACGTTTTGAAAACGATCTGTAAATCCTCGATTCTTTAATCATTCGAAGCCGGCCAAAGGGACACACAATCGAATCCTAGCTAAGCAATTACGTCTGTACCACTTACGATACAAACGGAATCGGCTTTCGGCGGGGCGACGCTTGGTCCGCGATGACCGATAAACGACGAAGCAAAATGGCGGGCCCGTGCTCTTTAATCCAGCTATCACGGAAAGACCAGCTAAGCCAGAAAATTACTTTCCCTGGGGAACCGTTACCGGAGTACGAACTTTCCGTTTCTGTCAACGATCCGTAGGGTACCTGTAGCGACAGAATGTCTAGTCGGGTTAAAAAATTGTACTTAAAACGCAAACGTTTGAAAAAGATTGCTGTATACCTGTCAGCTGACCTTTGCATTTTTTAAATAATTATTTAGACTAGGTACGTTCACGTAAATTCATATATTATAGGCCACTTTATAATAATAAAAATTATTACCTGTGTACCTTGTTGCATTGAATGGAAGAAAAAATAGAATCGATGTTAGATTTCATTAAAAATATGATAAAAAATATTGCACACGGAAGTGCCTTCTACAACTAGAAGAACCATCATTTCAGAGTTAACATTTACACTGCCGGCATTTTTTCACAAAAAGGTGGTCTTTTTTAGACTAATATTTATGTATGTATCAAACATATACACTACCCTGAATTTCGAGTTTTGTCAATGTTCCGAAAGGCATACTTCCGACAGCCTAAAAACACAACTATATTTATTAACTATGGTACAACTATTTACAGGAAGAGCTTGAATACTCTCAAATATACACCTGACCGAGATAAACCTAATTGTCTACCTAGAATGTTGGAACTCTCCTAAACGAGAGAATAAACTAGATTCTCTATGAACTGCACTGATTCTAATGTTAACTGTTCCCGAACTCAACTCACTATGACGTGAAAATTCTACAAGTCAAGACACTAACCCACCCTCCCTTCCACTTCGTCGTAACTGCGCCTTACCTGGGGAGGGGGTGCAGCGAAGTGCCCCGTATTGTGACTAATGTCGTCAGGATTTTCCCAGGCCAATTGTCAAATCTGCGGAATGTTCACAATATGACCTGGCAAGTCCCATGGTTGTTTATGGGACACAGTCCCTACCTCTTCTCTAGAATCCACTGTAAACCTAAAGCCACAGAAATCCGTCTCCCTGTCACAAATTAGGCATTTATTCTAACACTGTTACATTTGCTACGAGTTCGTGAAATTGACAATCTAACTGTAAGAATAAATCCTCTGGGAAACAAGATCCTTTCTCTCTAACCAACAACGGTTCAAGATTCAATCCAACATTTCGAATCCACCCCGTTGCGATTCCATTTACGACAGTTCCGAACGCTGTGCCGAATCATCAGCGGCACTTCCAGAGCGCCAGAAGACACGGGATAAAGGGTAACGGCGTCGTTCAGGTTAAACTTTTGTAATCTCGAGTTGGTCAGAGGCGCTGGATAAAATAATTCACCGGTTAAAGTTGCCGGATGGGTGGGAGGCTATTGTTGGGGAACGAGCACGGTCGTTTTGTTGTCTTTCAAGCGAGTTTTAATTTGCCCAGCCGCGGTAGCAACGCCGATACAATTGCAATTCCAACTCCCGCGGCGTTCAATTCCGCTTATACGACGACGACGGCAAAGGTGAAGGGGTAAAAAAAGGTTTGGAAATTTCTGTCGACGTGTACGAACGCGGACGACGAGATCGTCGAGGGGGGTGCAACAGCGAGCCAGGCAAACATTCAATCTTTGGTCGGCGCGGCGGCGAAGCAAGGTTTGTTAGAAATCCCGCAAATTAACTGAACGCCATTTAATTGCGGCGCTACGGTAAACGCAAGCAGTCGTGTAGTCGTGCGCGCACGTTCGTCAGCCTCCCGTTCGAAATGAAATCGGCAAACCGATTGCCGGGCGCGTGCTCAAAGGCGCGACGCGTTCGACGGGGATTACCGGCGCAACGTGTCACGCTTTCCGCCAAGGAAATCCAATCTAGCTAGAAGTGTCGACGCGTCGGGAAATCATTGAGAAAATCAGGGCAAAAACACGTTTTACGATGCACAGCAAAAAATACCTTGTTAAGTGCAATAAATTAATAAAGAATTAGAATTCCGTCGCGTGTCCATTAATCCGTAAGACTTTAATATTCAACTGAGTGAAGGAACTGTCTGTTTGTACATGAAATGTACAAATAATAACGAAGACAAATAAATACAAGTACAAGACAATCAAGTAAAATACAAGACTGATATAAATTGGATAGCAATTTGTGACTGAAATCAGCACATCCATTCGACCATATTTCTCAAGAAATTCCCCTACGTGCAATCGAGAACTTTCATCGAGATGTCTTCATTCGGATCACTGCCGAATAACCCTTGGAGTACGGTGACCGGGTACGTTTGGACCGGAGTGTTTAAAAACCGTATCTAACTCGTCGATTTGTAAATGTAATTTGTGTTAGAAGTTGTTCATATTTAGTCATGTCAAAGAAGCAGGTGTTTTTTAATGATCGAAAATATGTTTAAAAAGAAAGAAGCATAAGGATTTCAAACGGACACCGACACCACTGCTTCTGCGAACGTTAAAGACGTCCGTACTCTCAGGGTTAATTGGATCAATGTACCTGGAAGCCGATCCCGAAGTCGAACGCGAACTTCTGCGCCTCTTCAGAAATCGAGAAGCTGAAATACCTTCGGTAAAAAGACAATTGAGCCCTGGAGCACGATCACAGAACGTGGAATTCTTCCGTTGCAAGCGAATAGGAACGGATTAAGCTTAAGACTCCGTATCCGCGACGATATAATACCATCATTTTCAATTTCATCGTTCCACCGCTTAAATCCGCGTGAGGCATTTTAACAAAAATTACATTTCGAGATATATGTAACATTCACGTGCCAATCGGTAAATTCCTTCGATCCAAGCGAATTATTACTCCTAATCCTGGTACCGTATCAATAGGAAATTATTGGCCGGCTTACGTGACCTAACTACTCGCCTCTTTTGCCCCGGTTGCGCTTTTCAAACTGGCCGTGTGCCGCTATCTATTTCACGAGGGGGGCCGTGCAAACGACGCGTGAAATTAGTTGTGACTGCAGTGCCGAGCAGGCTGAAAAACCGTGTAGCCTGGAATGAGTTTAGAAACTCGGAGTTCTTTTAAGAGGTTCGGTCTTCTTAAAACCCAGTTGGCTCGGTATAAATGTGCACGAACCACTCGTGTTGCCGTAAGAATATTTCTGAAAACTTAGTGAATTAATTTCAAACGCGTGTCCAACTTTAGCGAATGGACTATTACTGGACATGTGAACAAGTACATACAATGAATAACCGTAAGCAGAAAGAAGCAAAAAACTCTGCGTTGGGTCGTAACAACCTAGTAACACTTTGACTGCCACGTCACCACAAGATGAGTGACACGTACATTGCAAAGAGAATTGTTTAAATACCGTTACAAAATTATTTTCAGTTCAATTCATATATAGTAAATCACCGATGATTGTTCGAAGGCTTCTTGGCATCGAATGTTCAGATGTCATCTGCACCACTGGGTGGGTCCCTCGTGAAACTAGTCCAGAGCCCAGTGGTGCGAACGACGTCTGAACATTCATTGTCGGTGCGGAGGAACGTTCGAACACTCATCGACGATTTACTGTATTTTCGACGATTTATGACTCAAAAAACGAAATAAAATGTATCTACCTAAGTACGTACTTTTTCACTGTGGGAGTCAACGTGTTAAACAGCCTGCGTGAATATTGGAGAAGACATTGGGAAAATCGAATGTTCAGATAAATTTTATTAAGGACAAACAGAAGTTTGTATCTCACCCTCTCCATTAATACCATGAACGGATAATACCTTCGGAAAATCAATTGACCATAAAACCGCGTGCTCAGCAGGTTTCATTTTCCCCCGGAGTGTTATAGGACGCCGTTAAAGTCGCGGGCGCAGGTTTAATTCGTTCAAAATCCTTCCGATCGAGATTTACGATCGCGTATACGAGGTTAAATATGACCGTGCACCGTCTACGACGACCGGCTACTAATTCGGGGACGATGGATACGGTTTATCTCAACGTGACGGTTCGAGGATGCATCGCGAGGCTGCAGTTCCATAAAGAAGCTTGCCACCCAGTGTGGAAAACGCCGCGCGAAAAGGAGTCGGGCGACAAAGCTGAGCCCGGTAATAGAGACAAAAAAAATCAATGGAACGGAGGCCACGCGACTTAACCTAATTTTTGCGTTTCACTCCGACCTCACCCCTTCCCGCCATCCTTCGGGTGAAACCGTTGGATTTATCGTTCAGATGAGATCTTGAAGTGACCGTTTCAACCGGATGAAGCCGCGTCGACGACCCCCCGGCCGCGGAGAGAGAAAGGAGACAGGCGAGCGTAGATAACTCGGGCGATCCCTGGATAACTATGGGTCTTTAATTATGGTAAATGGGTCAAGGACGCGGTTTATCGAATCGAAGTTGGCTCGCCGGCGAACAGAAGGAAACATCGGGTTACGAACTCCCTGGAATGTTCAGAAGACACCCCTTATTGGCGTTCAACCGGCGGGATAGTTGAACACGGTCGGAGTCGTGTCTTAAATTAACCTGGCCCGCTAAAACCGCGCTTCGCTGGATCCACCAAACGTTCCCGGAGCCCTCTTAGAAGCTTATGCGGCGTTTGTTTATTCTCGCCTGTTTCTACCCTGCTGACGAAACCAAACAACTGCTGAGCTGCCTGCTCGACAACCTTTTCACGCGCAATTTTCGATAACGTGAAAATATTTATTTTTCGTTACTTACTATTCAGGTAGCTAGTTATTATTCACGGGAAGCTGTTTTTATAAATTCTTGAGCTCTGGTACGTGGCTTAGAGCTTTTGTTAAGAATCTTTCACGTGATTTTGTAAATGGTTCGAAAAATATTGTACAGCAACGAATCTGAAGCTGGAGAAAATTGCTTGGTTATTTTTCCATTGCGCTGCAAGCTTGGAGAAAGAACCGATTGAGCATATTTTAATAAGCACTCTCGTTAACAACTTGGTCGCTGGGACCCCTGCCACTGGCATCGTTGCTTGCACCTTCACCCCGTCTCCATTGTGGTACACGGATTTTCCAGGCTTTCTAACACTGTTCGCCGCTTATACCAGAGCTTATCGAGCGAACGTTCTTGCCACGCTGGCTTTTTCCCGGAGACTCGTTTCCTTGATCGAGCTCCCGCGACAAGTACCGTCTTTCCCATGCCCTACGGACCACCTGCCCACCAGCCTGACGTTTCTGCTTCTCAAAGGGTACTTGCGTTAATAGTTCCGAGGTTTTGGGGTAAAATATGTTTATTATAATCAATGAAAAATGTAATATTAATGCTCCGTTAGATTGTACTCTGGACTGTACTTCATTATGATTTGCACGTTGAAATGAATGGATCTACACTAGTGGTGGGGATGACATCTGAATTCTCTCCTGATCCCATTCGAATCAGTCTGCACTACATTTGCTTGCCTACGAATAATATCACAATATTTGCAGCTGATTATTATTTTGTAATTTTGTTGCAAGTAATTCTGAAAGAGCCTCAATACACGTTAAAGATTGCTATCTTACAGAAAAATAGATTAAATATTGAAATTCCTTCGAGAAATTGGCTTTTATTTCGATTTTCATTTTTTAAAACAATCGGATCCCCAGTGATTTATAAACAGGGGTGTATATAAATCCAGAAAATTCGACATACAGGCGAGGAAACTGGTCGCACTCAGTCCAATGGGGGGACTTGATCAACAGCCGCTATTAATCGCGGATAATCGGGTGGGATTTAAGGCAAGCGTTCCGCGTTCCAGCCCATTGAGAATTTTATCGCGTCCCAGTTGGCTCCTTACCCGCTTCCGTAAGGGTTTTCCAGCGGCGGTCTAACACGGAAATCGAATTAGAGGACGCGTTACACGGTAACCATTTTCGAGAACACTTCTGTAAATCGCGAGAGTACGCGAGTGGGGACCCGCCACGGACTGGTCGATGGGGATCGATGACGTCCAACGATGTGAACACGCGTGACGCAGGCACTAGCGAGCTTTGTTTTCGTTCCGTCGACTGCCATTAATCGTAATTCGAATAGTCGGGAAGAAGGGGTGGCGAGGTTTCAAGCTTAAATTAATTTGACGCTCGCGTTAGCGTGACGACACGCTAAATGAAAACGGCCGCGTGCCGCACAATGTGCGCGAACAATTCGTTGCTTACCAAAAACTCATTTTTCTTCGTTTCCTCGCGATAGTTCGACCTTGGTAGAGCGATTCGAATGAATGCTCTGGAACTCGCACGTGGGACACCCACTCGTAGCCTTTAAAATATTCTTGTTGACATAAACGGTTTAATTGTTGCATTTTGTCGTGGAAAGAGCTTGTAAAGTGTGGCTTAGCGACCGCCAGAGTGTACGGGACGAAAGACAATGCTGGAGGATTCTGGACCCTCCGGGACGGAACATAACGGCGATACATTAAACGTCACTTGTTTGAGGAGAATGGCACTTAGGAGGAGAAAGAAGGCGGAACAGGAAGAATTTTACTGCAATGATATTAAACTGCTGCACGAGGAACGTCCTGAATTATGACACTAAGAACGCTCAGCTGCCAGAATTGCTTTTAAATTCGTTCTAACAGCTCTATTATCTTCTGGATATAAAATCTTTTACTTAGTTTTAGGACGAGTGCAGCTTCCAATTGAGTCTCCAGGAATTACCTCCTATGCTGTAATAAAGCGGAGAGGAACTTGGAATTGAATGTACTTGAAGTAGATTCACTAGATTGAAAAGTGGAGGCACTACAGTGAATCATCGATGAGTGTTCAGAGATTCCTCGGTACAGAGGATTCAGACAAAATTCCTACCACGTGAGGGATCCCCCATGGAACCAGCCAAGTGCCCAAGTGGTGGAGATGAGATCTGAACACTCAGTGTCGAAGAGCTTTTGAACACTCATCGATGATTTACTGTGCACAAGCAAGGTTTCATATTCTCCACAGTACCACAAGGTGATTCTCTTGCTAGATGCCCCAGAAAAAGTAACCACTGCATCGTTTTTATTTCACAAATATTCATACACATGCACAGCCGATTTCGTGGTAGCCGTCGATGACATTGGGGCCCTTGATGGGGCCTCCATCGAGATAATCATTTTATGTCACCCAAAGACGATTATAACCAGAAGACTTATCCTACAATCAGTACCATCAAATTAAATTAAATCCACTTTTCAACCACCGCACACAATTTATCCATAATGAACACATGTCAGCACTTGTGTCGGAAATTCCTTCGTACTACCTCAGAGACGCTTTAGCTATGTCTCGAAAGTATCAGTGTCGTTCCCCCAAAACATTCGATGAAAGACGAAATACCATGCGATCTCCGGTTCCTGTGTACCCTCGTTCGACCAGCGGACCCTTTTCAGGTAGCAGCTGCTGCGAGGGCGGCCCTTCTCGGCTGTCGGCACTCGGCCAAGACGAACGACGAAACGCTTGGCCAGCGGCTAGGGTCTCTCTTCACAGAAATTCATTCTGAAACCCCACCCACGGAGGTAGACGCAACGAGCCCAACCGCCCCGTGCACCGAAGATAACGGGGATTCAACGGTGGGAAAAGGGATTCCCGTTTGCTGCGGTAAAAGTGCCGTCCACTTCGGGCCCGTACCGTTTCTCCGGTCGCCGAGCCACTAACCGTCCCGGCTCGTTCGCGTTTTACCGTCGCCAGTTCCTTTCACAAGTTTTTACGAGTTGCAGCCGTCCCGGTAATGCTCGCCCGGCACCCGAGTACTTTTATCAAGAACCATTTTTGTTCCCCGGTATCGGGAGCTAATGTACGGGATACGATGCGGAACATTGTCGAGGTGAATCCACACGGATTACCGTTGAAAAAAAAGAAATTAATACGTTTCGCACGGGGTCCTCGGTTGCTTTACAAGCGGTCTGAGTTCACGTGTTTCGCTGCCTGTGTTCGCAGCGGTTGGTATTTAACTCTTTAGGGTTAGGTGGGTTAAAAACTGTTCCACCTTTTAATTAGCTTTTTATGCATGGTGGGATATATTTTAACTCACCTCGAAAAGTTGAAGTTACTCATAGTCATACAGTCTAATATTTTATTTTTATATAATTCTGTTTATATTAAAAAAAATTCTGTGCAACTAGGGTTTAAATGTGTGCGTATTTTAGAAGACTTGTAATTGAATCCTTGCTTAGGAGTGCTGGGACATTTTAGCAATACTATGACTGTATTTGGCGATGTCCTAGTCTTCGATCGATAGACTTGGTTGATGATGTTGGAATATTAGAATCTTCACTTAATTAGTCAGTTATTTTTATGTGTTTATTGATGTTTAATGCAACCCATAGAGGTTCATTTGTAACGGCGACACAAGAATTGGGAATATTTTTTATACGTCAGGTTTACTGAAATATAACGAATAGACTGGAGAACTTTATGCAATATAATATTTTTCGAAGTGAACGTTGAATTTTCTGGAATTTCTTAAAGATTTTATTGTGACAAAAGAAGGCAGGTAATGTATTAGAACTGATGTTAGCTTTACCATTTATCATTATTTCACATGGTCGTACATGCTATAAATGCATATAATCCGCAGTGTATTAATGAACGTACCTTTAAAATGTATGAAGAGTCTAAAGAGTTAACGTTTCTTCGAAATTCCTGAATTCACCGGTTTGTGACATGATTTCACAAGTGAACCGATCGAATCGCGGGCATCACGGCGTCAATTATTTATCGTCCGGATGCCCTCTTCATTCGCGTCGTCGCTTCGTTTCATTCGAGTAATTCGATCACGGAACAATCGATCGCTGCGTGTAATCAATGAAATGGATAAAACCGACGTCACCTCTGACCCATCCGAGAAAGTATGCCGAAACCTCGATATTTCTCGCAGAATTTATGTCGTTGCTACCCCACGCGTTTCACCGGAGAGGACGCCTCGAAAAAATATTACGATGGAAGCTGTATCAAATGAGACGAAATAAAGTTCAAAGTGAAACGAGAGTTACCTTCCTTCGTATTTCTAATTAACCTCTATTACGCGCAAGATCATTTAATTATAATCCGTCGACGTGGTATTATACTAATTCCCGTGGATCAAGGGTACTGTCCGTGGAACACTTTCAAACTCGACTAAAAAAGTAAAAATCAGTAATTACAAAAGCTGAAACACAACTTTTGGTGTACACTGACGTGCAAGCTCGGCTTACACTAGGGGAAAAAGTGGCGTATTTGGAAGGGCCTCTTACCACTTGGTATCTAGAATTACTGAAATTTATGCCATATTAACATTTGATTTAACCTTCCTCTCAGTATTTGAAATAAATTTACCAAGTGGTTAGAGGCTCTTCTCCTACACTATTTTTTCCCCTAGCGGGAACCAAGTTTGCTCGTGAGAGTACATTGCTAATCTCGTCGTCTTTGCGCTCTTAATTAAGCGTTCTTAATCTGTATCGAGAAGTAAAAGTTAATTCTCCAGGATCTTGTTCTTTCTCGCCGAGTGAAACTGAATGCTACCGGGATCAGCTCAGCAGTTTCGCTGGGCGCGCGTATTCTAATCCCTAACAGGGAAGTTACCAGCGGACGAACTTGCGAAACGGTCACCGGCGACGGGGGAAAGAGGGATCGACGGAAATCCAGCGTACAAGGGACTACGCGTTCTATTATGCATACGTTGGCCTGAATAGAAATCTGAAAGGCAACCAGTTCGGTTTCCACTTGGTTCCGCCTTTGCAACGTGTCGGTATTTTATGTATCCCGTTTTTGTGCGATCGCGACACTCTTTGTAACTCTTTGAAACATGTCTGGTTTATTACTTTGTTTTAGTTGTAATTATTGAAGCCTCATGTAAATTTGCAGATTTAATAATGATAGGATTAAATGTAATTTGACTAGGATTTACTACTCTGACAGCCGATTTCCTGTTCCAATGTGAATGATATAAAATTAAACGAATGTAATCAATTCGTGAAGTAGTAGATAACTTACCAATGAATGAACACTTAAGAGATTTTCTAATTATTAGAGTGGAATTTTAAATGATAATACTTAGTGCCGAGGAGCCATCGGACACTCGTCGACGATTTACTGTAACGTTAATAAATACTTGGGACACGAAAAAGAGGTTTTATAATATGTGTATCTTTTTGTAGCGTATAGATTTCAACTTGAAAAATTGTAAAAATCGAATTAAAAATTAAAAAGATAAAATATAGGTTTCACTAGTAAATGAACATTTCTAACCAATAGTGCGAAAATTGTTTGAATATGAATCGGGGAATTGAAACATCAATATGTAATCGTTTGTTTATTTTAATAACTTAACTCATTCGTTTTCACATATAGTGTTCATTTATTGGTGCATCGCCCCTACACGTCACTCGTATTTTCACCACTTAATAATTCGGAAACGAAGCCTCTAACGTGATTCCATCATTCTTGACTTCCTCAGTTTGACATGTAAATCCATTCTGTGAAAGTATGTCCTTCATTTTTATCATCACCCTCCACCACATCGTATCGAACGACTATAAAGGTTCTCAAGGAACATATGTATAATAATAATCCTAGAATGCCAAGCTATATTACCGTTTGCGATCCGTTTTCCATCAGCCTCTTTGTGTTTCCCATGCACACACGTCAGTCTAACGCAGAATTGGATTTCCTATCTGGTCGCCGTGATTCCGAGACGCGGATCGAGGAAATCGTAGGAAGCCGCCGGCACACAGAACATCATTGTTCCTCCCTTTGCTTTCCTTCGCAGGGATTCCTCTGACTTCTCCCATCCCTCATGTGATCGCGATGCTCCACTTTCGACGTGTACACACGGAGTTTCCGGACCACCTGCTCCGAGAGACGGGATGGAGAGTCGTTCCTCCCCCGTGGGCATCGGGACGAATACCGATGCCTACGATCAACCGCGACGCAGCACTGATCCACCCCGAGAAAAGGGGAGGGAGAATCTCACCCTGCCAGTCTCGATATCGACGCAACGTTTTCCATGAATTCCACGCCGGACGAAACTCACCCGACGAGATAAACCGAAAGGTTCAGACCGAGAGGATTCTCCACGAGGGTGTAAGAAATTTCAAGGGGTTGCGTCCCGAAATTTTAGCCCCTTTTTCACACTGGCTCCCCGCCAGCAAGGTTCTACTGGCGTCGGGCAAGGGTTATCTGCCCCATGGAATTACGACTCGACGGGAATGCGAATCACAGGCTGGGAGTATTATCTCATATTTTTAAAGGAACACGGTTATGGTACGCCACGTGTAACGAATGTATTTTAACATCGTTCGTGTACCTCCATCCTGTTACTGGTGAAAGTTGTGGGCTTTCGGGGGGGGAAATGTTTTTGAGAATCTCTGAACGTATAAATGAAATTGTGGGTCTGGCCGTTATTATTTTCATGAAAGGATTATTTCGTCGAATCTAAAAGTAATTTTGGATTCGTTATCTTTCTACTGGTTCCTAGTAATGAATGTTAAACTTTTAATTGAGTATACTGTACCATTGATAACGACAGGGTGCACGGGATAAGCTGCTGTCTTTTCGAAGCTTCAATAGGATTGAGTTTCTCTATAAGGCGCTATTTAGGGTAATGCGCGAGATCTAGTTAGTAGCCCTGCGACTTACCTGAAACAGAAAGGAAATTAACAAGTTATTATAAAGCTATAAAGCAGTGAATGGTAATATATAGGTTGGATTTTAGCGAGGAGGTATTCTTAAATTTTACGGTATCGAATTTTCCCTTCCGTGGCATCGTTACCATAATCCCGGCTTTGGGCTGCCACCTCCCATTTCTATCCCTAAAATTATTGCCTAGACTAGCAGCACAATCAGTTTCGGCCAGCAAATGGCCGAGGGATTGTATCACCCCCTTGTTGACTGCTGCCTGTCGACGCTAACTGTTTCTAGGTCACCGTCTTGGTAATCGTGGAAGACCGGCGGGTCTCGATGACATTAGCCACGAATTACACCGAATTCCTTGCATCGATCCCGCGAACCTAACCGGATAATACCACAATTTTTCCGCTCGAATGCCATCCACCCGTCGGGCATCAACCGAAATTCGATGCTATTGGCAATAACAACCAGAAGCCATGATCTCACGTGCTTTTAATCGGAGATATTCCGACGGCGAGAATCGGGTCCTGGTTTCGATAACCCCAAGATTGATATTTCCTTGGCCCTTCGAGTTCGCTTTCTGTCACACCTTGATACGCCCCGAAGTTGCTGATACCGCTAATCCACTGCCACGCCGCCGTCCAATAAACTGGAAACGGATTATATCGGCCTTCGTTCGCCCGGTAACTAGTCTGCCGTTGCCATTTTCAGTAGTACAGCCGTGCCGTAGATCGGCCGGGGGAATTTAGATGTTACTGAGTACGACCGGCGAATTCGGGGGCTGCATTGGCAACTACGACGAATCGTTGGATTTCGTGTAATTTCTGTGAATGTACGTCGTGTTCCTTGGATTGCTAATGGACGTTCCGGTGCTTAGAATCGTGTGCAATTAATGGCAATACGAATCCATTAATGTTAACTTGAAACTTGTTTATTCCATTATTAAATGATTGTTTTCCGTGTTTTTAATCATCCATACTTCGTTGTTGCAGTTCAATTTAATTAATTCGATATGTACAAGGCGTTTACTCGTACAATAATCTATATTTTTCTTATTTTAATGTTCGTTAATCCCATCTCGAAATTCTAAAAGTTTCAAACTTCAAAATTTCCCCATGGCGCCTGTCACGTCGAAAAGTTTCGCGGATTCGAACCCCTGGCAGCGAGAAGTATACTGGTGAAAAACGTTCGCCTCTGCTCGTGATATTTCGCTCCTGAAAATTCAATTGAAAAAGACGGAAACTGCCGCTGCTCCGACCACGTTAAGTTTCACGAGACCCGAGCACAGATCACCTATATTTTCCATTTGCGTAGACAGCTGAAATGTTAATTGAATTGCACGGCGAGATTTAATTTTTCTTTCACCTCCAACGGCTTCGATCCCACTTTCCGCGACATTTAACTCGCTCCAGACGCCCCGTCGCGGAACTCGAAAGCGAAACTTTGGTCGAACATGAATTTTTACGCGACTCCATTTGTATTACGCGACGTTCAATTGCAGAGTTTCCAGGGCATTGTTACCAGAAGCTCACTGTTATTGTAATTAGAAATGCAATTATACGTCGTGTATTTTTCATGCATCTGCAGCCCGTACACTGAATGACGAATATTTAATGTCGGCCAAACGTAATCTGCATACGTCACCTGCATGAGGACAAATACATAATATATAATTAAGCGCGCTTTTGCATTGACTAGAATTTCAGGTCGAGTTTTGGGCTATGTTCGCGAAGAATCGACATACTTTTATTACTACAAAGTTGATTTTCTCGAAAAAAACCCTCATAACAAAATTTTATTCTACGTTCTCGACTTATATTTTTATGTAGAATCTCCCTCTTTCTGGTTGTACCAACAGTTACCGACCACCCTGTATAACCATGAACTTGTACATAAAATTGTACACACGTGATCGTAAATGTTTTACACTGAACCGATCTTCTCACGAAACCTAACAGTTAGCAGAAGTCGAATGGCACATAAGTCACGGGGACCCAATATTGTCCCAGGGTCCTAAAAACTTTGGTCAGCAAGACTCCCGCAGTTTTTCTGCCCTCTAAATCAACCGGCACCCCTCTATTCGCGTCATAAAGTTACAGAGACGATATTTTAGCCTCGATTTACTCGCGATCGCGATGATATTCTGGGCATACGCGGGGGAGTGTACAGATTTTTTTTTCTCAAGATTCAATGTCGTGCACCGTCGCGCATATAATTTCGTAATGGATTCCACGATCTTTTGAATTTTGGGACATACGTACCGCTTGAAAGAATTAGGGTATCATTGCACCGTCGCGCATATAATTTCGTAATGGATTCCACGATCTTTTGAATTTTGGGACATACGTACACTGCTTGAAAGAATTAGGGTATCACGAACAAAATGAGTGCTATAAGTTCGCTAAATTGATATATCTTTTCCGTACAATAATAAAACTATTAACACATTGACCGCCACGTCACCCAAATATAGGTGACACGTACTTTGCAAAGTGGCTAGATTATTTAAATATCGTCACAAAATTTTCCTTAAAATTAATATCGCAGTACAATTTAAAACAAGACCAACAACTTCTATTAACTGAACGTGTATATTTTCGACGATTCGTGATTTAAAAAACGAAATAAAATGTGTCTGGCTACGTATGACCTATCTCACTGTGTCAGTCAATATTTCAACACCTAGTTATATTTTTATAAAAGAATTTTCCGAAGATTGTAAATCATATTGATGACCATAACGATCACAGTAAATGTTCCTTTAATGGTTTCGAGCAGTGTATTAATTTATCCTCCGTTATTGTAAGACGATACCACGACGATAGTTGAAGAAGAAGAAAAGTTACTTAAAGAGTATTTTTACTTAAAGGGTAGTTTCATTTTAGTAAGCGGTGGGTCAGTTATGAATATTTTTAATCGCTCGTTCTCCATTCACCAGTCACGAATCCCGCCGCCGTAATTACGTCTGGTTGGATGCAGAAATAGCCAGCCTGATTCAGAACATTCCCGCGGAAAGGTATCCTTGTCACATTTTAATCCTTCGCGCGAGATCGTTCGCGCAACGAGGAGAACGTCGCGCGGTCTTTAAGAACATAGGCTGTTTTAATTAACTCGATGGTGCTCGAGCTGGCCGCTTGAAGGTAACAGACCTATATGTAATCGTCTGAACGACGTTAAATCTTCCGGCCGGGAGGGAAAAAAGTCGCTGGGTAACCCAGTGAATGGTTGCTCGAGCGAGAAATTTTGCTCCTTTTTCTTTCGAACGGCCGCGCCAAGAACTTCCTCATAACTCCGTTCGAAAGTTCTCACGAGCGTGAGACACGCGGACCGTGAACTCGCCATTTAAAGTGCGAACGCTGCGGATTTGCGTGAATCCCGATGACAGGGCGGTACCAGGTTGCACATACATGAACATTTCATCTATTTTTTCATCTGATTCTGGATTACCTCTGATTAGCCACGTAACCGTCGTTCAGGTAGCATTACACATTCATGGGTATTCAGGATTAATTCAAGAGTCGTAATAGAAATATTATTCTATTCACATTTCCAGTCATCTCTATTTCTGAATGTCAAAGAATTATTAAAATACTGCACAATTTCTATACAGCATTAATCATGTGTTAATGTCAAGCATCAATAATACACACATATTTCTAAAAAATTTTCTTTCTAATTGAGACGTTAGCTTAAATTTAGGGAATCCTGTTCAGAAGAACGGAACGGACCATCCAGGTCGAGATTCTTCCTCCCCCGCCATGGAATAAATCCTGTTTTCACTTTTCGAACACGTACTCGGCTCGTATCACGTTCGCCCGGCATCGAATCGCTCAAAGTTGGGACGCGGGGCGGCGTTCAATTATGCAAACAGAGGAATATACTTTGGAATTGCGCCGAATGCGGGACAGCACGGCATTGATTGCGCCAGAGGGAAGACGTTTGGGGGAGCCGGTGGCGCGGTAGCCGTCATTGCGGCTACGAGTAGAGAATCTCCGTCTGCCTCCTTCGAGGTAAGTCGGTCGAAAGGATGGTCTGTGGAAAAGTCGCTTGATATTTTATTCATAGGCGAACTTATGTCATAAAAGAAATCCCCGCGTCTGCGCGACCGTCTCACACTCTCCTTCTCTCTCACACCCTTGTTTTTCGCGTACTTGCTATTGGATCGTACATAGAAAACGCGTGGATACATATATACAGCGTGTCCCAAAATAGTTTCAATTCCTTGAATGGGGTGAATCCTGGGGTGATTTGAAACAACTTTTTCCTTAGCGAAAAAGTTCTCCGAGGTTTTGTTAACGAGATATTAACGAAAAACCCCGACCAATCAGAGAGCAAATCTGTCGGCTGAACTACTGCGGTAACGCTAGCTACGCCCTGTGGGAGCTCAGCCGACAGACTCGCTCTTTGATTGGACGGGGTTTTTTGTTAATATTTCGTTAACAAAGCTTCGGAGAACTTTTCCGCTAAGGAAAAAGTTGTTTCAAATCACCTCCGCAATCATCCCGTTCAAAGACTTACACCTATTTTGGGACAGCCTGTATATACGGTCTCGTAAGGATGGAACCGCGAACAACTGAAATTCCAACAGGAAAAGGGATTCCCAGGGAAAACCGAAAGAAATTTCAGCATCGTGAACAAAAAAAAGGCGGCCCATCAACTTATTTTGTGGAGCAAAGAATTCGCGAAACGGGTTCATGGAATTCCGTAGATTCGCTCGGTCTCACGCATCAGCAATCGTAAATAGCGGCAGCGAGTCCGTTCGTTCGTTTGACTTTTACGTCCGTCCACGATCCGCCGGAATGGAATCCCCGTTGGATGTTTTCGAGGTTTCCGGGTAGTTCGGAGGGGGTGGAAGGGTCGAGACTGAAAATTCTGCAACGGAATATAAAAGCGCTGCACTCGTGTGTTCGCTACCCCCTCCGGCTGAAAGTGATTCGTTGGCATCCGGCTCGGTACGTTCCGGTAAATGGTAACGAAAAGTTGCATCGAGGTTCAGCCGAGTGGGAGACAAATTTATCGATTCTGGGTTCAACGCATTAGACTCGGTGAACATTGAACAACGAAAAAAAAAATTGATACCGACGCAATTTCCTCGAAACGTGAAGTCGAGATGTGCTATCGATTCGAACCTGAAATACCGTTTGGTTAGTCGATGAGCAACTGATTTCACGCGACACCTTTCTTTTACGTTGCCGACGAGGGGATGTAGACTGATCATTCCACTGTTCCTCGAAGGCTACTTTTGCACTTTTGTTATGAATAGTGTTTCTGATTACCGGATACTTTTTATTTCTCGCGAAAAGAAATTTATTTATGACAGTATATATCCTTCAAGTTGAATTGGATTAGGTTGCAAGTGGATATTTAAATCGGCGCTGTACGAAACGTTTTTCGATTGAAAACTACAGTTCGGAAAAAATGAAGAACTCTAATTTTTTGTGAGGTGTTTATAAAGATTAAAGCCACGTCCAGCATTTTTTAAGTTTTGTAATTTTTTCCAACTAGTATTTTCAACCGAAAAATTGTGTAATTTCTCGAGAAATGAGAAATCGACAACTTTACTTCTGTTCAAACAATGCTCGAGAAGGAAGTCTTGAGAAGAGACACTAGTGACGAGTAATACTCCTTTGACATTAAGGAATAATATTTCGCCCATGCTACCCCACCTGTAGATGTGCCAAGTCTATAAATAAGCTCCCCCTTTAAAAGGAATTAACCCTTCAATTTCTCACTGACAATGATGCATTTTCCCATTGATCTGTATAATAGTTGTTCGTAGAAAATTTTATTGACGTAGAAATTAATAATACTCGATGTGAATAATAAATATGTTCATCTCTTAACTGCCCGATGTATGTGAGTCCTTCGAGGCGTCTGCTTTTTAGCCCAGTTAAAATACCGACTATTCCTCGTATCCCCCTGTTTCAATTACATGGCTGGTCGAAACTCCAACCGCGACGAACATCGTGTGCCAATGTACCGGGGCTATTTTTGATCGGCCGCCACTTAACACCTACGTGGATGGATGAAAATAGGTGGGAAACGGGCAGAGGGGTGGTTGGTACGGTATACAGCGCGGAATTAACAGCGTGCGCGCACACGTATACACAAAAGCAGCTGCGTGTGACGCTTGATTGATCGAGAATGTGTCAACTTCACGTTACAGTACGAGACGCACCGATGCCTCGGCCCTACGCGAATTCGACGTAACGGGATTATAGTCGAAAATCGCTGCGGAGAGTGCTACGATGAAGCAATATGGTCTTATTCGAGAAGTTACATTACATATATGTATACAATATATGTATACATATATTCTGACATCTGTAAGAGGACTGTGTAATAAACTGCTGGAGAAAGTCTCGTAATTTTTGGCTGTTAAAACTTGTACCAGAGATGTTTCAGAAATAAGTAGCCGGGAAGTTTCAGCTTCTTTTACAGGAACGAAAAGATGCTGAAAGTTCCGTAGAAATCTTAATAATTCAAGTATACTACCAGCCGAAAGTATGTGACCAGGTCGGATAATTAAAGAAAGAGAAAAATATTATTCTATGAAGATTTGATAAAAGCAATGTGCTAAAATTAAGTGGAAATGATTTGCACATGTAACGATTCCGTAACTTTTATTGCATCGTAACAGAATAATGAGTTACTGTTCTATCAGTCATAATCTCTGGTCCCATACTTTTGGCCAGTAGTGTTTATCTATTTAACACGATTTCATCTAAAATTGAATAATGACAATAGTAACACAATTGTTGCTTGACTAGTTCACGAGGGTTAAATCAGTATGAAAAATTCTATAAACTATTTAACGCCAAGGACCACATTCGAACCGTCTGTCCATTGTATATCTTTTTTCACTGGACGATTCTCGACACACCTGAGAGACCGTAAAACCCGACTGTCAAAATTCTACCCTTCATATCTGTCAAATCGATGGTCTCCAATGGAGGGTTAATAAGTTCCATTAAACTTCCATCGCTTATCGATTCTCTCCCTCCTGTATTTACACACACACACACACACACGCGCATTCCAGCCGCCATTATTAATTAATCGCGAGTGTATCGGCCCGTTGGATCACTTTGCGCACTCGCACGTTCTTGTCTCTCTGTTCGGTCATCGACGATTCTATTTCAATTGGTTGGCCGGAAGTATCGCCGGTGGTGGTCGAAACAGTGTCCTCCGGTAGCTCACCGATGGGGATCGACTACGCGCCTCGATAATGGCGTTTACGCGAGGAACGATCGGTTGGCGATACACCTACGACGGTGTGTTCGAGATCTGATCACTATTTATCACACGGTCAACATAGGCGGACAGAGGGGGACACGGCTGGTGGTTCGTGCAAATTGCACCGAGTTTGGGCTGCGGTCGCACCTGGACGCCTTGTTACCTGGCCCGTTCCGGTTCGCTCGGTTAAATTCACCGCAATTGTGACTGGGGTGTCGGCGAACGCGGTTTTCCTTCCCCTAATGCACTCTGCGGTACCTCCTGATACGTGTATGCTCTCAATTACCGTATAAATCGGCCGAAATCGCGCTTCCTTTCTTCCTATGTTGTTAGGAATACACGGATTCAATTTAATCAAATAATATAGGGCTTTATTGGGCCACAGGTGAGTTACACATGTCCTATTCGAAGTGTGATCTTTTATTGACCGACTTCGAGAAGGAGGGGGTTACACAATTCGATGTACGGGTATGTTTTTTGTTTGTATGTCCAGCGATTACTCCGCGACGGATGGACCAATCCGGATGAAACCTTTTACTGACCAAAAGTATGGAACAAGGTCGGATCATTAGAGAAACAGAAAAATATTATTCTATAAAGATTTGATAAAAGTAATGTGCTATAACTGATTGGAAATGATTTGTATATGCACTGGCCACGTGACTTTTATTGTATCGTAAGAGAATAATGAGTAACTGATCCATCAGTCATGAGCTCTGGTCTCACACTGTTGGCCTTTAGTAGGTATATTTAATAAGGTCTACAATTGTACAAATTCAGGTAGCAGCGAAAGTAGGGAAGTGTTTCCACCCAACAGAAAACGACCAAGACCTTCGGTAATTCTAGAAAATGAGAGGAAACGATATGCTTGCACTCACTACTACAATTACAAAAATATACATTTCGTTTTATGATGTCGAAGGTGTTCCCTCGGTTAAATGCTGAAAAATTAAATAGACTCTTATGACTCACGCAGTCGTTCATTAAATTCCACCCTAAGTGGTTAATGTTACATTGAAGTACTGAAACAAGGTACCACAGTTACAGCGTATATTCGTCTACCACTATATGCAACGAAAATAAATACGTATATTACGTCAAGCTGTTTCCTCAAAGAAACGCAGCAATTTATTCGACCTCACGCTCGCGGTTGATTTTTTCGAACACGTCGAGGGAGCACTCGTAGCACCCTGTAGACGGTTGTACATATTTGCATACCGTTAAAAATTTCGTATATTCTACGCGACGTCGTTCCGGCGCACGCCTCCTCTCAAATATTAACGCGCTTGCAAGGGAACGGTGTTCAATTAGCGATATTCAAATTTTTCTGGGAGACAAGCCAACCGCCCTACTTTGCTTTTAGCGGAAGCCTCGTTATCACGAGTGAAAGGTTCCTCTTTGTCTCTCTAGGTGAGCTTGTCATTTCTCTCTCGGCAAGCGACGAGAGAACACCTTCGTGCCTCGTTCCGTTCGCACCTTCGCGTAACTCTTGATTAAGAGCCCCTTCTGCAGCCATTTGCTGTTGTTTCCTTGCGTTAATTTAGAACGGGTCCCCTCTTTAAGACCGGTTCGATTAAAGCGCGACCCTCTTTGTCGTAACGGTGAACTTCGCTTCTTTTGAGCTCCGATCATGTGTATGCACTTTCCTGAACTTACAGGTTATAAATACCTTCGGAAGGTGAAGGTATCACGTTGCTGGGAAGGATAGCGATGAATTTTTTAGCGGCGATGTCGCGTTAAACTTTCAACCGACCGGGGACATTGTTTTCCTCGAGAAACTTTCACAACACTGTCAAAGACCTACACGTTGGATGCACTATTAATTGTTGTGAATTTGTTGCGGTTTGTTCACTAAAATTGTTGATGTGGTGTATTTCGCGAACACTACTTTCCGATGAACAAGTTAATGTTATCAGGATGGTTAACGATTGTCTCGTGTATGAACTGTACTTGAGACTTATAAATGGCTGGATGAGAACTCACTAGTAGACTGGCGGAGTGGACTCTTTCGTTGTTGGTTTCGAAATGCTGGCTGGTGGTTCGGTAGGATCTATCTGATTTTGTACATGATTCTGATTGGTCGATTCGTATTTCGGAGTGGTAGATGTATTTGTACCTGATCGGTGTTCTGGGCTTGTGTGGTTATGGCAAAATTGTCGGTAATTGTAGAAGGGAGAACGATGTACCGAAGTTCCCCTTCCCGAAGTATACCTGAAATTCTTGGAAATCAGCTAAAGGAAAAGACTGTAAATAAATAAAGTTCTTCAGCTGTCTAAGAAACCCATATTATGTTCATAGTCGACTTCTAACGGACACAAGGCAGCGTCCTCGACTCGCTGCACTGGTGAAATTTCCTGTCGTAAATACAGTAAATTATCAATGAGTGTTCGAAGTGCCGAGGAGTATTCGTACACTCATCGACGATTCACTGTACTTCCGTTGCCATATAGTCCACCCTCCCATTCTACAAGTACGATATAACGAAATTATGGATACAGTCTCGTAGGAAAAGTTGTAAAATTCTATTGAAAAATTAAACCAGAAGTTCACAATTCTTCAGTCACAGCTCGCGGCGTTCTTCTGCTTCCTCGACTGTCACAATGTGACCTTCTCAGGTTGCTCGCAGCGACAGAAAGTTCACAGCAAGTCACACCGCAACGTCGCGCCACGTTCGCGAATCCGAAGCCCTCCCTTCAATTATTCCCGGAGCATTTCTGGCATCATTAAGTAATAATTAAAGAGGCGAGTAGTCGGGTGACAGTGGTAAACTCGCGGGACGGTTCAGAAGTTGCATCTACCCCGGAGAAGTTCCACGGCTTATCGTTAATTTTCCAGGAGGTGAACACCGTGACCGAAAACTTCGCGATTATTTCAGGCCCCGTTAGGAAGTAGGCATTACGGATCCCGTTTACGAACGATTTGCGAGGCCCGTTACAGCATCGTTTGCCACGCGGAGTCACGGGCCGCGCAACGTTAATCGATAATCTTCCGGGGCGCTTAAGCTCCAGCATTAAACGCAAAATTACCACATAACCGAATTACAACGCTACGGTACGAAACCGTTCCCCCCTGTATTCCATATAAATAATTACCGCGAAACCGTTTCTCGAACAACGGTGGAGTGGGGTGATCCGGCACTGGAGGGTGCGTTTACGCGTCATTAGCTTTCCCATTTCACGCGACATTGTTGCGTTTCACGCGGTGTTAACGATTCGATAATACCTACCTGCGCGCCCCTCGGCTGACGCGTAGCTCCCTCGATTTGTCAAATCCATCGTGAAAATTCGATCGACGGAGAATCACCTATCCAACGGTTACTATATGATCCTCAATCGCCGTTTCCCAGCTATCGACTAAACGGGTACTTTCACTATGACACCAGTGATGATAGTGGAGTGTATTACTCCCAGAATGGTAACTTTTGGGTCAACTTAGTTTCTAGAGTGTTAGATTCAAATGTAGTGTGTATACAGGTGAAATTATTTAGCGATCGTTGAATGCTTTCCTGAATTTTCAATTCCATGGGACACCCTCCCCTCTCAGTGGCGAAGATGGCATCTGAGCAATCAGTGCCCAGGAGCTTTCGAACACTCATCGATGATTTACTGTACATCCCAAAGTTATGTAACATTAATTGATATCTTCGAAATTATCAAGTGAGGCGACTTCTACTTCCCTCAATCCCCAAAATTGATTAAAAGCAATTGAAACTACCAAGTACATCCTCTCAAATATAACGCCTTCCGATCGTCCACACTGTAAACCTGATCGCCTACGTGTCCTAACAAGCAGCTAGGGCACCCTTCCACGTGATTCATTTGCCCCTGAAACGATAACTATCGCTAACACGTCACCAACACGTGACCAAAGTTGCAGTGAATATTCCACGTCCCACGGAGCCAGAGGGGCCCACCGTTGAAAGTGAAACGGGGCGACGAAAGAGCAAGAATCGCGTGACGTATCGTACTCGGAGGGGTCGAAATAGAGTTCTCGTTATACGTAAAGTAGCAAGAACAACGTCCGCAGTGTCGCATAAGAAATTCCACAAGGCGATACGCCGCACGCGAGTACGCCGGCGAATTTGTTTCCACGAGCTTATAAAGTTTCGTTGATTCGGCGAGAACACGACCGCCGCGATACGATCTTCGTCCGTTGTTCCCGCGAATTGAAAATTCCGCTTTAGCCCCAGCGGGTATGGTTGCGTTTCGCGAAACTTTATCCAACCCGCGGCGACGCGCCGAGGGACCTCGACCGGCCGGTTTTCCGACTGGCGATAAATTTCACCGCGCGCTACACGCTTTAATGCGGCGCAACAGGGCCGGCGACGCGACGACTCGTAAATCGTAATCAGTTTAATGCGGCTTACATGTTAACCGCGAAACGAACCACGAAGTGTGACAACTCGTGCGTTCGCTGGCTTGCTCGTCGCCACCGCACGGGATAGGTGTCTCGAGGGACCGGATTTACTCCATTGGTTAGTGGAATGATTTCCTCGGTAGTTGCTCGTGAGCAGAGACACGGATCCGAGAGTCATTCGAAACCGGGATGTCGAATTACCACGCGATTTACTCAATTTGTCCGCAGGTTTATCTGATTCTATGCTTTAAGGGTGTTTAATACGATCCGTTCCTGGAGAATTAAATCTGTTTTTACTACCGATCATTTCGTTTGACGGAAATAATTAGTGTTAGTTTGTAGAGGCTGGGCGATTATTCATGGCAGAATTCATGGAGAAATGAGTCTTTGTTGAAGAATACAAGTCGAAAGTGTAGATTGACGTTAATTCATGATGGAATCGATTTTCCAGAAGAAAATAGTCGAATTACTTCCTTGGAAGGTTATCAGTAAGGGATCATACAAATGTTTATGCAAGGAACCCTTAAGTTATTTATTCTGGTAAACGATATAAGTCTCATTTGGAATTTAAACATATAACGATTGTTTTCTTAACACAAGGTGTTACTAAATTGTTGTAACTCTGAAAGGAATATTGTTTAGGGATATTAAGCACAATGGACAATGATTGTCCTACTATAAAATAATATACATGGCCTGAAATGGATCATTTTTGAGAAACATTATATTTTCTTCATACAGACAGGTGTCCTAATACTTCTGAGCAGTATTGTACAGATTTAATTTTTTGGATTATCTATCTACTACTGAATATAAAACGATAGAAGAGGGACAAATTTCGTGAAACCGGCGTACGTTAAGTACAAGTACGACGCCGAGAGGGAGAGCGAGACGTCAAGAGAAGAAGAAAGGGGTGACGGTGGAAATGGACGCACCGATCGATTAGCTTCGGCGCTCGCCGGGTGGAAGCTCTGGAACGTAATTGCGACTTGTCCCTCTCCCTTTACCACGTACCCTCCTGCTCCCTTGAACTTGCTCCTTTATCGAGAAACCATCGTTTCTTCTTGGCACCGCTCGTGTATTATTTTTACCGCGATAATGGGAATGGGGGAGAAGCTTCTGGAACTTCCCCCGATCGTGTTAACCTCGTATTACCGGTTTCCCCGTTCGAGACGACACCGCAGATCCCTGGATACGGCTTCTCTAGGAATCAATCGACTATTTTCTCTAGCTGATGGTGGCGATGGTGGTGGCATTTAAATTGGCGGACACGGAGGAGGATTAAATCTCGCCCGTACGCGGAATGGAAATCTCCTCGAAACGACCGGTTCGCGGACCCGCGTACCGATTAGAAGCGACGTGTCCCCGCAACCCAGTGATCGTGTAATCGAACCTCGGCCGTGGAATTAAAACTTGTCGATGGCGTGCTTGAACTCCAAATCGTCCACGTTCTTAATCCATTCTGATCCAGTTCCTTGGTCTCCGATGAGGAGAATTCTTGCCGAACTTTCTCTATGACGGTATATACATCGACGAGTTTAAAGGACCATTAAGTTTCATGGGTCATTTTGGAACGAAGATTCCGCAGCAACTTCGACGGATCTATGGAAGATTCTCATTAGGACGAATCAAATGGTACCTGAATGGTACCTAATTCCGACCTGTGCGTCGTGTTAAAAGGAAGATGAAATTATTTCTTCAAGCATTTACGGGTGTGAATGGTAATTAAGTAATATAAATGGAATTCTTTAATTAATTTCTGCAGCTTTCACACAGGACGATGTAATCATTAGATAAATCTAAACAGTCTGATAATTTAAAATTAGCGTATTGTTACAAAAAATCCTTAGAATCACCTATTCGCAAATTCTCCGCGGTTAGTGTACCCGTAGTGTTCACCTAGGCAGAGGATTATAGGATCTCGGTAAATAGGCGAATAACTAAATGAAAAGATCCTTCCAATTCCCTTGTAAATTGCATCGGTCAGCCATCGTGTTCTTCTTCCCCCCTGGAGGGGGCTCGGGTTAAAACCACCATCCTGTTCGCCAGCGTTCCCGCCACCTCCGCCCTTTCATCCCTTTATCTCCGGCACGCAATTTCGTTTTACTTCACGCTCGTGCAGTCGTTGTTAATTACAACGAGGCGCGGCCGCGCCGTTATCTCGACCACTTAACCATGCCTTAATACCCCATCACCTGGAAATTACCGAATTCCGCGTAACAAGCTCTCCGGTCGCGTTCAGCGCTATCGTAATTTCCCTTTTTACGGCATCTGGATTCCGGCCAGAATCACGTATTGTCTCTTTTCAACGTCTATTCGCCGCGATTTCCTCCAGTTTTCCCATCCTTTTCCCTGGTTTGTTGTCCGATTCGTTTCACGGGACGACTCATGATTCCCCTTTTAACCGAAATTCGAAAGTTCCCTCCCTTTAAACCACTGACTTTCTCTGTCTACTCGTTATTGGACACCTGACAATCTACCTTCAGTTTCCCGCTCCACAGGTAGCCCACCCCCTGATTCGTTGCCCAGCTCCTGTTTCGAACCTCCTAACTTTTCATTGTTGACTTAATTACCATCGATCAAAGCCGGTGGCTCGTTGTCTGTTGGTAATCCCACGACACGCAACCTGAGCTCTACGTATTTATCGTTGTAGTGAATTCAGATAATAATTGTTGAGCCGAGTGAATCAGAGTTTGTTAGGTTGCAGTGTAAGTGGGGATGTTGATCGCATGACTGATGACGGTTAATTGTGTTCAGCAGATGACAGTGGATAATTGTGATAGCCTTTTATCTTTTGTCTGAATCACTGGAGTTGTGAATTATTATACCACACACTTTTGTGGAATTACGGAATATATGAATACATAGAATATTCTACAGTTTAATAAATCTCTTTGTAACAGAGCTATTCGTAATCCTTGATAAATGGACGTCTCCGTTTAATTTCTGCATTAGTAAATTAATCCGCGCGAATATGAGCTTATATAAATGCTCGTAGTCTAAGTTCGTATCAAATTTACGCTTTAAAATATTTCCCGCGATATAGTAAAATGGAACACCGCCAATAAAAAAGTCTGGACGCTTTTCCAGAAATGTATGTGTTTCAACGTATTTCACGTCAAAGTATATAACCGAAGAAATATGCTGCTACCGAGGACACGGAACACTGGAACGTATTATCTTTCGTTTAATTCCTTTTCGTAGCTCATAAATTTCGCAACCGATTTGGATATTTTAAAAGTTAATGCACAGTCGGAATTGAACAAATACCCCTAAAATATCGTTTATCGAACATTATTGTCTGCACTAGAAAAAGTATTGTATGTAGAATAAAAGTACATTACGAAATACCTTTTGGAGTGAATCCAAGGTATCAAAATCAACTCCGAAGTCTATTCTCTGGCTGCTTCTCAAATAGTCGTTCATTCCTTTCGCCGTCTCGTATTAAACCTACACAGTAGAGACCTTGTAATACCCCTTTCAACTTGTTTCCCCAGCTGGTGCACCTGCAGAATTATTAAAAAATAACACCGTGTCCACGATTTCTCACGTGAGCGAATGTTAACGCAACGTTCCGGGAATATCACTTGGAAGATCACGTAATCCATATTTTTGCCCGACGCGTCTAGAACAGAGAATTTACTGCGGCTGTCCATATTCACCCTGCGAAATCTACTTAACCCAATTCGAGGCGATCCGCGGCGATTTATAGTTCCCATTGATTCTAATAGAATCGAAATCCCTATCGTTTCGTCGGCAGCGTCACTCAAATACACGTACGAGTGACTTAATGCGGCTACACCGGGATCGAAATAATCGTTTCGGCGAAATTGAACTTCCACCGTTGTCAAAATTTCGCTTCCGTTCATCAGACATCGGGCAGAATCGTTCTTTCGGATACAAGAATACAGGAAGAGAAACGCGTTTCCATGGATAAACGTGTCCTTCCATGCGGAAGGTGATTACTCATCCTGATGTACAGTTACGACTATCCTAATGATTTCCTTCTTTGCGACGAAGTTTCCCTTGTTTTGTACGGGAACACACTAAACTGTAGTTTACGGCTTGCCGTGGATCTCCTACGCATTTTCGAAACCATATTCTCATAAACTGACCTCCTATAACTAGAATAAATGAATTTTCTCGTGCCCTGAAGGTTATAAAAATCGGTCATCCTTGCAGATATAATCTACTTCGTTGTAATATGCAAATTTATACATAATATAGGGTGGACGCAAACGTAAATGAACACATGCCAGTAAATACACATTATATATGTAAACGACTAAATTAGCTATTAAAATAGGCAAATGATCAAATATTGAATTTCATCAATTCCTTGTTTCGTGTTTAAACAATTTTCGCGGCATTGGTTACAAATGTTTATTTACTAGCTAACGTGCATTCACTGACGAAATCTGCATTTTTTCTGTTTACTTTAATTAAGTTCCACTTCTCAAAATGTTCAAATTGAAATCTATACGTTATAAAAAGACAAAATCTTTCGTTTACCTTACACCTTCTCAATATAGTTCATCGTGTACAATTATCCTTCCGTATGTTCCACTATTCTTTACAGAACCCCCACGCATATTTAACTCTCCAATTCACCGTCACGATCGCATTAATTTCCATCGTGTCCACGGCCGAGACGACGTTTCCACGAACTCGGGCCTAATCACACCTGTAAATATCCCATTATTGGAATTTCTCGTGTAACAGTACCGCCGTAAAAATTAAGTTGCAGGCCGCGTAAAGGTCAGACGTGTAGAATCTCGCGCAATTACCGCGACGGCAGTTACGTTAATGAGGCAATTTAGCAATTAAGCGTAATTACGTGTTATTTGCAATTTTCACGTGGCGTGGCAAGGTCGTGAACCGAAAAAAAAAGGGGAAAGAAATAGCGGTCACCACCGAAACGAATTCTGCTTTATGGGAACGCGCGTGCACAACCTGGAGCTATACGTTCGTGCAGGTTATGCATGAAAAATTATCGGCTGTTGGTGATCTTTCGTCGCGTTATCGAACAAACGGAGACAATTTTCGCTCGCTTCGTCCCATCGATTGACATTTCCGTGGCGTAGATGAGCCGTGTCTGGCTCGTGTTACGCCCTACCTCTCACGCCGATACGAGTTTTATCGATTGCACCGTCTTATCGTCGCCCCGACGAGACAGAGCAATTTCTTTCGCACCCGCCGGAACCCGATACGATACAATTTATAGTTGCCCCGCCGCGTTGAAAGTACGTCGGGGAGAGGGGGAATATACTTTACGAATAGATTCGAACGGTTTCGCGGTGCTTCGAGCTAGCACCGGTTGCGAAGAGGTATCCTTTATTCTATTCGTGGCAACGTGCTCGTAGAAACAGAGAGACCATAGGGAAATGATACACCGTGGAAACGAGTAAACATAAACGCAACGTCTCTGGAATTTTATTTAATACGTTCACCGCGGTGCGTTGGACGTTCAAGAGACCGTGGTTCTGCCAAACGAAATTCATCTGCATTTGCAAGCACTTCTCTTTCTCACTGAAGCACGAAATAGCTAGTTTATATAATACTACGTTTTCCTCTGTGAATAAATAGATTTTAATACTCCGAAGATCGATGTATTTCGACATAATTCTTTCCATTCACAGTTCTTTTGAAATTCATTACTAAATGCTATCTTCTCTTGGCAGATACTTATTTCGAAACGAAAATCCGTTTCATGAATTGATAAGAGGCTTCGGATCAATCAGATGTTGCTCTGAAAGTTTCCAAGTTCTAATATAAGGATATTAATTGATTTTCTGTGTCTGGGATGACAGAAGAGCACGAAATCTTGGCTATAGGAAGAATTGTTCGTGAAAGCAATAGAGCGTAACAGGATGTCTTACACGCCTTCTGTATGGTGCGCTCCACCCCCCCCCGCCCTTGTGAATGGACGCACAAGGATGCCGCAAAAATTCGGCAAGGAAGACAAAGTAAAGGGGAAAAAGGTTCCCCGGAAACTCGTAAGGTCACGTAATTTATGACTCCTAACGTACGGCGGTGACAGCGGAGAAAAGTTCCACCGTCGTGTGCTTCCGTTCCCTTCCTTCTTCGCTCCCTCACGGCGACGATACAAATGCCGATCGTAAAAACGATCTTCCCTTCTCGCCGTGTGTCTTTTTCGTCGGTCCTTCCTCGTCTCGGACATTTCTTGGAAATGTTCGGGGCAACAACGAGTTATTAGATTCCTCTGGCGAACGGTGCAACCGTCTTTCGTTTATTAAGCTCTTTATTAAGCGAAGCCCTTGATACTTTGTTGCGAATGTAGTAGCACTTTAGAGCACAGAATTCGTTATATTAAAATTTAAATTATATTAAAGAGCTCGATATGCTCTTTGTGGTGGACACTGACGATGAGAACAGTGATATCCATTAAGGGATGAATCTCCTAATTGGGTCCCTATGTATGGGTCTTTGATATTTCAATTTCCATTGGATCACACGTTTATGGTAGATGAACGCCAAAGGGGAGCAGTAATCAACTATCGTGTGAACTACAATGTATTAATTGTTAATGCTAATAATTGGCTACGGTGTCGATTAAGAAATACATTTTCTAAGATCGTTTAATCTCAACTTAATAATAACAATAATTGATTTACCTACAGGACAAAAGCCCATTGGATTGCAGAAGTATTACATAAGTGACAGACTTGTGATATTACATGTGTAAAGAATACACTGGGTGAGTCAATAAGAACTATTATCTAAAATAACTTGTTACTTATTGTATCAGAAAATGATATAACGAATTATATAGCATTTTAAGGGATGCATCGGATGGATACAATTTTATTTTCGTTTACCTTATTGTTTTTGAAATATTAAGAGATTTAGGTCAGTAGAACTTCACGGTAGAACAATAAAGCCGACAGAGCTTAGAATATTTTATCCAGGTGTTACACTAGTTGGAAATTCGAATACGTTCAAAGTTCCAACTATTCTAAGCTTCCGTCTAAAATATTATAATCCTCGATCCCCGCAGCTAATGCAGAATCAAACTCAGCTCTCTAATATATTCGAAATTGTGGTTGTGGGCTTTTCGATTCGAAAGGTTCTTCTACACCAGTGATGGGCAACCGAGCCCGCTCGAGCATGTTGCCCGCACGGGCAAGTGGTGGCAGCCGAAGGCTCCTGTGAAGGCGACGCTAGGCAGGAAACGTAACGACATATTTGGGTATTGAAATTCCTTGACCCTCCTCGCACATTTTAATCTGAACTAGCGTATCACTGGTATAGATTAATAATCATTTATGTTTCTTTTTATTCAAAAGGGATAGAAGCAACCTGATCTTGTGTCGGCCACACAAAAATGGTGCCTTTATATTAAGTAGTATTTAAAGCAATTGTTATTAAATTTATACAAATACCATTGTAAATTGTATATTTTCTTACGACTTTTCAATAAAAAACAGTCAAACCATACATATGCGTTATTCATTAATCCCGCACTATCTCCACTCCTATTCCTAATATCAATTAACCAAAAAAGTAATAAGAAATAATAAATAATAACAAAATAATTAATTCTAAAACTTTTAAAAAAGCGCGTAAAAAACTGGGATTTATGGGACATTTTGTGGCGCCCCCACCACTTTGGTGGCGAAAATTGGAACTACAAACTTTACAACAATTGCCTTAAATACTACTTATATATATATACGAGTTTACAATATATTTGTACCAATATGTGCATAAATTCTTCTTTGATAATCAGGCTTATAACAATAAAAATAATTCCCTCTTCTGTAACTTGTAAATCTTCCGTACGATGTTCAAAGCTTTATATGGAATAGTTTCATACATTTGTCGTCGAAATTTTCATTCTTGGGGATATACGATAGATGTCGGACTCCTGTGGAGGGGTAGCGAAGCAGAACACATCACGAGTCACGAATCGTGATTCACGACACATTTGTGTGTGAAGAAAATGATAGATACGTCCTCTCATTCACACATTTCACCCACCACTGCCATATGCCCGCATGCTGCACGTTGTTGCCCGCTAGTGAGTTTGGCGGGCGCTGAGTTGCCCATCACTGTTCTACACATTAAAGGATTCAGTAGTATCACCGTATAATAGGTCAGGCACGCAGATTCCTCTTCCTGTACAAGCACACCAATTGTTACGAAATCATCCAACACCCTCCTAGATACACCCTGAATCATCCCCTTTCCCCGACGTTCGCCACTTTTTTCGCCCCAACGGATGGTGTCGTTCCCGTGAAACGATTCGCTCGACCGGTTTTACGGCCATTTATCCATCGTTCGGCAGTTTCTCAGTTTTAGACTCTTCCTTCGATGTATTCCCACGACGGTAAGGAGAGTGTTGCTAGGCACCGTAAGATATCCGTCCGTATCTCACCTATACGCAAACAGCGTCTGCATTCCCTCCTTCTGATGCTCCCTTTAATTTCTCCACGTTACTTCGCGCCCGCAAGTCGGTTCTCTCTGTCCGCCTCCGTGTGTATCTCGTTTCACATTCGTTTCGTGAAACTGATCTGTCAGCCGGCCCAGGCACGCCCTACCCATACGTAATGTCGGCTGCCATGTTTTCCTTCCTCCACGACCGCCGCCTCGAATTCTCCACGTGGCCACAAACGTTACTGGCTGGCTCCATCGATTGCCAATGGAAGCTCTCGTGGCTCGATGTAAATTATTCCGGAAGATGGATGGACGTACGGACCAAGCCGACTGGGATGTCGAACCTTCCGGATTCGCCTGTCCCTTTCGCGATCCGTGGACAGTTAAACACATCATCCAACGGTACTCTTTCCGATCCGTCATCGGCCCCGGGACGGATAAAACTTCCGTTAACGTTCGATCGATACCGATAGGATCGTTTCGGATTTTTATGTTTATTCGTGGAAGTCATCCTAGGTGAGGGGATCGCGAGAAATTCCTTATCAAACTTTCGATGCATCGATCCTGTCGACTCGTGTCGAGCTGGCTTTCAGTTTTATGAAATCTCTTCCCGAGAGTTACGGAGGAATTCGATCAAGTCTGATCGGACTTGAAGTACTCACGAAGATAAAAGAAGGATCGCGAACTGGGAAACGGAGATTCCTGCTCTGTATATGGTAACCTGTATCGGATACAATCTAGTGATTGCAGATGATGGATTCAGTTGGGTGGATTGAAAGATATTAAAAAAGAACTGATGTCATTGAATTCTGAGGACAATTATTGGATGTTCCTCATAAATCTGATTTTATTAGAAATTCATTTGGAGTCTAGAAATACTTGATGTAACAAGGATATTTGATATAGAAATACTTGCAATACAGGGAAATACGTTCGATCTAAATCTATTCAAAGCAGTTTCTTGTTGGTCATTTGTAGCGAATAAATTAACTGTAATTTCTGTTCAAACCTGACTCGATCTTCAAATTTTCTTAATGACGAGCATTTTCGAAAAGCCATCATAAATGTGCTTGAAAATGAGGAGAAATGGGTTGCATCTAATTTAAATTAATCCCATTGACGAAGACGCAAATATGCTGAAAAGCTGAACGAATAGGAAAGAGGAACGATTTATCGCCTCCCGTTAATGGCTGCATCTTCGATTTCTTGTAGACTAGCCTTTGAACGATACATCTCGGCGAGTCAACAAAAATCAGTGTATCCTTTAATGGATTTCTTGCAGCGAAGTGGAACGGGATGTCGAATCAGACTACGTTTCTATCCCGTCGTTTTGAAATGATCCAGATGGTAGATTCGCTTCGTCAGGAAGCCTGGAAGTCTCTTTCCTGGGTTCTAGGAGAAAACTTTAAGGGAACACGGAGCCTTAAAATGAATTCTGTTCTCTGTATGGGTATACGTACTCACGGATTCCGTAAATATTGCAGCAGAACGGATTATAGATTTGACGCAGGGAATATATCTTCATCTCCGATCTGTAACGAATAGAATGACCTTCGTTTCTGTATCACCTAGGTTTCATACCTTCTGATAAATAATAGATTCACGAGGTTGTTATATTCAATATTTTGTAACGAGACTAGATTAATATGTATTACATATTTCTTAATAATTCCAGCCTCAAGGTCAAGGAATGGACTTGGTTTACAACTTCCATAATGAGTTACAGAAGTTGCTCCCTGTATCTTTTAGCTCTCACCCCATCCTTCAATTCTTCAAACATATCTCACTCCTTATCCTATCCATCCTCTTCTATCACTCCCTTCCTTCTCTGCACCTTCTTATTTTATATTCTACCTTTCCCAACCAATCTGCTACTTTCTCTTCCTTCCTTCGTCACAATATTTCTAAATTCCCATATCTTGCCTTACCTATAATGGAGATCAAAAAGGTAAGGGCCAGACACGAACTATTAAGGATAATCGAGTCAGCCGTGAGAGTTTCAACAATAACCCCGAAGAAACCAGCTGGTTGTTTCGTGCACTTTCGACCGTGGGTCCGCTATCGATCGACTTGCGCGAACCGCAAGAATCGTAACGTTACGGTGGCCACGGGGCATAACTTGTTGCACGCCCGTTAACAATGCTCGCGGCCTCGGGGGTCGATAAAAATCGCGGCGCGTGTTGGTCCGCAGTTGCGGCGCCAATAAAAAAAAAGAGAAGAAAGGGAAACGGAACAGCACCAGGGCAATGAAATTGCCAGCGAACGAAATAGAAGGCGACACAAAAGAGAGCGCCGTGCAAAACAACCCCAACTCCCGCCGTTCTGACAGAGTCTCGTGGTCCCGTTGTTACATTTTTTTCGCTTACGCGATAGTTGTTCTTGGCCGCGAGGGATGGCGAAGTTTTGGAAAAATTTCAGTTGGTAATAGATTGAAAAACTCCACCAGTATAAAAAACAATGCAGCGAAACCTGTAGATTTTTAACGATTCGAATACATCCTGCAGTTTTTAAAAGAAATGAATATTTATTATGTCAACTTGTCCCGCTGACGATTATAATTGTCGAATAACGAAACGGTACTTTCTAGTTCCACCGAATGCACTCAGATAAAACGTGAAACTGTGCTTTTCGACTGAAAGCTTCGATCGATCGCGCTCACCGCGATCGAACGATATATTTCACCTGCGAACCATGAAATACAAGGACGACGGAAAAAAGTCGCGAAAAGTCGACGAGAGGGATTCGTTTACTGCCACTGGGGAACGGAGGAGCGTGAAGGGTAACAATGGCGATCGAAAAAATTGATTACAACCAAAGGGGGAGAATACCTGCCAGTTCCCGCGAACAAAAGCTGCTTTCGGTAATTTATCCGCGTTACCGATGAATTTATCGATACCGCCCGTGTTCGCGGAGGATTACGTTTGATCAATGCGTCATGCCCCGCTGACAATAACGCGCTGTCTCGTAACGAATGGGCGTTTTGTTTTCGCCAGTGGAGGGAGAGATCGACGAAGGGTGGGGGCGGCTCGTGGTTAAATCAGCGGGGAAATTCAGTCACGGTGCACGGTGAATAGAAGCCTAACTAGGGATGACTCTGTTGCTCTGTCTCTCTCGCGTACTCTAATTTAAGTCGATTAACTTCGAAACGCACCGGGTGTAGCCGTGAAACTGAAAACTGGCAATCAACACCTGTTTACGAGGAACGTGGCCTTGCGTGTTCGAGTTTCGTCCAACCTTTTTGTTGGATCTTGATTTTATCACGGTTCTTCTACTTGTATTTGTTTTTGCTTCTTTGCTGATTGTTCCTTGATATGCAACCGATGCAATCATTGTTTCATAAAATTTGTATGTGTTTCGTGTATAGACTGCGGAAGTTTATGCAAGTCAATAATTTCAGATACTAATACCCAAAAATTAAAACGAAGCAGAATTTAAAATGTTTTATCAGAGCATTTAGTTCGTTAGTCATAACTAGACTGAGGATATTTATACAGATACAAATATTTATTGGCTAATTTACAAGAAAAAGAGACAAACAGAGGTTCGCTTATTTTATTTGTTATTTTACCAGGTTCTAGATAAAGTAAAAATCTGTTTAGATTTCATCTAGCTTTTAAGTTCACTGAAGTTTAAAGGATCGTCTATGCAATGGATGCATAAAGTCTGCAGTCTAGCCATAACACATAAACAGTGTTAAATTTTATTAATACCTTTATTTTAGTGCACTTTCCATGTTAAGGGATACAGGAAATGCATTAACACCCGCAGTCTATTCCAGTCTCGATGAGTGTTTGAAAACTCCTCGGCACTAATACGTCAGGAGAGGTCCCCAGGTGTAATGTTAACTTTTTAATGCGGTTCATCATGGTAATAGAGCTTAGAACTCTGAAGCCAGTGGTGTTCGTTTCAGCCGCAAACGGCCTTTAGTTTATGAATTATTTATTGTTCATTGCCGAGGAGTCTTTAAACACTCATCGAGGATTTACTATAATATATAGTAGATATTACAACACCGCACTTCTTCATTAATCTTCCTCATATATAATCTAAACTCAAGAAGAATATACAACGTCTTAGTTCAACAAATAATCGCGTAATTGTTACGGAAAATCGTTCATTTTTCGAATATTCAACGGTGGCTGATGTACACCCATTAAACATAATCCACCAAGCGAGTGCAGCCTATTCACAGGTGTTACGTGCAAAAGTATACACGTTCCACGTATTCACAACAGTTTGGGATATCGCGGAGTTTACGATAATCTCGGCACAACAGGGCACGGTAGGATCGTAGAAGGTGCAAAAAATGTGGAGAGAAGGAGACCGCCAATAGCATTACGCCTCTCATATGAGACGCGTATCGATTTAAATCCGCTTGCTCGAGCACGAAGCGGATCGGGCGCTTACACGCGGCTGTATCCACGTAAACACCGTCTATTCGCTCACGAGCCTCTTTGATCCATGCGGCGCCATTGAGTTACCCCGATGGCTTTCGACCGTCCCCTCCGTTTCAAAGCTCGGAGGATCATCTCGGTTTCGTGGATCGCCCGCGCATGCCCATCGCGAAGTCTCTACCTAATTAAAGGCACGTCTGAGTCTTGGTTGCTGGGTACACGTTCTGCGACATCCTCTGACCGCTTCGCCCGAACGAAATTTTCCAATTTACCCGACTCACGTATACTTCGTCGTTGCTTTGATGTTTTTTCTTTTTCAGACAGGCGCATTGAAAGAAACGTTGGAGCAATTTCGAGAAATGAACCAATAAAATCTTCGTGGAATATGTATCTCTGAATTAATTCGTAGATAGGAAAGAGTCGTAATACAGAGTGTATTGGAAATCGTGGTGTGATCGAATTGCAGTGAAAGTGAAATATTAATGGACAAGAAAAATTCTTTAACCGTAACATCTCCAAATGACAGCTAGATTAGTAAAAAACAGGTTAAAGCATAGTAAATAATTCCAAGTAGAAATGGTGAGTAATGAACGAACATACTTCGAATCCATGATGAATATTCAAAATCCATTTCATCGGGAATCTAACTTTGGCTGGAACCACTTTACCTTATAATGTTGACTTGGTTTTCAACAAGGGATTAGCGTCATCTGAAGTGTACCAGAACTTTCGATACCATTTGAATATACAAGCAATCATACTGAATAGCAAATTTTCTTATCACTTCATTTGTAAGTAAAATTCATCTAAGCGAGGGAACGCAAGGATGCCCGGGACAACACGACCATTTCACCAATCGGCCATTTTCACGCTGTTAGAGAATTCAAAAACATTCGATTCGCCGATGCAAGTTATCTCTTCCACAATGTAACTATCCCTGAGAGTATCTTCGGAGATTCTAATTGAACCACACCACGAGAGTGTGTTCGACGTTGTTCCCTTATCGCCAACGTCCTAACACCAGACACGGATAGATTTGACTAGAAATTAGTTAATGACTCGTGTGTATTGCACCACTATGACCAGGACGTTGATCGTATTGCCGATAGTTCGATTGGCTGCACGTAAATGTCGTCCTTGCGTGACGCGACCGCTTCTATGTACACACATAGATATCTTCTACGGGTGTGTGCATGTGTACACACGTACGTACAGACTGTTTCACTCACTTCGTGTTTGTCGAGCAATCAACGACCTCAATGTCATTGTCTTGAATGGAGGAACGGAATCTAGCGCCTGCTACAAGTTAGAGAAAGCCGATTTCGTAGGGAGGTAATGTATGTCTCACTAATGACTGACCGTTTCTACTTGCTGACAGCTTTGAACCTAAAGATCCGTAGTTTCTGTACACTTAAATGGATTGTAGTAGAAATTTCCACAAAGATTCTTCGCAATATTTACCCTTAATTTACTGATAAGCTATTATTATTTTTTAATGCTATTGTTTGTTATGAGAACTGAAAGAAGGAATAACCAGTAATTCATACTTTAACGCGACGTCGCTCTATTAGTCCTTTTTGGACTGTGTTACAAATAATATCATTTATTTCTTTTTTACTCCATACTGACGTCACGAACATAATAAACGTGTCAAAAAATTTTGAATCTCAAGAAATTGTTAAAGAACTATCTTCAAAAAAAACTGAAGGAAGGCACTAAATTATGTAATTCCAAACATTACATGCTTTAGAAGATTCATCAGAAGAAGAACAATTTTATTTCAATATTTAATAGCGAATATTGTAACCTATGTGTAACGTATCGGCAAAGAACAGTTAGCAACAGAGCTACCGAAACTGCCTGTATAGACACAGCTGCGAGTCCTCGTTCAGATATCACAGACGACAGTGCTCGGGCACTCGACGACGTGTGTTCGTAATGCCGTCGATCTGTACGTACCCGTAGGCGTCACTGTATGTGCACGCACGATTGGTAAACGTGTGCCAAAGACAAGCGTAGACGACCGTATAAGGTGAGCCTAAGCACGGCACAAGGGTGGAGGAGGATGGCGAACAATGCGCGGGAGAAACATAACTTGCATAATATTGGCCAATTTCAGCCTGGCATTCCGGGGCTGTGAGTAGGTTTCTGTGTTCCTCGGTTTCATCTTTACTCCGCCTCTATCTGCCTGGATTTTAGCCACGTTCACTCGCGCGGAAGTTCGCTATCGTGACACGGGATCAAATAATCATTCTGGACATAAAAACGAAACAGGATGGAACGTTTGAAATTGTACCTGTCTAATAAGCAACAGTGTTTTCATCAGTTAAGAAGTTATTTATGCTTGAAAATCAAGAGGATTGTTTTGAGATTCGTTAGATAAAATAAGAGATTGCATTTCTGTTTTTGTTCTTATTTGTATACGGTGGAGGAAAATGTGATGTTTTGTAATGATTACACGATCTACACTGTACAGTAAATCCTGGATGAGTGTTTCAAGGCTCCTCGTCACTGACAGGGAGAGCTTCCCAGGTGTAACACTCACTTTTTAATGAGGTTTACCACCGTGATAGTGCTTGGAATTCTGAAGCCAATGATATTCGTTTCAGTCGCAAATGGCCATTAGTTAATGAAATATTTAATGTTCAGTGCCGGAGGACTCCTGGAGGATTTACGGTTTTACTATTACCTCATATTAAAACAGATATAATATTTCGAGTTTCAATATTCCCCAGATGGTAGTCAGACGATAACACAGCGAAATAAATTAAATTAAACTCACACGAAATGTAAAAAAGCAGTCGAACGGAATGTCGCTAACGTTCCGGGAGATATCAACGAATAAACATCCGGAATGCCGTATCCCGTCACGACACCGTCCAATTTCGATCGACAACCTCGTTTCCAACTTCTCGCATCGCGTTCGCAGACGGTTTTCCGAAATCCATCGTGACAATCCGACAGTTAGGGGCGACGCTTCCTCGTCGAGAATTTCGTTTCAATTACTCTTCCAACCGGTTATAGTCCCTGTTTTCACCTCCAGTATTTTCCGACGAAGTTTTTCCTGGCCCGTAGGAAGAGCTGTTCCACCACTTCCGTCATGGATCGCGTATTTCTCAGCTCTTCGTGTCTCTTCTTTCGCCGGGCTTCCTCGCCCCGTTCTCATATTTCACCTCAGTTCTGGATCTCTACTTGTCATCTTAGTCCTCCTCCTCGTTGGAAACCTTATTCCGGTATCCTCTTATCTTCCATCGATTTTTCACCGTCGACTTTTTTTTCCACCGACGGTCTTTCGCGTCGTGCGCGCGCTAGGACATCGGAACGGTGTAAAGCTTTTGCGGATTTTCCATATCGTCATTCCTGTCCCGGCCATCAACCGCAACATTTTTCATGTTTCACCGTCGTCGGGAAGCGAGTGGTCCGTATTCTAGCCGTTTGAACCGATTTTCCGTGAAAAATTCAGCGCGCGACTAGCAACCACCAATGGATTCGTTATTACTCCTACGAATTTTTAGGCGACTGGAGATGAAAAATGAATGGAAGTTATTCTTCTGGCTAAATTCCTGCTCCGTGGTTTTTGGAACGAAAAGGAAATAATAAGCGCGGGTATCGCAATAAGAACGGACCGCCAGCAACAGACACGAGAAGCAAGAATCTCTCGAGTGCATAGCTGCTCTAGTCATTGTTGTCCTACCCATCTGCGTTCATCCGGGAAGATAAATTCGTTCCATTTCTTGTTTGCTGTCCTCTTTGCTCTGAACATCGTCGCGACTTCTTTCGACCCTCTGTATATCCCAAGGGTTAAGAAGGATGAAGTTAAAACTCTTGGGTCGATTCATCTTATCGCCGTTCCTGGTATTTATTCTCTGACCGGTGAATGCAAAATTATGATAAAGAAAACCGTTCCATATTATTCCTAGGTATCCAAAGCTGATGACAGATTACATCAAATGAATTTTAACCCTCAGAAACCACATACCACCCCAGCATACATAAACACCACACTAGGGTGAATTGGGATATTCAATTTTTTATTATTAAGACCTTGAAGAAAATAAAGTGAACTAAACTAAGCTTGAAGACAAACGTAAAATTTCACAGACATTATACGGTAATAATTGCAAAAGTGAGAATAATTATTTAACTAAGAAAATTTGTTCTAAAGAAATGGTGAAGTTCTAAACGAACAGGCGAAACAATCTTTTGTTGGTACAAATTCCCTACTAGTGTGGTGGCTGAGGGTTAAATAAATACCTGTATAAATTTGTGCCAGAAGATCATTTACAAATGTTTGTCTAATAGTGAACAGAGATATCTGCCTGTTTTATTGATTTCAGCGTTCTATTGATGCATTATCCTCGACAGACGTCACACCACGTAAACATCAGGCCCCAACCATTCAAACAAGATTTTCAGATAATCGTGTGCAAGCTCCCTGGCATGTTCAAAGCTCACCGTCGGAGACTGTTTAAGCGAACTTAACGTGGCTCTTTTGGCAAGCCACGAAAACGGCTATCAGTTTAATTACATCTCACGGGGGTAATTACGTCGCCCCGATTTCGGGGCTAATTCGAAGTGTAATTGTCAACCGAACTGAAACGCGGCTGAAATTTTCCTCCATCAGAGGCACCGTACTCTTATCGCGTGTCGTTTGCACGCTTCCGGTCCGCTGTGCTCTGCTCGTTGAAGATTCTTCAATGTTCAGCGAATCCCTTGTCATTTTACAAAAATATTTAGTTAACTACCTAATACCCAAGGCACAGATCTTTCGAAAAATTTATATTTTCCCAACAATCACCAACTTAAATTTGTTTTGTTTAAATTATTAGAAAATCATCATTGAAGAACTTTGCAGAATGAAATGCTCTACCTACAATACCAATAATGTTTATGTGAATTTGCTCGCAACAATGTCCGAAATATTCATAAATTTCCGCGGAACAAATGTTTCAGCGACAATTTTACCCGAAAATAGTCGACGAATACAGTGTGTCCGGAGACTTAGTTAGTCTTAAGAGGATCAGCTTAGTTTTACAGGCATGCGGCGGCCGTCCCGAGACGGTGCCGTCGCGATGACAGTGTATATTTGGGGAAAGGATCAGCCGTGAGAGTGAGCCGCAAGAAAAAGGACTCGAGAAAATTGAGCGGCGGTCGCGTACACGAGGTGAGAAAAAAAAAAAGAGGGGCTTTTCGCAGTATTTCATACTTGTGCGTCACTATGTTATATTTCACACTCTGCACGCTCGAGATACACTTCGAATTATCCCGGCACCGCGATCCATTACGCGACGATTATTTATTCGAATCGCGAACAGGACGGGAATAATCAAAGTGAGAATGTTCGTTAATTATTAAACGTCGATTTCATTCATCCAAACCGTGAACAGGACGAGAATAATCAAAGTGAGAAACGTTCATTAATTATTAAGTGACGATTTCATTCGTTCGAACCTTGAACAGGACGAGGATAATCAAAGTGAGAACGTTCATTAATCTAAACCCTGGGTGAAGATCGATCGTCCCACGGTTTCTCGAGGTTCCGTACGATCCCGTCGTGGCTGGAATTGCATTTTCGTTGGAATTCCCGTGTATCGCCTCGGCTCTGATGATTTTAAGAGTCCGTGAAAAGCACCTCGTGGTCGTTGGCTGCGACCGCGGCAACAACGGTCCACGGTGTGCTAGTAATTACCACTGGGGCTAAATTGAATACTCTTGTACATGCATCAGGCGAGACCTCGTCGTTCACCTGGACCTTCGGACGAAGATTAACTTTCCGATTTCTGGGCGCTGGCGAGCAGTGTGGTCCATCTTGTCAGAATCGACGCGTAAAGAGGAAAGGTGGTACGCGGGGGCGGAACCGGGAACCACCGTAAGATCCTGCACTCTATTCTGCGGAAAATATCCGAGATGGTGTTACATACCGTTCGCCGCATTCTTCGATCCTTTTCGCCTCTTATTCACCTCCGCCCCCAGGGACCATAATGGCTCGTCCTGGACGAGATTCATTAGGAATTTAAGCTTCATCGCGTGTAGTAATCGGTGTGTAAAATGGCGAATGATTTTTATTGAGAGAGGATTATTGGTCATTTCTACGCTGTATAGATGCGATTAATTAGCGATTGTGCAGAATTCATGGTGTTTATGGTTAATTATTGAACTGGGAATGCAATGATTTTACTGTGTATGTATGTGTAAAATGTGGTAGCGTAGGATTATTATAATTTAATGAACGTTATGCTCTGTTTTTTATGGAAACTGAATTCATTAATCCTCGATGTTTTAGATCATAACTGAGATTCTTGAATGATAACTCGACAACTTTATTTCTCTTTATTTAGTTTGTTTTGTGGGTTTTGGAAGTTTCTTCTTCTTAGAAAATTGATAAGTGCGTTCTGTGATGGTATTTATAATAGCTAGACATGAATAATTACCGAATTAGTTGTACTTAGACTTACCTTCTTTATCGTCCCATTGGCGAATGAGATAGGATTATTGTTTGATTTAATAAAGTGTGTATTCTTAATGGTAAATGACGTTTGTCGTAAAGTACTTTAGTTTCGGAAAAAAGCTACGAGGATTCTGTGAAATTAATAGAAGGCTTTTTATCCAGGATTCTTCAAGACGGTAGATTTATCTTCCAATAAAAACCGGTTCAGATTATATCGCCAGGACGGGAGCGCAAAATTCCACATAAAATATCTCGCGCAACAGCACGTTTTGTTTTGCAGTTCCCACCGAGCTTCGCTTGGCAGTGCAATAAATGTATTTTCCACCATAATTCGTGGAAAATTGTTTAATCCGTTGCATCGAGCCGAAAAACGTGTCCCTGCAGTGTTATTAGAGCTTGTTCGGATAAAATGAAAAATCGGCGAGGGAAAATAATTATACTGAATATTCGGACCCTGTAATCTGCGCTCATTTCGATTATCATATTTTATTCCTTTGAATCCAGTATTCCGTGAACCGATTCGCTATTTTGCAATCCTTACGGTCTGCTTGCTGTTTTGGGGGAATAAATCACGAATTAAATACGAAGAACGGACATGTAAAATTTAACTGGTCGTTCCAACTGCATGGACACGGAAATAAAATAATCTCTTCTAATTAGAAGTTTCAGGAGCCAATCCATGTATGTCAGTCGTTCATTAAAAATTACTTATTCTGTGCAAATACACTTAAACTTTTTATTTTATAGTAACCAATTTCATATGTACGTACCCTGTAAATATAAATCATTTTTAATTGTTAATACGATAAACGTACCAATAAATAAACATTTAATTGATTTTGTAACTATTACAGTCGAATGTTAAATGATAATAATATCAGTAAATATGTGGCAATACGAAAATCAGATTTTTTAATATCTGTAACTTTTTATAATGTATAGATTTCAGTTTGAAAAATTGGCAAAATGTAATTAATTACATTAAGTGAATGAATAATATTAAATAAATGAGGATTTCTAACCAATGGCGTGAACATTCGTGAAATGTAGCCAGCAATGTCCCTTCACTGATACTTCTTCATTCACTAGTACGTTCACTCTAACACTTATTACTTTATTGCACTCTATTTTTTAATCAATTATCTCTAGTAACCTACTCCATGACTAACACTGTAACTGGCTTCTCCATCCCCCATTTAATTAAACGATCAAGGAATACGGACAAACATTCAGTCGTCGGTGGAGGAATCAGTTCTTCCAAATAATCGATGGAAAAGTAATCGTCACTTATTGTAACTTACAATTAATATAACTTAGGTAGAATATAGTCACGTACCATAACAATAGCTGCACTTCATCCTCCATATCTCAAAATATTCCTCATCCCTCAAACATCCATTACATATCTGCTCACAGTTCATATTCACGACCTGATTCGAGATACCTAACCGCAAAATTCCGATTCACCATTTCGATCGCAAGCAGACTCGGGACAATTAGTCGGCATTTAACCGAATCCCACGCCTTAAGTCATTAATATCCGTCCGCGAGGCGTTCCCCGCGTCTCATTTCCGGATCTCTGATTCACGGGGACCGGGAATGCGCGATATTACTTTCGAGAATTTGATGCACACTGTCGTTCCCGTTGCAGTGGCCTAGGACCGCTAGATCACGAGTGTCTGTAAATTCCGCGATCCAATGCACCATCATACCGCTCTGTCTCTGGGACCCTCAGGTCTCTAAACTCACTCAGGGACCGGAACGAAATTGCAATTTCGCTCGGTCCGAAATCAAGCCAGCCCCCCCTCTCTGAACGGAACGCAGTTAAGTAAGTGAATTCCGAGGTGGCCTGTTCCGGGGAGCAGCCACTGCACATTAGCGTCCGTGTACCGAGAGCCTTATTTATAAGCGAGGCATTAAGGAACTCTCGAACTTTGGGGGAACGGTTCGCGGAACGCGAAAGGACCGGTAATCGGAGCGTTTTATTCACGACGATGCAACTTCTGGTGCTCACGATGTCGTTGGTATGCATTGCTCTGTCTCGGCTCCCCTTGGAAGAAAGGGAAAATAAAAGATTGAAAAGCTCGACCTTAAAAACACGGCCGTCACGGACAATCCAGGTTTGAACTGTTTCTGCCACTCGCCAACGTGAATCACGATTAAAGGCTTCTCGTCTCTCGGGTTGAAAATGATCGATCTTTCCACTGGAGCTTCGTGAACCATCGTTGGGAAATTTTTCAGTCGAAAGTGAAAAGTTGAAGGATGTTGTATGAAAGTTCACAGTGTACGATTATAATGGATGGGGGTTATTATTCTTGGTAAAAACTGTTGGAATAGTTTCATCATGAAGGAGATATTTCTGTTATTTTGGTTGAATATGTTTTGCAGTGTTTTATCCACGTATCAGAGTGATAGAAATGATTTTAAATATATTCAGAGAGTTTTCAGGAATTTTGCATTTCGCTTGAATCTGTGATTACGAAATTTATACACGTGGTGAGAACAAAATAGCAGAAATATCAATACTGCGGTGGAGAGTACTTTTCATACATTCTATAGAAGAACGGGGACCGGTATGCTAGGTATGCATTGGCTCGAAACATTTCAACAACGTACACGGGAACTCTCCAAACGCCCATTCAGCGACTGGCGCGTAAAACAATCGAGTACATGCGCGAAATATGAAACTGGCCTGTCGCGAAATAATAATCGCGTAGAAAGGCAACTGGGAGATATTTTACACACATTCATTATTGTTGTACAAAAAATTACAATTTAAAATTGCGGTTCAGAATTCCCATCTCTCCCAATTAGTTTCTTTTAATGAAATTACTCTTCAAAGAATCAACTTAATCCAATCAAAGTATCTTCTTCCGGAGCTCTCTGAAATTTTATTTCATTCGATTGTTTCCCTCTTCAAAAATTTCGCCAATGTATCGATGTAACGCGAATACGTCGATCAGTACCGTCCGCCACAAACGCCTCATCGATCTTCGCGCGCACGCGGCTCATCCCCCGAATACGATTTTCTTGGGAAAATAGAGCCCGGGCTCGGAGCACACGGGATAAGGAAGGAGATCGACGAGGTCGATGTAATCCGATTTCGAGCCATCGGGATAAAGTCCGTTTGATTTCTTTCCCTGCTCGAGGGAAGCCGAAATTTGGTGGTGAGCAGCAACCGCGAAGACATTCGAATGTTTCGTGGAACGAAAGCTTCACGGTACGATCGTTGTCAACAACCACGCACGTGCTGTGTACTTACACTCCCATTCATAAGTATTAGGACACTTATCGAATATACAGTGAATGTAACAAAGCATTACGAGCTTGTTAAATGTCTGAAACAAATACTGTCTCGAGGATAGTGAAGCTCGATGGATAATACTAACAGTAATATAAGGTAATAAAAGGGATCTAAAATATACAGGGTGTCCCATTTAAATCGACGCAATCGAATATCACCGAAACTATTGACGATATTAAAAAATGTTTCAGACAAAAGTTAAACGGTATCAGGAGGCATACTTTCTGGTGCAAGTACCTTTTCTCTATGTGAACGCGTAGACGTCATATGAAGGTCAACTTAGTCTTTCTAAGTGCAATCGTATATTTTTAATGACAAACTTCGCCATAAGCGATTTGGTATTTTAAGTAGGTAATAACGTCTAGCATCAAGTAGTGCATTACAAAATGTACGATTCCATTTAAAAGAATAAAGTTGACCTTCGTATGACCTCTACGCGTCCACATAGAGAAAAGATAAACCAGAAAGTGTGTCCCCTGATACTGAACAGTTTCCGACATATTCGAGTGAATCGATTCAAATGGGACACCCGGTTTACATTTTTGTAAAACATCGTTTTTTCATACAAAGCAAGTGTCTAATACTTATGAACAGTTGTGTATATTTAAAGAACGTTCATGATAAATCGAACCGAATCGAAGAATATACTTCCTCCACTTAAAGGTAATCATGCGTATAAATTATAAAATTTCGTCGATCCTACATTGAAATAACAGTCAGGAAATTCGTGTCGAGGATTTCTTCCGGGACCTGTTTGCGGAACGCTCCATTAGCGGGCGTTTAATTAAATTCGAAGCTCCGTTACCGGTTTCCAAGTGTTCATCCCCCTAAATATTACACGGTGCAAATATTTAATATTTAACGGGAGGGTCGGGGCGAAGGGGACCGTCATGCCGCGTTAAAAATGGAACACGGTTTCCGTTGCCAGAAGGTACCCGCGTGTACATAAATCCGGCGTGTTATTTTTTTAGCGAGCCTCGCTTACAATCTTCTAATACCAACGTACTCGGTTGCCTTTCGTAAATAAATGAACGTGGTTTGCGTGGATTCCCTGACGTTCTACGAGTGTCTTCTATTTTGCACCGACATTGACGTTCTCAAAACGTTATGCCGTCGTAACTTCCCATGAATTTTTTACGGTGAACGAAGGTTTGCCACGTTTGATGAAAAATTTGTGAAGAAGCACCTGGTCGAATTGCAACGAAAACTGGGAGGTGTATAACGGATTTACGAATTATTTGTGGGAATCTGATGATACATTTTTCGAAAGAAGAATGGAAAATCGTGGGGTATTGATTTCGAGCTGTGAGACGTTCGTTCGCTAATATAATATATCGCGGGCAAAGGAAGGGCGGCGAAGTAGATTGAAACGAAACTAAAGCGTCGTTGACGTTAATTTACTCGAACGTCCCGGATAGGACTGTAATTTTCTATTTAGAAGCTCCCGGTGCGCTTAAGTGCCACCGTTGGATTTACTGTTACTGCGCTTAAGTCTTGTTGCGCCGCGCCTGCCCGCAGAAAATTGCACGGGTAATTCCGTTTATCGCGGCCGCGACCCTTTCCCTGCTTCTGGCAATCTATTTTTCAAACGGCTCGTCCGTAAACCTTTCACCCGCGGTTGCGTTAAAATTTTACGCGTTCCAACACCTCCGTGATCACGCGAAACCCGATTATTATCTTTCTTATACCTGGCTCGCGGTCGTGCATCACGATCTTCCTGCGAGGATCAATTGCAATTTAATTTTCCGTTTCTCGACGTCTTCCCTTTTCCTTGATACAATTCAAGATCGATTGTGTGAACAGCACTTTTACCCAAAAATCACTGAAGCAAGATAAACGTGGAATATTGAAAATCAAATGTATCATCTATTAGTGTTCGAAGGCTCCTCGACACTGACACGGAGAAGTCCCCAGGTCTAATGCTGACTTTTTACTGAGGTTTAACACAGTGATAGAGCGTATAATTCTAAATCGAATGATATTTGTTTCAGCCGCGTACGATCATTATTTTATGAAATATTTAATGTTCAGTGCCGAGTAGCCTTCGGACACTCACCAATGATTTACTATACATTGTTCGATGAAAGATTCGATCATCCCCAACTAGTTATGATTTCGACTTCAAGGTAGCTCGATGCATCATTTATGTCACCACCCTACATATCAGAATCCTTCAATGTAATATCATACAGTTCTTCTACGAACAAAAATGACTGCCTTCTCTCGGATCCAGTTACCAGAAACCGTTCAACAAACAAGCGGCTACGGGATACAGCAACTGGCCGTTTAAATTTCATTCTTCATTCCCCGCGTCGGCTGTGAAATCACGCGCGCCATAATCCTCGTTTCGAATGGCCAGTTGCAACGCGATACCACCGGGAGGAGTTGAACGACGACGACGGCGGCGGGGCCGCATAATGAGAGCACGCACGGTAAAAGTTCAACTGCCGCGTTTTTCTATTCCCCTTGCCTATCAAGGATATCGCGGGCACCAGATCTGGCCGTGCATTAATCTTAAGGTCAGCGGAGCGCAGGCTCGTCCCGTGCCGTGTTAACATCAGTCAGCCCCCTGGGACAGCGGCGTCTCTCGACGGGTGGAATCGTAGGGGTGAGGATCGATCGTGGCACGGCCGCAGAACGCGAGAGCGAGGCATACGTCGTGGATACACACGAGGGCCCCCGATGGCAAATCAAATAAGAAGACCGCCTGCGAAGTCGCGGCTTTTCCCCTGTTCAAATGACACCGGCTGGGCGAGACCCTCGCCTCTTGTTTGGACATCGCTTCAAACTCCCAGGGAAACTTTCACCGCATTCACCCGGCCCGACAATGCCACACATACACACACATATGGTGAAAGGGTTGGCCCAGACGAAAAAAGAAGTCCGACAGCTTTGATTTCTGGGTGCACCCGAAGCTGAAATGTGTGGGAAGCTTCCTGGTTTTTGAAGCTTCAATGCTTTGACAGACGAGGACCTTGTTCTCGATCGTGTTAATAAAAGTTCCGTGAATATTTGATATTGATTATTTATTCGGAGAAATAAATAAAATTGTTGGTAAATCTTACTATTAGATTGCTAGATTTTTGTCGTTTACTTTTTCAGTTGGTGAGGAATTTTTATTTTCTAAGAATTCTAAATTGATTACTGTATGCTAGTTAGTTTCGCCAAGAACTGATAAATTGCAGCGAAGTCAATAATTTTGATGGAAAATAAAGGGAGTGGTTTGCAATTTTTAGTGGATCATACAGGCACTGATACCTATTCCTCAGAGATCCTAAGGGATCCTTGAAGCTTGATAGGATTTTCCTGCTACGTATCGACTTGACAATGTTGGTCCCGTGGGACGAATTTGCAAGTGGACACAGACGTAAGAGCAGTTTCTTGACAGTTTACTCCACAACTATCGTTTTTATTATTTTCAAGTGCATAACTCACAGAAGTTTGCTGTGAGACTTAGTATCGGCAGCTACTTTCACGTGGACTCTCAGAATTACGAGACTCTTAAAGATCTATAAGATTTCTTCTAAATTTTCGAAGGTCTGTCAGACACGTAAGATCCTCAAGAATCATCACAGAGTGCCCTCGACGCCCATCAATGTCATCTACAACTCTAAACTACCTCTCTACGCCGACAAAATGCTCTCTAAATTCCCCTAACAAACCCATATTCTATGTAAACATACTTTTAACAAACCACCGCAATATCTATTCAATCCCCACATAGTCACCACAATCACTACGATTACCCAATACCCAGAGTAACGCACTGCAGATTATAATGGCAATTACCCAGTCATTAATTAAACGCCGCATGGAGTTCGAATCGTGTAACTAGGTAACAAATGGTCGATGTAAATAGACAATATCCCGTCGTTAATATAACACATCGATTTGCATTATTATCCCAGAATTATTTACTGTTCCTGCCAACGGAAACTCGGCGAATCGAACACACGGCCTCGCAATAATATTCTCACTTTCTCGCTATACCGTCAGGCATCCCAGAGGATGGCTGGGTGAGCTGAACGTTTTCCGGGCCGACTAGTCACCTCGAATAGAATACCGTGAAAAGAGGGACGGGGCGACGAGGAACGGCAGATATCGAATAAATTGATCCGCGACAACGCGTTGACTGGCCTCGTTTGTGCGGCTGCTCGAACAAACTGCTATCATCGTTCGCTCGACCATTAATCATCGGAAGAACAGCTGCCCGGAGAAATGGGATCGGCCGAAGGGCGCGAAGGGTGGCGTTGCTGGTGTCGATAAGGAAACCTCAGCTCTCAGTCACGAAACGATGAGACTTCTCGCGATCCATGGAAAGGCTCACGGAAATCGGAAAAATTGATACACGATTCTACGTTGTCAGATTGTCCCGTAGAATTTCACGCGACAATTGACTACAATACCGTGCAAATTGGACAATAATGGCCGTGTCAGGAACGTCGAATACGATTGGGATCGTCGATACGAACGTGATTGCTTCGAGGCTCGTCAGATTCAGTATGGTACACGGAATTAGTTTGTTGTTGTTTTCAATCTACTCGGCCCTGGTTCGCAAACATCGAAATGTCCGGCATACATGCAGCATGATCGAACGAAAAATCGCTTCTTGATCTTTTGTAGATTGATCTTTGACATTTCGACGTAGCTTAACCCTTCGACGGCATGTATGAAGTGTACGTCACATCTAGAAAATAATGTTTCCAGGGGTTTAGTTGTGAAAATACAGATGAGGTGCACGTCCTGGGACCCTATTTAAGTTAACCAATTGTGTGAAATAATTTTTCCCTGGAAAAAGTGTTTGGGCCAAAGGGTTAAAAATAAATTTTAAAAATTTGTATAAATATGTTGGTTTAATATCGACATTTTCGACTACAAAATATCAAGATACAACATATATGTCAGTCTCAGAATTGTAAAATAACTATTTAAGTATCTGGACGTCAAAGGGTTAAAACCGCCAACGTCCCGCGGAAATCGTTACCATTTATTAAATTAACTTCGTCCAACGAAAAATGCAAACCTTGTCGCGGCTTTGATGACATTTTTCAATATAGAATATAAGGAAGAACGAGAGACTGTATGGGGATGGCGTTAATGCATCGGCGTGTTGCGAATAGAGAATCGTGGAACGTGTTTCACATGGTTTTTCGAGAATTCGACTCACGATCGAGAAAAACATCGACGTCTGAAATCGATTTATTATTCATATCGGCTTGCGTGAATGTGAACTACGGTCCTCTTTGAAATTTGTTACCATCGATGGAGGTACGAGAATATGTAAATAAATATTCTTTTCGGTGGAATTTGTGAGAAATAACATTGGAAAAATAAATAGAGATACCCTGGAGTGGATTTCTATAAAGTATGGTAGTATATCATTTGATATATTTTCTTTCTCGATAAATAATTGACATTTTTTTGGAGCTAACGGTTTTGGTGAATAGATATGCAACAAGAGACACTTAGTGAGTTAATAACCGGTGAAACTACTAGGTTGTTTGGTTTGAAAATGGTAAAACAGAGAGTGGAGGTAAAAGAATGCGTGTATCGGTCCGCCAAACACCTTTACTTTTTACCGCCTTTTATTTTCGAACGAACGGAAACGACAACCAGTGGACATCTATGCAAAACTGGAGCGACACAATTTCGGGGCTCTCGCTGGAGGTGCTTGAGCGTTCGCTCATTTTCTCCGCCCTCCATTGCTTGCGCTTTCTGCCTCGACCATCAACGTGAATCACCGTTCTGTTGATAACTTCTGGGCAACATACATTTTCCGGGGAGAGTGCATTTGAATATATACAAAATGAAAGAGTTCATTCGTACAGGGAGCATCTATAGTGAATATTTTCCTTTGTTAAAAAGAGGTTTAATAACAAGTGAATATTCTTCTCATTTGTGGTACATTATTATTTCAAGAAACATTTATATAAATATTTATCATTGGTTATATAAAACGTAACAATTGTTACTGGATTACTGAAAGCCTTTCACTGTTTTATTAATCCTAGTAAATTAAATAAGAACCTGTTCAGTTCGATGTATTTGATGGCTACTATAATATTGAGGTACGAAAAACAAGAAAATTTCTTCACGTTGTGAAAATCATTCTTATCCGCCCATTTCGTCGAATCCAATTACAGGAGCTTCTCTCTTATCCGACTCAATCTACCGGTTGAACGGTTTGTAACGCATCCAACGACATACCTGTTGTTTCGAAAAAAAAAGAGAAAAAGTACCCCTGATCGTACGTCGAAATGATTTCGATGGAACCGACCGGACTCGTAAAATCATACGACAAAATTCTATATCTCGATATTGCCAGTTTCAAAAAGTCGGTTATCGACGAACAACCTGCCGGATTTTACGAGATCCCCGGGAACACGGTTCAAGATTCGAACGTTTGACAAATATTTTACATCCCTGGACGTGTTCACCGATGACCAGGCCGAATTATTTCGCATGACATATCGTTTGGCCCTATTGAATCGTTCGATGATCGTCACCAATCGTGACCACGTGACATTACGATTGGAAATCCAAACGATATTGAATGTTTATGAAATTTAAATTTCCACTAGAAAGTCTGGCTAGATGTGACTGTGAAAAAGCTGCGAAGAAACCTTTTTTCTATTGGCTAAATCTCAATAAAACCATAGACGTTTTCCTCATCCAGGTTCTGAGGGTTTGGCAGCATTAAAACAATTTAGACAGTCGCGATCTACTTCGAGCTCTTACTTCGCGACGCGACAGTTTTTCGAGTTGGGTAGTACAACCGGACAGGAGGTGATTTTATAAAAAAAATGAGGCGAAAAGGAAGAATAAATTTTTTCGATTGAGATTTCGTTTTCGAGGAAGTTGGGTTCAAACAGTCATCCAAACGTGTGCTGACAATAAGTAGAAACGTCCTGCAATGAACGGACGCGTTATCAAAGTCCTATTCTACTTTCCATGTATCCAACAACTTTACAAGTTCTGGGACTGAACATGAAATATTTCATAAACTAATGGCTATATGTGGCTGAAACGAATATAATTAACTTCAGAATTCCACTCTCTACCACTGTGCTAAACCTCATTAAAAAGTCAGTGTTACACCTGAGAATCTCTCCTTCTCAGTACCGTGGAGCCTTCGAACACTCATCGAGGATTTACTGTGTATAGTTACCATCACCATCTTGGAGAAAATTATCCGTGCAAGTTCAAATAAAGAAAAATCAAATAAAGTCGAATATTGAATCAAAGGTATACAGAAGCGTGTCATTGTCTGTTTCACCTTGAACATTTCAACACCGTCAGTCACTCCAGTCACTTCTCGCAAATCGCGGAGCATCACACGGTTCCCCAGTTTCTCCCCTTGCGTCGTATACGATCGCGTCGTTGCACATCGCACGACAATCCGCCATTATATTTCCGTAACCGTCGCGGGATTTGTATCTTGTCAACTTTATCCGAGTCCCTGCAGCCGTGGAACCCTTTGCCGCAAAGCGACTCCTCCGCCTCGATTCCGTGGCTCTCTTCAATTCCGCCTTGCTCCGTGGAATTGGAAAATTGAGGGGTTCCCTTTGTTCGAAGGAATTCGCTACGACGCAGCGGGTCCGTACTTTCCAAGCAAAGTGGCTCTCTCGCGGAATATTCTCCATTAAAGTGGTTCCTATACGATGATTTCGATGACGTTGCTTCTTCAGGACCGGATTAACATTTTTGAGGCCTGGGACTATGATACCTTCAAGGACCCCCTTGGTTAAGGGCCGGAGGAAACAATTTGTGTAATAAAACATATAATAAAATACATAAATCTTGAAAAATTAAAATTTGTTCGAAATGAAATTAAATAACATTTAAGCATAACGAAAGATTCCTCACTAGGTACGCTATTGGTAACTTTCATTTTAACAATTCTTATATCTTAATTATTGTACTTCGGTCTGATTTATTTCTACATTTAGTGCCTTTTATAATTATTTCAAAAGATTAATAGTTCACTCCTAATTAAACAAAATTTCATTCAATTATTTCTTGATATAAATGGTAGCATTAGAAGGGGGCCACCTTGATATTACGGCCCGGGGTTATAGGTCCCCAGACTCCCTTTGGTGCGGGTTCCCTTGTGCTTTTTCGAGGGACTTTCGCCTGGGACACGTCGTGAATCTTTCTCGTCATCGATCATCCACGACCTTTGTCCTGTTGCGTCAGCAAGCGTGAAAAAGCATCGTTCCGCGGTCACAGATTTATTTCCGTTTTTCATAATTCCCCTGTGCGAGGTGCACACGATTATTCCCACGGGATTACCATACATCGGACGAGGTCGGCCGATTGAAATCGGATTGCGTTCCACCGTTATGGCTTATTCAGGACGGGGAAAGAAGGAACGCGGCGGGATGAGAGCGAAACGTATCACGTTCCATGGTGCCAATGCATTCTCGTTTCAAGATCATCCAGAATGCATGGCGTTCCCGCGTACACCCGGGGAATTAGCGACGCCTCTGCGGCACCCCATCGCGATGAATTAATCCCCGATTAACACCTCCGTGGTATTCCTTCAGGAATGTCTCGATGAAAGAAGAGTGGCGATCAATCATAAGCTGCTCCTTTTCTTTTTACATTTTAAAGTGTACATTGACGTATAGATCGAAGCTGTGTCCATCAATGATCGAGTACAAATTTTTTTAAATAAACGTGATGAATCTTGCGTGTTTCTATCAGACGAGGATTTTTCTATATTTTCCTTCCGTTCTTTTAGAAATCGATAAAGGATTTTCAGAAAATGGCAACGTCCAAAATTTATCTCGCTGTTTGTTCCTTCAAAAACGATCGGAGTCTTTCAATATCGGTCTATCTCCGAGGTCTCTGCGTCAGTCTTACCACTCGGCCTCATAACCGAAGCGGAGTTTCAATCTTCCAGCGTACCACGTGCACAGACTTCGTTCGTTTTTCTCTTAGACTGTCGAAAAGTATTTCGAAGTGATTTACCTCGAAGCGGTTCTGCGGACAGTTTTTCCAAAGCCGATTTAGCTACCCGATCAGCCACGGCGCAGCGTCCACGGAGATTACCTATTTCAACGAAATCGTTTCGAGAGTTTACTCGCGAGAAATCCTACGTGTACCCTTTTCCGAAACTAAGCGACAACCTTGAAAGTATCTCACCACGAACAGAATGCCCGATAATTTTTTATTCGTTCAAGTTACTTGAATATACGAGGGTCTCCTGGTGAGCTGTTAACCGGTTTCCTTGTGTTTATTGGCATAACTTTTCCAGGCAGCGTCGTTTTTCCCCGCACATCGTGGACGCACTTTTTGTAGCCCTCTTTACGCCACGGTCCATGAACCTTTCACCACGCTGCCACGGCTTCCCCTTTGTCGTTGGGTGTTGTCAGAAAGTTCTTTGACACCTTTTGTACATCGCTGACGAGTCACTGTACCGTTCGGATTAGGACAATGGCTATTAATTAATCGTGCTTCTACCGGAGCAGGTTAGTTAATTAAACATGAAGTAATTAGTTGTTGATTATGAATAATATTCACATCTATTGGTCCTATTAAGGGTGCCAGTATGCTGGAAATAATGTAGAAGCTTTTTAATCTTCAAATGGTAAGGTGGATTTTAAGGTTGTATTTGATAAGGGGGGGACGAATCCGACCTGAGATGTATGTTGCTATTTTCACAGGGCTAAAGAAAAAATTAGTATCTTGAACTATTATTTTTGTTTATTTATTTAATAAGGAATAATAATTGTATATAACTTATAATAATATAAGTACTAAACGTTTATTAAATAACACAAAATATTTTAAATCGAGAATAAATAGTGTGTACAGCAGAAGAGAAATTATAACTTAGGTCGGATACGACTCGGACCTTACCGTTAGAGGATTAAATTTCATTGTAAGCATGTGTACAAGAGCAACAGCTCACGCATTGTCCAGCTGTCTAAAGTAGAAGATCAGAATAGCAGGTACGTGACGTAAAGGGGCTAACAATGATACAATTTGATCGATCAGATCAATGTCAGGATTAGGTCAAGCACGGGTAGCAATGTCCCATTAGCTATGCGCTGTAACCGAGGCGTTATGTAAATCGAGTTCGATCTGTAGACCCAGCAAACGCTGTAACGAGTTGCAATCGTCGGCAATGGGCGTAATTGCTCTCTGCATTGTTTATACTAATCGGCGCGGCGGTGATTATATCTTATCCCCATTGGAAAATTACGGAAGCTTCTCAGTTATCGGTAATAGCACAGTTCACAGTTGAAGCCCTTCGTTTATTTTTGGTTGCCTCCTCGTATCTTGTTTCATTCCCGTAGGTTTCAAGGTTTATAGGAACAGAGCGAGAGAAACAATTCGAGTCAGGGTGGAATAGTGCTGTCTAATGTAAGCTCTTATGGAACTGTTCCCTCTCTACCGCCGTTGAATCCTCTACTTTGCCTTCATTAAAGCTCAAAGCGCAAGAGTTAACTGTATGATATGAATATAGATCGTATTACTTAAGATTTTATCTTCAGGAGAACAGAGATTTCACCCATTTTTATTGTTGCTTGTGACACGTGTTGCGCTTAGTATACGAAACTGTCGCATTCGAAAAATATCCATTCGGAATTTCATACAACCTGTAGCAAGGTCTTGGACCTGTCATCCCGATCACGTGACTTCTCGCGCATGAACATCATAGCCTTGAATCTCCATTATCCAAGCTCTAGCTGTACGCACGTTATACCAGAAAAGAGGATCAACCATCCCATGGACATAGCTTGCGCTATACAACACCGCTCTAATACAACCTGACAATCCCTACTATCGCCGACAAAACCGTCCAGCCCTCCTACCCCCGTAAATCCCGGTTCGGAAGAACCCGAACAAATATAATCGTCCTCCAAAAGCCTACAGCATTCCCGCGTGTTTTTCATTTTTGTTCTCCGCCCAACCATTTTTGCGATCGCAAGCGTATCAAAGGAGCCAACGTCATTAGCAAAAACAACCCGTTAATATTTCCCTCCCTTGGTGGATTTCGAGTGGAAAAATGCTGCTGCTTCGAGGTGAACAAAACAATAACCGAAAAAAAAAACAACTCGCTGGTGTCGCTGGCTGGAAAAACTTTGCCGCGACGAAAGGATTGGGACCCAAGCGGATGTGAAATGTAAATCCCAGTCGGCCAGCCTCGGAAAGCCTACGCGCCAGTGTTCCTCGCTATTTTTTTACGTTCGTTTTTTTTTTCAGCCGACCGTACCCCGGCTTAGATATTTCGCGACATTACGAGCCTTTTTGTCGTCGATGTTGTAGCTTGCGTGCGCCTGTTTCACCCTCCAACGCGTCGCCCATAATAACGCGTCGTCGTTCAACGGTCACGTGTCGGTCTGACGCCGCGCAGCACCGTTGTACGGGCGACGCGTGCAGCGATTACTCAAATCCTTCGGAATTTCCCCGCTCGATATTTACCGGGGAATTAATTCCCAGGCGTGCCGTAAGACACAATACGACGCATCAGCGCCCGCTAATACGGTTAATTGAAAGCGTTTCACCAGCCCGCCACTCCCAACGCGGAATAATTGACTCGCGGTTCCGTATTAATCGGGATCAACTTTCCGAAAAAAAATCCTCCGCTCGGTGTATCGAGGATTCTCGAATAAACGACTCCCTTTAGATACCTGCGATCTCTCATTTCGCCGTGCTATTGAATTCTTGCGTGGCTACGGATATTTTAATATATACATACTTTAGTGGCCGATAATTTGATGCCCCGCGCCGCTGATATTACAATATTATATCGATACCGTGCTGGATATTTTTAAGGCTTGGGTAATAGTTATTCTGGAAGGTGAACTGAAATTTTTCTATCTAACGCGGAATGATATATCGGGAGCTTGTTTTATCAAAATTTTTGCAATACTAATGTAATGTTGATACTAGAGTTAACGATGAAAAACAATTAAGTTGAATTTATTGGAAAAATCGACGAAATTATCAGTGATTACAAAGAGAACAAATGTATTGTAAAGTGTCAAGCTTCTACTAGTATTCCAAAATCGTCCGCAGTTTTATAGCCTATAGCATAAATATTCGTAAATTTCGTGTATTAATTGCAGATGAAAGTATCGAATAATCATCGCTGTAGAGCAAAAATCCTACTGCAGCGGCTTAATGTAAGCGCAACAAGTGCAGTCCTGCACGGTGCAAAGCGTTTACGAGTGGCTGCTCTCGGTTTGAAGCAACCCTTCGTTCGCTTTCCTGTGGAATAGAAACGAAAAGTATTCGAAGTTACTCCGGATCAGTATTTGAAGAGTGCTTCAAAGACTTGTCTCGAATTATCGAGGAATGACTTATAACCGGCGATCGTGAATGAGCTACTCGACAGGCACTCAATCTCCTTTACACACGAATATTCATCATTCTATGTTTCGTTCAAAATTCCTCAAGAGACTCTTCATCTGAGTTATACCTATCATAAAGTATCCTACGTCAAGGATATAACCGTAATAAATAAAGCCTAGCGTGAATTATAAGCTCATTCATGGTGCTATCAAAAGCGATAAAAGAGGAGCGAAATGAAACGCTTCATTTCAGCTTGCATAAGGGTTTATTAAAAAGTTCGTTCCGCTTTCGGCCATTTAAGGCAAAGCAATGTTCAATTTCGAAGAAATAGAGTGTCGACCTTCGCGTCAGTTGCATGAAAGATCCGTAAAATGCTTTCGACGATTTTTAGGGGGGTATAGGCGATTTCTAAATATCCGCGCTCGCGTACCCCGGGGCGATCGTAATATCAAAAACGGGGCGCGGTGCCAGCGTTTCGTTGTAATTGTTAATTTTTATGCATCGTCGCTGAATTTCGTCGCTCTGACGAATTTTCCGGAAACATCACTAGCTCCGTTCGGGCAACGAGCGGACGAGTTATTAAAGTTCCTGCTTTTTTTTTTAAGTGAAATCCAGAGAGCGCAAAACGGTGTCGGTGCATTTATCGAGGTCACAGAATTCGCTGGTCTCCCCGAAGAGGGTCACACGGAGCGATCCTTCCATGGCAAAAGTAGCGAGGACCGAGGACCGTCTTCTTAAGGATGATATTACACCAATTTGCACCGATTCCACTTTCTCCCTTCGACGAGTGAGAAACTCTGGGCAGTCGAGAGAGAACAGTCTAAGAAGCTCTATCATCTTTCACGAGTTCTTCGTCGTCCGCTTGAAACTTAAAGCCTTAAGGATCCTCTTAATTTGAGAGGACCATGATATTATGGAAGTGTTATTTTTAAATTATTCTTCGTTGCAGAATTATATACCCGCCCGTAGAGAAGTGTTGGAGTCGAACATGAAACGAGTATGTGAGTGTACTTCGATCGAATAGTTAGAACAAGGTAAAAGGAAATTCAAGTTGTTTAAGACCAAATACCTTCAGAATGTAAATGATCTAGACGAACATAAGAGAGTATAGAAGAATGACTTCGATTAATGGTTACAATAGAATTAGTACTACAGGGGTACAAAACTTCAACAAATTTTCTTCCTCTGTACAGTACATTATCGATGAGTGTTCGAAAGCTCTACGGCATTGGGCGTTCAGAAGCCATCCCCACCACTGAGAGATCCCACATGGAACCAATCAAACTGGTGGGGATGACGTCTGAACACTCAATGTCAACAAGCCTTCGGACACTCATCGATGATTTATTGTATACGACGTATAATTTCTGTACCCCCAATTCTAAATCCATTTTCATTTATCATCTCGTCCAACTGCAACATTTCACTTCAGTCACTTCGCATAAGCTTATACCTAACAGCCCCTTCCTAACACAATTACAAAGCCTCCCAAGTAAACGTTCTTATTGTTTAATATCAGGTTTAACGGTCCTACTGAGTAATAAGCCCCGATAATTGCCCGAGTTTACAACCACACCGTTAAAGCCCGTATCCAATCATCGACGAACAAACTCTGTGAAAAACCGTTTCTCGATTATCGGGGGCGCGATTCAGACTGTCATCGATAACGATTACTCTATCGTTCTTGCGTGTTAATTAGCCTAGCGTTCCTCCATTAATTATTCGAACGGAACGTAAATCAGCGACGTCCGTTCGCGGGGCCATAAAGTCCGGGAGCTGCCTGGGAACGTCGATCCGCGGATCGTTCCGTTAATTACTATCAGTCCCGTAATTCGGTGCGTCGAATGGCCCCGACTAGTCTCGCTTCGATGTCATCAATCGCGGGGAAAAAAAGTTTTAAGTTTGATGAACAACTGTGATCGTGGCCCCGCGCAATGAATATTCGTCATGCGACCAGCCACGGCGTGTCCATGCGTTTCACGATCCAACGAACATGTGGGCCATTTGGTTCGTGGCCTAACCAGAAACCGCTTGGGGGAAGTACCGCGGATCGATTTAACATGCATTCATTAGACATCGATGTTTCCACTGGCACCTATATTCAACCAACGAATACATATCCGGTGACTGTGCCACTGATGTTAAAAATCCTCTCCTATTTTCCTTCGTATTCTTACAATTAAGTTTGCTGCATAAAGTTGATTATAAATGGTCTGTAAATGAATGTGGAATGTACGAGAAGAGTGGTGTCAAGGTTTGTGTGTATCTTAAAAAGCAGCGTCCTGTAGTACACTTACAGAAACTGATATAACAGAAACTGATCTTCTTTATTAGTGGTAACTGTAGTTAACCCTTTCTTTAAATGGACATTCAAATCTGTGCCATAACATTTATACAAGATTACAAGAAACTATTATATAAAAAAAATAAATTAGACTATAATATTTTATTTCGTAATTTAAAATACGTAACCATATGGCAACAGTGTGAATGTAAGAATTAAGACCTATGGTGTACTCCAAAGTGTACTGTATCTGATATTTCTTGCGAAATAAATACATCTCATCCTATTCAACCGCGCGATTTATTTTTCATCCGCCGCAAAATACACTCGCCAACTGCAAAAATATCACGTAACCCTTTCGCCTAACAGAGTAACAAACGATCGAACGTTCACGACGGAAGTTCTCCTCCCCGGTGAAAAAGTTTCGTGGTGCTCGGTGGGTCGCTCACGCTCGGCAACGCTCGCGTAAATCCTTTCGCACCCGAAGTGTTTTTAATATAATATGATAGAGAGAGGACCGCGGCGGGCGAACTAAAAAAATTCACCACGGTCTTAAAACGCGGAAAAGGAAGGGACGGTTGCTCACGACGTCGACGTGAAACACGATGTGCGAGTGGGGTCGTGACTTTTCGTAATCTGACTTTGTAATTCGAACTGCTTGTACGAAAACGCGAACGCGCCTTGACGGTCTTTACGACGCCGGTAAACGGAATAAATGCGATCTGAAACAGGTCTTCCGGTTCTCGGCACGGTTACGCGGAGGCGTAAAGAACCGTTCTTGATGTCACGCCCGTTATTATTTAGGTATCGAGTGGAGTCACATTTTCACGTTTACATGGCGAAATCTAAATAACTTTTTACGGTTTGTCATATGTCTGCGATCGTAAAAGGCGGTGGAAAATCTTGATCCTGACCGATGGAGGCAGGGATGATTTTAACAAATATCATTGGCATCAGAATTCCTAGCTCTATCACTGTGCTACACCTCATTGAAAAGTCAACGTTACATCTAGGGACCTCTCCTTCTCAGTTCCGAAGAGCTTTCGAACTCTCATAGAGGATTTAGTGTATAAATCGAACTTCAAAATAATTTTTTCCCAATGAACGGGCTTTAGACAAAATATAGACGGAAAATTTAAGTACACTGAATACTCAAAACAAATATTTAAATACATAATACCTTCTGAAATATAATATTCATTTCGGGCTACGTAGACTTCTGAAGAGGACAGCACGGTTAATATCGTATACTTCAATTAAAAGAACGTCTCCCATAATTCTCGACGGTTCAGTGGACTCTAATAATAAAAAAGCACAGTACGATGCTTCGTCTTTAATGTAATAACACTTTTCAAAGGAACATAACCCAACTGTTCGCGAGATACAGCAAAAGGATTACAATCGAAGAACGTCGTCTTCAGTTGATTGCAGCGGACTTCATTCTTCGCATCTCTCGAGTGACGGAAAACCTGGGTATACCCGCTCGCGATAAATTAAACGGCGCGTTACTCGTTACTTCCTTCCAGTAACGCGATCGAAAGCCTCCCCGTAGCCACGGTTTATTCGCCACCGTTTCACCATCCCCTCACTGCCCCTGAAACTCGTAGTTCCCGGTCCCTTTTCCATTTCTGAACGGGCGGTGTACGGCCTCGCCCCGCGCCATTTTTCTCCGTTTTCCAATCTCCTTCAGCCCTTGAGAGCGTTACTTTTCAAGGCATTGCTGCACGTAAAAGCCCTTTGAAGAAGATTTCGCGAGGTATACGGTCTCGCAGACGATGAAACAAGAGAGGGCCCCCTTCGCGCCCCCCTAACCCGGACCTAACCCGAGGCTGCTGCTCGATTGGTCCTGCGGCCGGGTGTTTAGAAAACTACGCTTCCACAGAGGAGCTTGTGCACTCTCGGGATCGATAGAACGACTCTATGGGGGTCGACGTCGCGCGGTTGAATTACGGCTAGGTGCTACCCGTTCCACCAGGGCAAACGATCTCTTGTTATGGTCGCGACGCCCTGGTAACAACGGCCAATCGCGTAATGCCGCGCGCGTGATTTCACATAATTACCACACCGAGGAGGATAACTGGAGAGAGAGGGTATCTCTCGCGCCGCTTCCACGTCACTTTCAAACTATCGATCGTTCCATTATACCATGGATATTCCGTTCGTTAACGCTATAAACGTTCGTAGAGGCTAGGTTAAAAATATCCATGGACCTAGAAAATCCTTTCTTCTTATTCGAAATGGATATCTTACTGTGACAGGATGATTTCATTCACAACTGATTCCACAGGGTCCGTAACCAGCCCATTAAAATCAGTCGCGTGCTGCCACGCGTGAATCAGCCAGTAACTGCCACAACGGCTTTGGGGAACACTTCAGTGTCTGAAGCGCGAGCGTTCCGCCACTCTTGCGTCTCTAGCACGCCAGTCAAAGTGGTAAATACTCCGGTTCCCCGTCGTTTCGCCACTCCTCTAACTACTGCTCCAAAAGCGGGGCTAAAGGCGTGGAAATTTGTTTTACGGCGAGACACGCACGAGAACGGTAGATTGCAAATTACGCGAGACCCAACACGCCGCACGACATTACATTGAAACAGGGAAGCCGTAAGGGAGGGTCCACGGTAAAGAGAAAAGATGGTCAAGGGATCCAGGACTGGGGGAAGGGTCGCGCTTAAAAACATGACCGTAATTACGAGACCCTTTGTCCCGGAATTAGGGGATCCCCCACCATCAGAAAACAGAACCGTAAATCCAGACCCCCTAATTCCGCGAAATTCATCTCCCTTCTCGGTTGAACCCGATCGTTTCACCTGGAACCACGTAAATTACGCTGTTAGAACGATCTGTGAACCGAAACACACCGCGTAGAAGACGCAGATGATAACAGAGACGCTTGAGTTTATTCGTTTCTGTACTCGTGATCGACCCATCCGAGAGAGCTGCTCTCTCGCTGAATTAAAAAGGAACGAGACGTCACGGGGTCTTGTTGCTTTTGCTTTTTTTCTTCTCTCTCTTCTACCAGCTCTGCGAACGGCGGTTGATTAAATTATATATTCCTGTCGACGTTCCGGTGAATCGAGCTTGAGGACGGAGAGCTCATTCCGAGTACCGCCTTTTTAAGAATAGTGGAGAAAATAGTCTAACAGAGTTGACGAACGGGCTAGACGTAATAGTGTTCTTACAGTTTATCGTTTAGTTCGTCTGTTTTAGATTGTGCTGGTTGTTCTCTGTACGCTGGATGAGGTTCGTTCAATTTGGAGCTTTGTGAAAGATACGTGAAAGTATAATTTATCAAGATGTCTTGGAATATTCCTGTGCTGTATTTTCTTGTTGTCAGCTTGAGTTTTTGGTACGGTGGTTGTATTGGTAAAATGAAACTGAAGGATGATACTTGCAACCCAAATTTATATGTCATAATAACGAAGACCGATATACGGTAAATCATCGATAAGTGTTCGAAGGCTCCTCGTCATTAAACATTAAATACTTCATAAACTAATGGACATATACGGTTGACAATAATATCATTGCCATCAGAATTCCAAGCTTTATCACTGTGATAAATCTCATTAGAATGTCAGCGTTATACCTGGTGACCTCTTCTTGTCAGTACCCAGGAGCCTTCAAACGCTCATCGAGGATTTACGGTATTAGGTTCGTCCAGGTTAGTCAGGGTTTGTTCAAATTGTCATGGACGATGAATTATTAAAATTAATGAAATGACATAGTGATAAACCCATTTTTCACCGAACTCATCCTACAATCCTTGTATTAATAAAGTTTCGAAAAACTTTGCCCGCTTTTGAATACATTCTCTAATCGAATTTAATTTAACAGTTATCGCGAAGTCTGAAATTCGAAGGGAAGTTCATTTCACGAAACTTTCGAGTTATATCTGCATATAATCCATAAAACGCTGACTGTTCCCTGTATCTCTTCTCCGTGGAGTATGAATAACCATGGAAAGTCGTTTAGTATTAAATCAAAGGTACCGCTCCCGTAATGGACAGTATTAACGTTGGTGCTCTCTCTGTCGGCTGATTATACGCCGGCTTGTTCTACTTCGACGAGTAGTTCTCCCCGTGCCGTTTACAGAGGACTTAAACGAATCGGACCGGTACGGAACTCTCGTTAAACGTTTCAAGGGGGTACGGGTACAGTTTGCGTTTTATTAAGGCCGCGTGTTCATGTTACACGGATAATCTGGACGTAACAACGTGATTCTTGATACGTTCGTGACGGTGACCTGTGTATCGTTACTCTCCACTCGATCCTCTTCCACTACCCTGTCCCCTTAGCCCAGTAGCTTTTGGTAGAGCCTTCAAACGATGCACGTAGCTTTGAATGAAACGGAACTAATTAGACGACAGAGTCTACGAACGGTTTTTAACGGAGGGAGACCGAGTACTGGCGTGTATTTGCACCGAAAAGTAGTAAGCAAGTGAAGAGAAACTCCGTCATCCCAGGCAAGTAATTAGTAGTCGCTGTTAGACGTTTTAATACCGACTGCTAATTAATACTGCTAATAAGCCTACCACCTTAACGGCTAATTATACGCGGGCGTATAATGTACCCTGCCGCCACGGTGGATTGTAGCATTATCGCCTCGAGTTATTGTTCACTGCAAACCGACCCCCTCACCTTAATTAAACGGCGGGAAGATGCAGGCTGCTTTTAACCGGCAGTTTTCATGCGGAAAAGACCGCCTTCGAACATCACGGAAGTTATTAAAATCGTTCTTCCTCCATTTTTTCCTTGCATTTCTGTACGCTCCACGCCGCAGTGTAGACCTTTTTAAATTTCACGCGACGCGGCGACCCCTCGTTTCTGTTTTTATAGGCGGCCGCCGGAAGATTCCGTCGGGAACCCCCGAAGAGACGTTAAATAAGCTCATCAGCGGGGGTGTCCTGCAGTCACGCCTCAAGAGGCACCAGAAGGCACGCCATTATGAGTAATTAATATGATTGAATTACTGGGTGGGCCCCGGGGGGCGAGGGAACGAGTGAACTGAGTGCAGAAACCGCACGAAGGGAGGTTTTACCCCTCCGACGTGGGGGAAAAAATAAAGAAGCGTACGAAACGTTATGTAGTCTATCTCGTTTACTCTCGCTTCCCTGTTCCATGAATTTATCTTCGGAATTTATTGATCACGGCTGAACAAAGCGCGTGGAACGTTCTATGTTATTATCATTGAGAAAACGTTGTGCGGCTGTTCGTTATCGGATGAATGGGATCAAATGTGTGTTCAAATATTCCATTTCGAAAAAGACGAATTGTTCAATGAATGATGGCATGAAAACGGGCAATCATCGTTGGATTGACAAATTTTTAACTTAGTTCATTATCATTCAGCGTTTCATTGCTCTGGAAATAAAATGGTAAGTACAACTTTCATTGTAATAAATAATTTTAGTTTATACGACACTCCAGATCACCTGAATGCCTGGTGTATACATTATTCGGCATTGGAGCATTAAACAGTAGTATAATCAGCAACTGCCACGGTCGAATAATGATTGATATGATTACCAGCAGTGTTCGAGGAATTCATCACTAATTACCGTGTTAATTGCATATAATAACTAACCATTAATTATTTCAATGATACTGTTTCAATTGCTCTTCTCTGATGTATTTTCTCCGAGTGAAATTCCCGTCACACCGAGCGCTCGCGCGCTTCGGCTTTCTCAGTAATGTAACGAAACACCGTGAAGAGGGTCGAGAAAGTATAATTAACAGTTAGAGCGCCATTAAAAGCGTGAAGTATTATTACGATTTAAAATACCGCCGCGCGTTTTAGATTCTTTTTTCACTTAAATACAGTTTTTACGTTACCAGGTGGTAGGAGGCTATTGTAAAACGAAGATCGATAGATCGACTTCGAGTTAAGTTGCAGTTTATCGCGTGCGCTTCAACATTGAAACTCTTCCTCCGGACTTTCATAGGCGGTTTTATCGTGTCATTACCGTCCCGGTGTATTTAAGCCGCGAGATATCGATACGTTCGTGTACCGAGCGGTCTGCTCCACGTTATCGTGAGCGTAAACATCCCACGGCAAAACAACCAAAAGGATTTCTTCGTGAACACCTCTAACTGACGGCCATAAATTTCGCCGGTCGGTTCGTTTTTACGGTCTCGCCTGAACACGGTCGCGATCCCGCGGCACGGACAGAGAAACCGGTGAAAACAACGCCTCCGCTCGCGTCGAAGGCGGATAATCGCGTTTAAGCTTCCGTCGGAAGCCGTCGCCAAGGCACGAGTGTCAACGCTCGACGATCCAGAGGGGTGAAAAAGTGATGAATGGCGCCGATATCACTCCGCGTAAATTAAAAGTACTCGGTTCTATCGTGTCACGCTCGTTTCGAATGAAACGGCGGACGAGCAAATTGCTTACTGTTGTGTGCATTTCTACTAGATAAGTGAATCACAGGGATAGTTAGCCATTGATCCGGTGACAATACTTTAGCAGATGTTCCTACATGCATAGGGTATATTATCATGCAAAAATATCTAGCTAATTGTGACTTTCTGTGAACGTCTGACTACTACCGACTGTTTCTACTTGCTCAAAATTTAGAACGTGATGTGGTTTCCATTTCTGCCTGCGTTATAAAATCATTGAACAAACAATTGAATCTGAATTATTGTAGGAAACAGATAGAAGAATTCTTCTATATATGTTTGTTAAAGTTCCTATCAGTAGAAATATCCAGTAACTTCCAGACACGAATACACACTTGGTTTATATACTTTCAATTACAGTTTCCACGGAGAAAAAGTTTTCTTGCATAAATTACTCTTTATATACAGGGTGGACCGCGAAACGCGATCAGCTTAAATTATTCTGCTGATAGCTGTTCGATAGAAAATTTGTTGGCATGCTTAACCATCAGCTAGCAGTGGAACAATCAAAGCTGATCACATTTCGTGGTCCACCCTGTATATTAAATTTCTCAAGGAACTGATTCTCTAATAAATTCGGAAATGAGAATAAAAAAAATCGCTGTAAGCACTCGTGTTCAATCCCTTCAAGTCCAAATACGATAAATAAAAGAACATCGAAGCAGTATGTGATTTTTCTCCGCAGACTATCGACCCTATCGTATTCGTCGGAATTTATTCCATCCAAGTGTACACACCGATACGTCCCCCAATGCACAGCGCAAGGACGAAATCTCTAACCTGCCGGAAAGAGGAAATCGAGAGGAATTCGAAGAATACCAGTCGCCCAGAAATCGTGGCAGGATATCGAGCAAGACACTAGTAGAAACCTGTCAAAGTCCTCACAGGACGCAACTACTACGTGTACGCGAACTCAGGTGTATGTAACTTCGTAAACTGTTCGTTCATGCGACGTCTACGTGACGGATCTCCCTACCGGTTGCCCGTAAAGACAACTCGCCGATGCGAATGAAATTCGACAGACAGTTCACAACGGATCAGAAACCGAAATACCAGCAGAGAACCGTCGTGACTGGAGACAATACGTTCCATTCCTTTCGCTATCGCGTCGCGATTGACTGACTCTTCTTTCTACAGCCAACCCTTTTATAAGCAGGCACCTTGATAAAAGTGGCTCTTATCGAGAATAGGGTGAGGAATCGGGAAAAAGGGGCGCGGATGGGGGACAATTGAGACTTCCACGAGTGCTAGCCGGCACACCGCGAGTGAAAAAGAGTTTAAAGCGGCCGACAGGGAAATTCGCTCGCGCATCCACTTCAAAGTGGTGAAACTATTGCCCCGCAACTTTTATCTTCGAATCGGTAATGTCGCGATAGTGTGCTCGTGTATTAGGTATAAAAAAAGTTGCTTGTGGTTCTCAAAGGTTTTTGAAAACTTTTTGAGCAAAAGAATTTACACGACTTTTCGTTCGATTATTTAGACACGAGTTTCGGTCGATGGACATTTGTGATAATAATTTATTATGAAATTGCTGTTCTATTTATGCAAATTAATATTCATCTGTACATAATAAAATTGAAACTCTGAAGAACATTATAACGTAACGAAATATATTGGACATATGTTTTTGCGATCGTGCTGATGTAATGGACGAAGTTTACTGTTTAATGATCGTCGTGGGAATTTGAATGTTTGGGAAATGTGATTCAACCCCAGGATATGGAATTCATCAGTTGATACGTAGCGAACATCGATGAATACAATTATTACTATAACGAAAGGAGTATCATTTTCTTAATACAGTATAAATATATCAAATTTGAGTGGATCAATTGGAATATACGGTTAAATATAGTCTGTAATTTAACTGACTGTATTCACATACAAGCAACTCTCCTAACTTTAAGCAATGTCCGAACATAAGAACAAGTGACAGGGTCTATCAAAAATTCCAACGATTTCAATTTTAATCCTGAACAAAAAATTTCACCAAACACTAATTCACAGTTTGTCAATTCATTTTTAACAAACATTAATTCACAGTTCGTCAATTCATTTCTACCAAACATTAATTCACAGTTTGTCAGTTCACGTTAAACGAAGTTTTCGCCCGGAACGTAGGCAAACTTTCCCTTGAACCGATGATTTAAAGCTGAATCGACATTATCTCGGCACCGTGACGCGTTGCGGCGTAAATCCCTGATGGTGTTATGAAGCCAGCTATTTATCACGGAAATCCATGAAATTCAAAGTACTCGTTTATAGCTATTTGCACGGGGGCAGTTTCGTCGGGCGACGAAATAGTTCGGGGATCGGCGTGCACAACTTCGTTGGAATGCGTTTATAAAGGGAAAAACCGTCGACCCAATTCGACCGGAATCATGATTCTGAAATGTCATCGTGACCTACCGTTGACCACGGTAACGGCGTCAAATTCGTCTCGACAATGTTCAGGGAATCCTAACGTTCGATAACATTAGAAATCGGACCGGTTCTAATCTTTGACTCTGATGGATCACGATCCCGCAATCCGCTTCAAGAACTTTAGGGGGACGTGAAACGCGAGCTGGAATGTGTAATGTACCTGAAACAAGGGATGGACGGGACAATGGAGCCTGCAGACTCTGATATATTTTCAGCTTACCTCTAGCTTGTTGAATGAAGAGAGTTTCTATATCATTGACGGTTCAGGAAAGATACTGTTCAAAAACACGATCGTTGCTGTTTCATTTATTTGGAGTATTTTATCATTTTCATTACTTCCGCGGAACCTGTTCGTTTTAATAGATATTCGATTCCATTTTTCATTAACCCTAGAATGCACAACGTGAGTATTTTATACTCATTTGAATATTTATTCTTAGATTTCTGTTTTTTATAATGAAATGTTTGCATGTGGCTTTGTGTATTCCTTCCTTGCAAGTTCATATATTTAATAAGGACTTCTTAAGCTTAATAATAAAGTAATTCAGAAAAAATGTAGAAATTCAAATTTTATCGCAATTTTCATAAGGTGGGTGCTTTATATCCATCAATTGGATGTGCACATATAGGTCGGTACAGATATGGATTATACACATCCAGTGGACTCTAATGTCTATTATTTGACATTCTTGGATACCGTAGCTTAATTTTTAGTGACGGAATTTCGAGTAGAGTCAACATATCCAGAATGTTATGTTTAGATTTGCCCCACGTCACACAGCATTCCGTGCGTTAGCTGCATTGTTGTCAACGATTCAATATTCAGTTAAAAGCCAAACGCAATGCACACTTTCTGATACAGTTTTTTGCTTTTATTTCATTTATGAAAGAAAATTCTTATTATAAGAAAGACAGAAGGGGCCAAAGAAGACTATTTGTGAAAGAGTTGTCTGAAGAGGAAATCAAGAAATATTAATTTGCCAAGCAATGCTATGGAACATATTAGAAAATTCATCGATGTACCGGAAAAAGAAGATATACCCACCAAAATTCCGCCAAAAGAACGTTGTGCCCTTTATGTGTCCAACCAGAAAAGACAGAAAATGTGATAGAGTTTGTGTCAAGTCTGAAAATGTAAGCGATATGTAAAGCACATAAAATTTATATGTGTAAACAATGTAGTTAGTAACTTATCATATCAACATTATCTGTATTATTATAAGTGTTGATTTTTGAATAAAAAAATTTATCTCATACTGTATAAGCTACCGTGGATCTTATTCACCCATGATACGTAAATCTGATTAAAGCCAGATTGATACATCGCAGGGTTAATGTTAACAAAGGAACTGAAGTACACAAGCATATCAAATTTAATCCCTTAATTTAAACAGAAATACGTTTCACACGGGATCGCATCATTAGAAAATCTTCGTTATAAACTAGAACACCAACGATCTCGCCAAGAGATAGAGAGGTCCAGTTTCGTCAAATTCCGTGTGTCCTCTCTGGGAACCTAATTTCCGGTACCAGGCACGTCGAACCTTGTGCACGACACTCGACGAGGTGCAATCGATACTCGGCAACTCGAGGAAACAGATTTCATCCCAGCTACCAATTAACGGCTGCTTACACCCGGACGAGAGGTCCGAGTTCCTTCCCTGGAAACCGAGTGGAAAGTTTCGCAAAGAAGCCTTTCAACCGAAACGGAAAGTCCAGAGAGAGAAGTCACGCGACTCTGCTGTCCCCAGCGAAGTCGTTCAACTACCAGTATAACGTTGAAAAGTTCGCGACCTTTCTTGCCGTTAAAACGAAAACGTCGTCCAGCGATCGGACCACACTGGCCCGCCTCTTTTACTCAGCGCGGATCGCGGTTGATTAACTTCCTATTGTTCGCTGTTGGCTGATCGGCGAGCGAACCGAAAGCTTTTTCGGATCGTTGTCCCTCACTCTCCTCTCTCTCTTATTCCCCGTGGCGCACGCAATACCTCCCCGCCGCGCGCGCGGACAGGACGGAAACAGCGGAATACAAATCGCCTGATTTCGGTTTCCGTTCTTTCGATTTTTCCCAGTCGCCCCCGCAATCGCCGGCACGTGCGGACACAGCCCGGTTATTTCGACAATCTCGCCGCGGGAATCGCGTTCTGGAGAGGGAGGGGAACAATTGACTCCGGCCCCATGATTTTCTTATCCGATGTAACCGTTCGCGATTATTTCTACTGCGGGATTTGTCACGTTTTTTTACCATGAGAATTCAGAGGAATCGTGGAGGCGGTGTATGAATTTTTAACGTGGTACCACGACTAATGTAAGTGGATTATTTCAGCTCTGGATTTGATTGCGGTAATGCTTCTGGCGTGTTTCTTAGTTCATCGATATTTTCTTCTTTCATACTTTGTGCTCTGAGACTCTTTCACTCTGATTGACTAGCTGTTCAAATAAAAATTTATAAGTGGTTATAATTGAAATTTTATTCGTCAATTGTCCCTTGTGATGTTCAGATCGAGTATATTCGTCAGTAAGCAAAAACATTTGCATTTACTATTTAAAGTATTGCTCTTAATGAAAAATTTAACTTTCTTCTAAAAACAAAAGACATGTTCGTAATTTTGACAGCAAAATAATTAATCATAAGTGACCGTCGGTAAATGAAATGTTACAGAATATTCCTCTCTAAACACTCGTCCAGCCTCGCCAGACGTCCGAAATCCTAAGCCTCCAGCATAAGTCTATCTCCGCCAACGATATAGCTCCTCTGTCCGTTCATCTCCGCGGCTATCTCACCGGTGCAAAAGCGTCCAAGCACTCACGAGAGGGTTAACGAAATTCCCGTAGCTGGAGGAATTCTTGAATAAGAAAACGTTCCTTTGAAAAGCCTGACCGTTACGCTGCAAGCGTATACCCCACGCCTCATGATAGTCCGAGCTGGCCCTCTGGTAGCTTCGCGAAATCCTTTTGATCTCGTAGGCGGAACGTTCATCAACAGGTGAACGAGTCGCTCGACGAGCAGATACACGGTATGTAGAGTATATATATATATATATATATTTGAGCATACTGAATAGGCAAATTCATGGGAGGACATAAAGCGCGAGGGGGAACTTGGAAGCTCGATGCAAAGAAGACCGAACGATGCCTGGCCATTACGTGCTATTTTTGACACGGTGATGAAAAAAACAATGATAAGAGACACAACGGAAAACTTTCAACTGTGGCTCGCCGCTTCCCGCTTGGTCCTTTTTGACGTCGGGATACGAGACGCTTTTGACTGTGCCGTGCCACGAACGGTATCGATTCCCTTCGGACGACGTACGAATGCGCTTTAATTACGTCCACGCTATCCGAACAAGGGGGTCACGAATTCCATGAAACACGAGTGTCGCCACACGTGTTGTAAACTGACTGTTGTAAACTGGTACACACGGCCACGAAATTTATTAATGCTGATATACATAATTTTTTGGACATGCGGGGGAGCCCGAATGTAATTTAACAACGGCTATGATGCATGAACGTAGATAGGTAAATATTATAGAATGTTGCTACGAATAGTGGTTACAAATTACGTCGTTCCTGATCTAATCAGTTTGGGAAATTTGTAAACAACATGTGTAAACTATTATGAGATGACTGAACGTGTTTGGTCGTTTCTCATTATTTCTAGTTCGCGTAACTGTTTATACCCATTGATCACGATATTTTAGAAGCATTTAATACAAACTGACAGTGACAAATTGTTACACGAATATAGAGCAATATGGTGAGGTATTAAATGTTTCTGATAAGTATTATATATACCATAACCAATCGGGTAATGGTCAGACAAAAAATTCCTGTTTCCAACTTCTTGTCTTTTTGCTTCAATAGGTGTTTGTCAATCCAAACACAATTTATTTCGTTCACATGCATTAAAATTTCTATTAGTTTTACAATTTCTGATGAAATGTTGTATTGTCCTCATACGGTTCACGTGGTGCCGAATGTGTTACGAAAACATTAACCACAATGAGTACACAGTTAGACTACGATTCGATTAAATCACATTAATTATGCAAATCCTCAGGGTGCACACGGTTTATTACGAGTGAAATTTGTTTACGAACCGAGCCACAAATTATGCGCAGTACAAATTTGATTCCGTCCAAGCGGGTTCCGTCACGAAATTCCGCTGCGGTTCATAAAGAACTTCAAGCAACTCTTTTAAGTCAATATCCCGCTTTCATTTCCTTCTGGCCGGTTCGCCAGTCGGGTCTTCGTGAAAAATTTCCTTTCCACTGAAACACCAGAGTTCGCTCGTGGCTTTCATAACGCGTAACGAGCCAGTGGACGAAAAGTCACTCGAATTTCACGATCCCTCGAGATCTTCGAGTTCCCGGCGAGAACCCTCGCGCAGCTAAGCCGGAGGAGCCGAGGCTACTCGGACGTAGGAGTTATATGAAATACAAGCGATTCCCTCTAAAACGTTTTCAAACGTGAGTGGCCTACGTGCTTTCAGGAATACCCTTGAAAACCCGCCCGCGACCTCGATCCAACGCCTGCTCGATCTTCCGCGCACGCACCCCGAACACATTGACACGTCGCCGCCGAAGCTTCTTCCCTAATGGCACTAATGTTTTTCGAATAATCGCCGAACGATCACCGTAATCGTCCCTCCGTCGATCGCGTGATCCAAAAAGGGACGATATATATCGCGTTGAAACGCAAATCACGCCCGCCCCCCCCCTTGGTTCGAAGCTTCGTAATCCAACGAAAATGTAGAATGATTCGATTGTATATCAAGTTCTTCTGTTCGTTTTCCAATTTCTTTATCTACGTTGCTGAAAGGAACTCGATGGATTAAAATGTAACTGATCGATGCAAAATAAATGTATTTAATAGAGACAAATAAATTCAAGCGTACTGACGAATTGAATGAATATTTCACACGTTCACTACCACAGTGAAACGATGAGAATCACTGTAAGCATTTCACAGTGATGGCATAATAGCTCTATCAAGAAATTGCTCAGAAGTTGATAACGTTTCCATTTGAAACATAAAGGAATATACCAAATTAAAAGTAGCCATAGGATGACATTTATACAAATAATATGTTAAATAATGGATTTAGAATCATTACTATCGAATAAATTTCCTATAAAATCTCTTCGCAATAAACAACATCCAAATTGTTTAACGCTTAGCGAACGATGAATTGTTTCCTGTAAATCTAATGGGAACGAACGTAAAAGATAAAGGTAAATACACGTTTTATTCACGTGCGTCGAATCACACGCGATTCTGTGAAATATTTTCAAGGCAAACATGTTCTTGCGTGGAACGGAAGCGATTCAATCCGAGTTCGGGACGCGTTACCGCGGAAATCGATCCTCGATCAATTTTTCTTCCCGATCTTCGATCGCGTCCCGGGACGTTCGATTCGTCGACAATGTTTGCACACCGCCGGCAAATTCGATCGCAGTCCACCATTGCGCGTACGTAACACAAAACGCAATGCGAATTTCATCGATTCCCCGTGAAGCGATGATATACCGCGTCGACCGGTGGATACATGAAACTATCTTTCATATTTCATTCTTTCATTCCGCCGGCCTATTCTCACCAAGATTACAAACGTTCTCTATCGATTCCCAGTCACACACTGAAATATGCTGCGTACAAAGTAACATTTTATCAAATTCCCGATACCAGAAAAAAAAGGGTATTCGAAAAAATTACGTGGATCATATCTCTGTATTTGATATATGACGTCGTTCCTGAAAATCACCTGATGGTTTTAGAGTCGATTTTCCACAGTTAGTGTAATTATTCAAAGAACCTAGAATCGAGAATGTCGATTTAGTTACAATTTCACCGTTTCGTTTCGGGTAATACAACTTCCATGCTTTGTTATTCGCAGCGAATACTCTTCGCAGGTTGGAATTGTATCGCCAGTACGCCCTTAATCAGCCGTGTTTATCTGTTATACTTTAAACTAAGGGAACACGGCGGTGTTCCGCGGTTTTTCGTCTGTCACGTTCCGAAGTTTGTGCCGACCTCATCGCGGAGTCCTATTTAGTAGCGTATTCAACGGTTTCAACCGACGCCACCATCACGACCGAAAAGACTAATGCACATTTACATACCGCTTAAACTAATTATCGTGCCCAGGCTGACGCGACCGCGATGCTTTATTGTGCGGTATTGTGAAGTAATGCACGTTCATGCATCTCGCAACATGAGCGAAGGATCCGTGGTGCATTGTAAACGTGAAATTGGGCAGGATTTAGTGTCGGAGTGCTGTCAAATTATTACGTGACATTCCCTTTTGGGGAAAAAAAATATAAAGAACGTAATTTTTTTTGTGGAAAAACAAAATGAAAGTAAAGCATTATACATTTTCGTGTTAGGCTTCGTTTTCTGTGAAATCGATGCTTCGTCGCGTAGGTACGCGTGCTCTTAATCATTTCCTTCGCGTGTCTGACCATTGGTTGTTACTTCCACTTATGTTCATGTTCATAAACATTGTCGATGTATGGTATTATTTGTATTCCACAATAATTTCATTCAAATTGATAGGTGAGAGGCAGCGAGATCGACGGAAAACGCGCATTACGGGTACTGTGATCAATATTTACTGCAAGTGGAAGTATCGATTTCTAGTCAGACGCGGTAGGAGGTTTATTCGAAGGCAAGGTCCGTTCTTTCGAAAGCGAGACCTCGTCTAAAAATATATTATCGAATCTTTTCCTCTTATTTTTTCGCGTAAATCACTCCTTTTACTACTTAACAATCATATGGTTCACATCTTGTCGGTATAAGTGACCGATTTACAAATAAGGAAATATTATGCCATATTTGGAAAACTAGCTATTAATATTTTATTGATGCTGCCTCTATTATCACTATAAGAACGAAGTACAGAATAATATTTGTTCAAAAAAGTGCCTACACAAGGGTGAGCGCCGAGAGAACGTATACAGTATTGCGAACGAATAACACGATCCATATGTAACGTAACGGTAACTGCTCCTAAGTGAAAATCGCCGTAAACGAAAATGTTATCTTTTTCCAATTCCAGTATACTAACCAATGAAGCATAAAAAATTGTACACAAATCTTCAAACATAATCCTTCCAAAAGACTTCCTTCATTCGGACAAATGTTATCCCACTCTTCAACTGTACAGCCTACCCACAAATCCACAGTCTGAAACATAATATCCTATTCTTCACTCGGTAATCAACATGTATATGGTCGGTTTCTGTATCCCAGACACTGTTCCTCATCGCTAAACCAGCACCGGGGACTACCGCGACAGGACATTGACAACCGTAAACTATGAATGTGTTTCTATCACTATAAAGAAAGACCAGAGACTCCGTGAACGATCCCCCATTCGTCTCTATTGTCAGCGCCAGGGCGCAACCCCTCGTTCGACGCGCTTCCTGGCAAAAGGATTCCCTCCGAAAACGACGCTACCCTGATAAAAACGCCTCGCCCTACTTTTCCGAACTGTCGTTATTTGTCGCTCCGGCATATCCTCCTCCTGCTTCGCCTCCTCCCGTGTCAGGGCCTTCGGGGCCGCCTGTTTCGCCCCGAAAAACTTGCCGACTACACGGGTTTCGTTAGCCCGCGACACGATTTAATTACGGGTCCCCCGCCACCCGGAAGCGTGAAAGAGATCCCCTCTGGGCGACTAATATTTTCTCTGGTAGCGACCAATTAACCGTCGTAGACCCTCGAAAATAGAGAATCGACGGAGCTCGATATAACAAGCTGGGTCTGGCCACCGCGAACTTTCTGCGTCGGATTTACGGGCATTTTTATTCCAGGGAACCATCGACCATCGTAACGTTGTACTTTTTATCGCTTTGTCTAATGACTGGGAAGGCCCGTGAGTGGATCGTTACGCGGATAACGTACTATCCAGCCCATCTGCCGCGTGTTCATTAATACTAACTTCGACGAGTTAATAGCCCTTCGTTATGAACTGTGGCGCCGGTTCGTTTATAAATCTTTTCTAGCAGACGTTGTTCAGAGGGAACTTAACGCTGTGTTTTTCAAGCTGTAGATTGGACATACATTTCTACGGGGTAGTTTATGTTAAACGATTCAGTGAATTGTCTTTTTTTGCGAGGTGTCTCGCCGCACGACATTTTTTTTATAATTTTAACACAAAATAATACTCTTTAGTAACAGAACTTTATACAGCGAAATTATACACTGTGTGATATAACTATAAAACCACCCTAAAATTTTCAATTCTTATGTATTATGATTAAACGAAAAACGAATCAAGTATGCCACGTCTGAAATCGTGTTGAGACATAATGTCTTTCCAGAAGAGGATAGATTATATTCCCTAGAAAAAAAGTGGTTCGTTTGTCTTTTAACCACAATATATAAAGAATGACAATTTTAGGGTGGTTTTATGCCACACAGTGTACTAAATTAATCTGTTGATTCGAAACACGTCAGCTCTCCAAGCTCATCTATCAGAGGATCTCTGTCAATTTGTTTAAATCAAACTCTTCTTGGCAACCCTTTCGATTTAACCATTTTCAGAAAAAAAGGATAACAAGGGTCGTCTCACTGTAAGGCAGGGCGACTTTTCGTAGCGTCGCAACAATACATTGGTCTTATTGAAAGTATTTTGTTTAAAGGGGAACAAGTTTCTGGTGTATAGCGTTGGTATCTGGTGACCGGAGTTGTTGAGCACGGACCTGAACCGAACGCGTGAGTTTTATTGGTCGGAATATACGCCCCCTCTGGTACACACGTGAGTGTATTTTATTATCCTGACTGCCGAAATATGATACAACGACGACGATTGAAACGCTCCCGGTGTCGGAAAGTGTTAATTTTATTTTCTGATTCACGTCGGATCAATAATCGTTCTGAATCATAGTTGGAACCGCGTGTGTAGGTCAATTTCAGTACAGTACATGGAATATTGTGCTTTATAGTGTACGCCAGATTTTCAGAAAACGAACGTTTGGTGTCTGTTTCTATCGAGCTAGTGTTTCTGACCATTACGAACCTTTTCTACTTACTTAGAAACATTCACAATGTCACAGTATTATCTGTTTACCATCGCTGCTATAACCTTTCTGACCAATCAACTTATGTATACCAACCTATTCTGAGATAAAAATATTCACATACCACTCCAACTATTACCGTACTCATCCATTATTTATTGCGTTTGCATGATTGTTTGCCACTAGAAGATTGCTCGTTCAATTGATTGAAGATATAAAGACACGTATATATTATGACTAGACTGCAGATTTCTATGCAAAATGATATTTTCTAAAGTAATATATAAAGACAAGATCAAATGTAGGAATTTATTTACCTCTTCTTAATACTATACTGAGTGGTACACTATTAACAGACTTTTACATTTCAGTGCTTATAGATAAGAAGCCTATGAATTTATCCTTAGATCAGGATTAGAAAAGAAGATGTTATGCGTTTCTATTAGAGTCTCTTAAACCTATTCAATAGCAGCCAGTAGGTAATAAAGCTCCATAGGTTATAATTATATAAAATCCGAAGTTTCATTATAAGATTACTTAAAATTATTTTTATCATCCAATCGGTTTTTTACTTTCCCAATGTACTTTGTATTAGTACTACGATCCGAGTTTGCGCCTCCAACCATTCTTCCAGTGCTGTAAGGGTTCCCAAAACGAGCCGTTTCGACATTAGCCAGTAACATCCATGAGAACAGACGCAAATACGAGGGGACGGAAATATATGTGTTTTGAACGTGTTCCAGCGGGGCGCCCTAATGTCTGGCCTCATCCAGCCTGCTCGTTATCAAAAAATCCAGATGCCTGCGGCGATAGAGGCCCCCGATGTCCCTTGTGCCTTTTTTTCAGGGTGGAACCATCCTCGAAAAGTATTCCCCACACGTTACTTTCCTATAACCTTTGTATATTATTTCCAATAGACGGTCACAGTTATCTGAATCGTTCCTGGTACCGAATAATCGCATCCCTATTTTCATCATGACAGCTCCATTCATCGTACGTCATGTGATTATGATCGTCGATCATGCGGGATACTTTTCTAATAAATCGTGAAACACGGAGCGATCGAAAAGGTAACCGATCGGAGACCGATGAAGCTTTACGGTCGAATGGTAGGTAAATTTCGCGACCTATCGCCGGTGACGATCGTAATTAAAAGCTATCTTAGCGACAATGGACGGCCGAGATGGAAACAGGAGCACTGACAATGATATTTCAAAGTCCGTCGGCGACCCAGTTTAGTAATGGTACGATCGGACGAGGGGTGGGGTGCATCGTTATCGTTGCCTTTGACTTGGATAACAGCCAAAACGCGGCGCGAAATATCCTATGCATTATTTTCTCTCGGGCTGACGACGACGAAACTTCAACGAACGGCTAATTTCGGGTACGAACCAACGATTCGGCAATTATCGCCTATCTTCCGGCGATAAAACGTCAATGACTGACAGTAAACAACTTTGGAGAATTTACTAGATCCCTCTTCGGTGCTTTCAATTATTGATATGAAGATTTTGTTATAACTTTGCGATGGCAAATGATATTTGAAATTGCCCATTGCTCCCCACAATGCAATTCTGATTACCTGAGAACTTGTTTAAACCGCAGTGGTAGCCGATTACAATGTACCAAAGTGTGCATTTATTGTAAGTAGAAACAGTAAGTCATAGTCAGACGCGTTAGCTAGTTGTATTGGAAAGCACGAATCTGTTATGTATATCCAGATATAATTTGTTCAAGTACAAACGCGCATAATAGTCACCATTCCGCGTGACGTCTAGTTGGAAAATTGATGTAACTGTTGGAAAAAGAGACCAACTGTAATATATTTTCAAAATTTAAAATGCATGCCGTTGTGTTCTCGTGAAATAACGAATCGTAGGAAGGTATACGCGTCCGACAGGAAACATATAGAAAACAGTATTTTCTTTTGCATAAATCGAATTTGTGAAATCGTGAGAAATGTCGCTGTAAAAGGAACAACGTGACTTGTGTCATCGAGCGGTTGCAGATGTTTCCGCGAAATCAGAGCAGGGCCCGTTCACACGAGATATCCAACTTAAACAAAAGAAATGTTTTATGACCACTTTATTTTTCTGCACGGAAGTGGCTACAGCTTCTTCGTCCTTCATCCAGAAAACTTGGTGCCGTCCTATCCTCGTTTCTCTTTTTACTGTTCGCCACTATGGAAATGAACCGTTTCCCGAAACTTTTCTAGTAACTTGACGCGAATAACGCCCAGATTTATCGCCTTTATGACATCGTTCAAGCGGTACATGGAACACCGATAAATTCATGGTTCAAGCGAGAAGAAGGTGATTTCATAAAAATCAGTGAAAATTTTTGAACAACTTCTCTTTCTTGGATTCGTTACAAGAAAAACATTACTGACCATTCATCAACCTTATTTACGCTTAGTTCGTTTCAAAACAGCACTCTAAGAGAATAAGTAGTCTAGACCTTTATAACAAGGCACATTTGTGACAAACCTGTTTAATCGATGCAGCTTCCAAATTTATCATTCACAACCGTAAATCATCCGATAGAAAAGAGTGATTCAAGAGTCAGGATTAACCTTTTCCTGAAGAGTAATAGCTGTTCCCGTTTGTACCGTGAATTTTATCACATTTCTGCGAGATAGAGGGGCAACCGGTGACGTTCTATTTATTCGCAACGCCGAAAAATCCTATCCAAGTGACAAATAAATTGCACTGTCCTCTTCTCAAATAACACTGCCTCATCTAATGTCAGGAACAATGGATTCGCTTGTTTTCATTGCCGGATGTGTGTTATTTACTCAACCGCGTTTGCGTGAGTGGATCGCAACAACGGAAAATCCATAAATCATCGAACTTCTCCTCTTGCTGTCCGCCCGTAAAAATATTATTTATTCCGCAGCTATCTTCCTGCATTATAATCCATTTATATTTGCGTCAGTGAATATATATAATGTTCTGTTCCTTGGCGCAATGGTAAGCGCGAAAGTGATCAAAGGGACGCGAGATTACAGGTCACGGGGATACTGAGCACGAACGTCGGTTTTCTATTTCGCGATAGTCTTACGGGTGTTTTCGATTTCGCGCTTCCTTTGATTCCGTTTGAGCTCGACGCGACTTTTGGCTTGGTTCAGCACAAAATCGCCAATGTCGCTTCTCGGTCAACGCGTCTTCAGACGCTTTGAGGGGAAAGCTAGCGTCGAGCCTTTGGCTACTTGTTTCTGCCACTTTGACGTTCAATTTGGGTGGTGAAACTTGTATTTCCACTAGACACTCGGAAATGCTCGCTGTTTTATGCAGGTGAATGGCCACCTCAAATACGGGACATGTTACATTGATCGCTAAATATCTCCTGACTGTTACATTATTTTTGGTAATGTTTAGTTTTAAGAAACAGCTATTACAGTACTGATTTATTGGAAACTTCTGAGATCTTTTACTATGTCCGTTACCAGCTCAATGGTTTTAACATACTTTGCTGTTTGTTAAATTACTTACAGCATTCTTTACTTTTATGAAACAGGTGTCTGTAGTTATGAGGTTTATTACGAAAGTATCTGAGAACTTTTTAATGCGTTTATTTCCAGCTCAGTGGTTTTAATGTACTTCTTGTTCGTTAAATTATCTTCGATAATCTTTAGGTTCACGAAAATATGTTAAACGACTGAGCTGTTAACGAACATGTTAAAAAATTTCAGAAGTATCAAATAAACCTAATAAATATAAAGAGCTCAAATCCATTGATTATTGTTATGAATCTAAGTTACTGCACCTTATCAATTCACCATCCCACAAGACGACGATAATTCATCCGGGTTCACGCTTTTGTCCAGGTAGTGTATACAGAGAAGGACCTTATCGTGCCGCGACTTAAACTACTAAACGATGAAGGTCTCGAAGTTACAGCATCGAAATCATAACGGTTCACAGGTGTGCCTGTAATCATGACCAAACAGTCTAACGTTTGCCAGGAGACCTATACCGGCAGGAATAGATTCCCTCCAGCAGCTGTGATTACTTGTGCCACCCTATTACACCCTCGGCTGGCCCGCCCCTAACGTCCTCCCCCTATTCCGATCCCTTTCATTAAGCCCGACTAATTACGTGGGATTCCGTAGAGCCTACACAATTAATCGCGGAGAGGCCCCCGCGCGTTTTACGAGCATTTCACGATCAAGCGATAACCTAATACGCCGTGCCCGAACGAAATCCGGTCGTTTACCGTGAACCGTTCCCGGAAGCGGAGGGAAAAAAAGTTTCACGCGAAACACATTCTAACGAACAGCTTACGCGCGCGGGGCTTGCCATTTCCGTCGGTTAATACTTGTCTCCACGGACGGGGAGCAACTTTCCGCCGCGGGGGATTTTGCGAAAAAAACTTTCTCCACCTGGGCGGCAAAAAAGTATTACACAGTGGACGGGATTTCGAACGAGGCGTGATTAAAGTGACGAGCTTTCATTTGTCAGACGAGAATTACGAGGAGGAACGGAAAGGAACATTGACCGGTGGATGGCAAAAACAGACAGGAACAATCGGATCGGTGATTAGTGGATCGTGAATGGTTATACAAACTGAAAAATTCATTGGGTAATTCATGGAAATGATAATTAAGTAGAAATCAGTTTCTTCTATTGATATTTGGTACAGTAAAATCACAATAGTTGTTTGTATTTGAGGATTTAGAGGCGAGCAGTCCTAGGAACGAGTAACTATCAAGAGACGACAGGATGTTAACCGACCATTTATTAGCTACAGAAGGCGACAGAGAGTGAGGTGCGATGACAGAGAGCGCGCAGTTATCGCAACTTTACTGATTTCTCAGTCAGTTGCATCTGGTATAAACACACGAACATTCTAGGTGATAAGTAGAGGGGCTTCACCAAAATTCAGAAATTTGTGGACTAATTCTACATTCTAGTAACTACAGGTGTTAATTTTGTGTATTCTCTGAAGACCTCGATGTAGCTGAGAATTGAATGACAGTTTCGTCAAATTCGATACTCACTTCTCAGTTCCAAGATTTCGAATGCACTTCCCTTCAATCATCCTCTGTTCCACGTCGACTTAGTGTTACATTCCCCGTTATAACGTTCGTACCTACTACACTGTTCATGCGAGGAACGGGTTTCCAATCTGTATTCCGTGTGGACACAATTTCCAGTTATCAGCCAAGAAGCAACCGCTCTGATTGTGCTCGAGGTCAAGGAATGTCTGCGCAGCCATGGGGACGGAAGCGTGGACAATAGAAGTCGATTCCGAGGGAAACGTATATCCCTGACGCCGGGCAACCGTCGTCGTTCGAACATCGATCCAAATAATTTACGATCGATCGAGGCCTCCGTTCCCCGTTCCAGGCCCCGTTCTCCCGGCCACTGTGCCGCCGGAAGAAAATTGTTTCCCCGTGGCCGATTCTCTGCCACGATCGTTCGTCGGCTGTATAAACATTACAACGACCACCGCCTGCCATGATTTCCTTCGGGTGACGCGATAACACTGCAGAAATTTACAGACGGAATTAGTCCGGGGACGGATTAAACTGGCCACCGAGTCTGGGACGAGTCGGAGTTGATGTAAATACGAGGGAGAATCGAGCCGACCGAGTATCAAATTACCGGGAACGGTGTCGAGAGGACATTACGGTCATGTTTTAATCGCGCCGTCGTGACCAGTTTCGTTTACAACAATTTTTCATCATTCGGAGCGGATGCTAATCAGAAAATCATTAAGGTAAGTGGATATTACGCAGTGGAAGATGAAAATTGAAATGGACACTCGGAAGGTCGTTGGTGTTTCATTTAACACGCTAACTGCCACAGTGAAAAAGGCCGCACGTGGTCAGACACACTTTATTTCGTTATCAAGCAAGAAAACCGTCGAAACTACATGTATTCGATTAATAGAAGCTGTGGGTCTTGTTTTAATTTGCACTGCAACATTAATTGTACTCAGAACATTTATAACAGTGTTTAAATAAACAAGTACCTTTGTAATGTACGTGCCACCTATGTTTGGATAACGTGGGAGTCATAGTGTTAAACGAGATGGCGGGAAAATATTAGTTCGTATAAGGAGAAATGACATTTTAGAAATATATTCGTGGTTGATGGGGGATCTGTTTGAGATAACTATAATTTTAACTTCTCTGTGGAATAGGAATTAAAGAACTTGATCCAGACTGATTTTTACAGTCATGATCAAGTCATATCTATAGAATTGCAATAATAACAAAATGGGATTTTGAAACGTTCAGTTCACTGTTATTATAATTTTCATTAGCCAAACGTACTAAAATTCACCTGTGTACGCACTCCGGTGTAATCCCCTGCGTACCATCGCTGCTAATCGGAGACTGGATATAACGGAAGGAGGGATCAAAATTCAGACTTTCGTCGTGAACGAGTTTCGTTTAAGTACGCCCGTGGGTAAACGGAAAGAGATTAATCCATGGAGGAAAAAGGGTAACAATTTAGCGAGCGTGCTTTTAAGTGGGCACCTTTGATCGAACGTTTGCTCTCCTGGTCGGAGCCATGGGGGCTGAAAATAAAATTATACGGTTAACGCCCCGCGGAATTTCGAGTGTACGGCTTCGTCTTTCGCGCGAAAGACACGCCCTGCTCGTTCGAAGGCGAACACGCGTTAATCGAGACGTCGACGAGGAAATTTTCTGGGAAATTGCTCGATCCTCGACGCGCCTCTCGATCGTTCGCGAGGGTTGGTGGGAGGATTGACGAATGGACGTTGGGCGTAATTGTGCGAGCAGGAATACTTCGGATTTAAATCGTTCGATCCATTCTGTCATCTCTTCTATTTCCTCCGGGAAGCAGTTCTGCTCGCGCTAACCTTTAATGAGACCATCTGGGACTGGAAAATTATAAACGCGGGGAATATCACTTTGTGCTTTTATCGATCACGATCGATACACTCTTTGACGCGAAATCATTTTCTATCTCGAGTATTTGAATAACGGCTTGCATTCACCTGGAACCGCCGGTAGAAGTTTTGAATTAGAAAGTATCATGAAATATGTTCTGCAACGACATTTGAAAGACGGTGAGATATAAGTAACGGAATAAGTGAAAGTTGTGTGTAGTATTTGAACGTATGACGAAGAATTGAGGGAACATTAGTGTCTCAGTTTCACACTTTGACTGCCACGTCACCCAAATATGGGTGACATGTACATTGCGAGAAGGCTGGATCATTTAAATACCGTCATAAAATTTTGCGTAAAATTAATATTGTAGTATTTACGTATTAAATTTGAATTTTAAATGATAATTTAGTGAATATTTGTCACATGAAAATTAAATTTTTTAATATCTATACTTTTACCTTCTATAAATTGGGAATATTTACTGAATTAAATTGTAACGAAGAAATACAGACTTCACCAGTGAATAAACAATATTAAGTAAATCAACATTTCGTACGGCCTTTTCTACCCTAGAAGTTAAGGATGGATCTCAAAATCGTTTGTTGCAAACTGTCAAACTGATCTGAATGCAAGTTATAACTGAAAGAAGATGAAAAATTCCCTTAACTCTAGAATTACCAACGATGCCCGTACATGTATTCCTATCAGATCAGAGAAATGACAACTTTTTATTATCACAATACTACCAGCCCGAATAAATAGAATTCAAAAAAATGTTTTTTTGAACCGCTGCAATCTTAATCAACCGTAACGTATTTCTGTATATTCCGAAATTCAGAGACCTTCTGAGTTACTCTATCCGCCATGACTCACCGCCTATAAAGTCAGAGTAAATTGGTCAAATCCTTTCTGTGTACCAGTTCAATTCCATCTCCACATGAGATACGCGATTTTTAACAAATCGTCGTCCCCCAACATCGCGATGAAATCCCATCGTAATATTTGATCTATGCGGCTTCTGTTCGCTTTACGAAAGCTTGTAATGTTGGCGGTGTCAGTGAAGATATCAGTGTGATTCGTCGCTGGAAGTATTTCATTAGCGACTCCTTTATCGCGGACGTTTCGTTGCACCGCGTTGCAATTCTCCTTTCCTGGGTTTCCCTCTCGCCCTTTTGTCAGGTTTCGCTCCCGAGAGAATTAATTACCCTGTGATCTTTTGAAAAATGATCCAAGCCACGCACGCACGCTTGGACACATTGGTATTAGACACGGACACGAGGACCGTACCAGAATTAACACTTCTCGAGATTGCGTTTCTTTCGCCCGTGTGTAATATCACGCTGGATACGAGCACGTGCGGACGTCATAAAAGAACCATCTTGTAATCGATCATGGGCAACCGGCGGACTCGTGGAAATTGACGTCCGATCTTAGCGAATTTTTTTACGATGTTCCTTTACTTTTCCTTTGTTTTGCTTTATTAAAACGGTCGCATAAAAAATTGTGTTCATTTCGAGCCACGAAAGATTGGTTTGTGTCAAAAAAAAAAAGGAACGAACGTGGTCTCCGTGAAACGTATGCATAAAGATGGCCAAGTAGAAAAAGGAAATATATTCCGAGATCGCATCGGTGAAGGGGGTTGTATAAAATGAAAAGTCTGTCCGCGTAAAATCTGTCCCGGCTGCTCGACTAAACTGGATAAAAAGAGTGGCCGTTGGAAAGAATTCTACTGGGGCGAGTATTCGTAGAACGGTCGCATTTCCAGTAACTGTAACTCAGGTTTTTAGTGCAATAGATACATAAAGATTTCCTTTGTTTCCTTTTTTCGACATTTGAAAACCGTGTACTTTTGTTGAGGTTTACGTATGCTAAAGCAGTAATGTTATTCACTAAAAAGATAAAAATTTCTGTTAAATTGACTAGAAATGTTGGAAATAAGCGACTACAAAGTGTAAGGATGTGCTCAATAAAAGACTATGCTTATGTCTGGCGACATTCATGCTGGTTCTACTTAAACGAGTCGTTCCTAGTAGAACAAACCCGTACTAGTTAGACATCGACTTCGCTAGTTCTCAGGTTTTTTACTTCAAGTTTTCCAACACGAAGTTGTCCACCAGAAACTCCTTCGACGCTCATAAAATCAGAACAGAGTACAAAAGTGTGACTTAAGGTACTTGCCTGAGGTACGTTCCCCTAAATGAGCCGAGTCATCGATTTAGGACAGTATGTACCTTCAATAAAAAGGATTTGCTCGTTAACGAACCTTGGTCCCCGTGTTATCGCTTTAATTGATGACCGACAGGCAAAGCTATCAATTAAAAAGTCCCGTACTTACGGGTGTCGATAATTTATGAAACTTTTCGCTCGAACCGAACTTTCTGGGTCACGTTCTAACGGATACGATTTTCCCTGCCGCAATCAGGTCGAATTACCGTGACACCGAGGAATGGCGGATTCATGGCTCTTTACGTTGATTTCAGGAAAATATGACGTCCTACATTTTACATCCGCGAGAGAGATCTATATCCCTCAATTACGCGTTCGGGATCTTGAACACGTGGTAGTTAATGCCTGCAAATCGAACGGATGGATATTCTTTTCTGATTGAGGGGGAAACGAATTTATCAGAACCGCCCCCGTGAAAGGGAATTCGGTAATATCGGCCACCATTGAGTAATAGCTCGGCCTTTCAATATATTTCACGGATTAACGCAGCTTCTCGTAAAAAGAATCGTCAGTCATCAACAATTCCTGGGAGAAATTTATGAACGGCACGAATAACCGGAAGCTCGATATATATTTCTTTATCGAATTCAGTTTTCCTGTACAAGCTACTTCGCATTTATGATGCATTCACGCATTTAAGGGAGTGGATTTACATATGAACTCACACGTAAACTGGAATTGGACGAAGTATGTTTTGGAGGTATTGGCAAATCTTTTTCAGGGAAATGATTGGAATCGTGCAGTATAGTAACTCACAATAACTTTCATGTTAACATACAACGTATACTCCTGAAGCAAAAATACTTTCTCTGGAGTATACTGAAACATACAATGTACTTATAATAAATAAAAACATTTGATCATTTTGTGAAAAATTCAATTCGATCCAAGCCACAAAATTATGTTAATAAAATATCCAGCTATTGGAACATTCAGTCTTTACCAAACTAAGTAAGAAACTAATCTGCCTTGAGAAAGTGCAACGATTAATTTATAAGAACTGACTGGTACGCTACGTGCTTCTGCAGTTGAACAGTTTGCGGTGGAGAAATCGAAATTGCACGATCGAAAATAATCGATTAACGCGGACATTGAAAAACAGACGACCTGTTCCCAGCAATTTTTAGCCAAGCCACGTTATTCGTCCTGGCCTCCGTGAACTTGACTGATGCGCTCGACATCGCCGGGAAGAACGGTTTCCGTCGCGCGATGCCATTTCTTCCTTCCAACGTTGCACGAGAGAACGATCGGGAACCTATCGGTTAGCATCTAAGTGCAAATGAAAAATGGACACTCTAGCCAGCTAAGGTCGATCCGTTACCTTTATATATCGCCCCACTGGCTTTCAGCGGTGTCACGAGTCGAAAGTGAATTTCGATATGCTAAATTTACGAGCAGCTCGCTGCCAAAGTTTTTTGCTAATCAGTTCACCCGTCACCAGGCGAAAGAAAACTCCAACAAACTTTTTTACATGATTAATGAAGGCAAACGCCGATATACACAACAAATTACGCAACTTGTCCACGGTTTTTCCTAATTTTATTGAAAAATCCCTGTTACGCTCGAGAGGAATCTGACTGATATTTCTCGGGGTGCCCTACCAGCCGAAAGTTCGAAACTACCTCTTTCATTTAACTGAAATAATACTGCTGGACAAATTTTGCTCATGATTTGGGATTAGTAGTTTCTACAGGGATTACCGAAACTCAGAAGCCTTAACTCCTTTTAATGGATATGATCACTCGAAACTTACTTGGACTTGTTTAGTTGACTGTAAATTTGCGAACTTGAAAACTTTGCATTTCAGTTGACATTAAAAGGTAATGGCACAACCTGACAGAAGCGAAATGTTCCCTGAAATATTAATCAGGAATGTAGAATAACAGTCTTTGAGGTAGGACTTCGTTACGAGAAAAAATAATATCATGTCTGACCCAGTACGCGCTCTTTCTACTTACAAGGAAAATTTTCCATAATACAGTTTAGCCTGTGTTCTATTAATTTTATACTCTACAAACCTTTATTATTCATTGTATTAATGTGAAGAAAAAATTATAGTTACAATATTATTTATGATAACACAAGTAGAAATAACCAATAATGGTCAGACACGTGAGTTAAATATTCAAATAACCATTCTATACTGAACGATCACATTTCTTGCCCAGCGTCCAATTAGACGACACCATGTATCTAATTACAATAATAAAAAATTGATCTGATCGTAGGAAAGTGCAATCATGCATAGAGTTTCATCCGGAATGGCTCACCCGTGTCACGTTCGCGTCGGACGGGCAGTTTACGAGAAGCATAAAGCCGGGCGCGTTCGGGAAAAAGGCATAAAACTAATACACATCGCGATGCAGATGATAAACTCATTTGAATCTGAAGAGATCTATACGTATGCAAATGCGGTGGAACCACTCAAATATTTATGCGCATACACTTCGCCCGAGTGCATCGACTATTTTGATGATAATTCCGTTTACGTACGCCCGTACGTTCGTACGAGAACACGTATTATTCCGTTTTCCCACGGAGCGAGCCACTTTTATCGGGGCTCGCATTAAAGTGCACGCGTCTCGCCGATCGACATCTTCAGCCTCGTTTAAACGACGCCCCCAAAAGAACCTTCCCCGAACACATTAGCGTTCGAATGACGTCTTCGGGCCTGTTCGAGTAGAATCAGCTTATGATAGAAATTCCTTTCTGTTGAGCGCCGCTTTTTGTCGAGCAGTCAATTTTACTGCATAGGTTAGGATGCTCTGTCACTTTAAGACTCTTAATGAGTCCAGGCTACCTGCTGAAACATTTCTTATTATCATACATAAAATAACGAAAATATAAATGTCAATTTTTAAATTTCATGACTAATGCACAATACAGTAAATCTTCGATTAACGCTCGAAACTCGGGACCACTTTGGGGCTGTTACCGCAGAGGGACACGATTTCTGCACTTTCTGAATTGTGTGTCCCTTCATGAACTGAATTTCGGGCCGACCCTCTAGTGTGGAACCCTCTAGTGGTCCAGATAAAGCAGAAGTATTTATCGTAGAGACTCTTCCGCGCAGTTATCGAGACTTTACTTTATAAATATATATTCTGCCATATATAGGCACCGTTGTAAACGGTTTAAGTCACCATAACTCTAATGCAGATCACGAGACAGCGAAAGTGTCGAGAATATCGTCTAACATCCCAGAGACACCTGTGCACGAGCGGCAGTGAACGATAGAAACCACGACTGTTCTACGAACTTCACTTAATAGATTCCTAGCCCTGGGGCTTCCTGTGCTGTATTTAACCGCCGTTGTTTCACCAGGCCGCGGAGGGGCGGGGGGGATCGGCCGTTTAACGCCTGGACATAACTATATATCGCGGCGAACGAAATATGCTCTATTGCAGGCACACAATACCGGGGCTCGGTTATATCTCGGTTACGCGCGCGTCTTCTACCCGCGAAAACCATTATACCCGGGGCGAACGGAGCACGGTATATGCAGAGGCTGCCGGGAATTATGAATGGCTCGTGTACGAGTGGATGGGCCAGTAGGGGCACGGAAGACACTGGGCGTATTTTCCGACTCGGCTACGTCACCTCGAAAGCGGGTCGGCGGTTTCGTTCTGGTTTGTGTGTGTTGGACGTCGAGGGTTCGGGCTCACGGACATTTATATACGAGCCTCATAAGTTATACTTGTCATATTGGTATTTCGGCAACGTTGCGCGTTGAAACCTTGCGTGGATTTCATATTCGTAAGGTCTTGGGAAGAATGAACCCTGAGATTTACCCCTTAAGTGGAAGGGGGTCTATCTGCCGCGACAAGTCGATCGTATATGTGTCTTTATACTTCTGTACACGATTTCACATCACAAGAATGACCGTCATATCACTTTCCTTTAATAATATTATTAAAAGTAAAATACTGACTTGTTTTTTTATTGAGTTGAAAAATTGGAACGTGGGTCAGCTTTTTATGAAGGTACTTCACAGTGCTGGGTGTTAAAAATACAAAGTTGGGCTCCATATGTGCTCTACGCTTCCATCTACGAAAAACCACTTGCATCACAGTATGTTCGCCTGGAAACCATTCAATTTTTGTTTGAAGTATTTTATAGTATCATTAACAGTTTCCAAGATATTGGAGTTGATCAGTTTCAATTGCCATGTACAGTGGACATCGAATTAGTTCTGATGTATATTACAGTTTCTTTCATACTAGTTAATCTCAAATGTGATATATATTTAACATGAATGACTTGCGAAATCTAGAAACAAATATTTGATAGTAAGATGAACGAGGAAGCACAATAGAGACGTATTATCCTGGTCGTTAAGAAAATAATGATTCTCCATTTTCGAAAACATTCAAAGGAAGCCTTGACATATTTATACAATCGACAGGATGTCCGGAAGCGCGGCTTGATTTTACATCGTTTTTACGGTCCTCGGTTCCTCTCGAAAACAACAGCTTCGGCACGTCCGGATCGTAACTCCGGCTTGCCTGAATTTTTAAATACTGACCCACTGGAAAATCCCTGACTCGTGATCCTGTAAATGTCGGTACACGTTCGCTCTGCTTCCCGGAACTCGATCCCCTATGCGTGGCGCGTACGCCGTACTGACGTCGATGCCCAACTGCCGTTGAATTTCGCACGGACGTAGGTAGTGTATCACGAGTGGACGCACGTTACACCGCCATAAATCTTCGAATCCGCCGGGACGAGTTCCAAGAGTGACGGTTTTGCGACGGATTCTTTAAAGCTCGTTTAACTTTTAACCCGGATCGAGGGAACGGTTGAACGCTTTCCGTGGAAACGAGCGCTCGTCTCACCAAACGTTTACTCACTCCACTTGCCGCGGTTTTATAATCCTATTACAGTAAAAACTTCCCTTTTATAATTAGCCACTTCATAGTGAAATTAAATGACAATTTTATAGAAAAAATTCCAATACGATTTCATTTAACCTAATTAAGAAATTCTTCCCATGTTGAATAAAATCGTTAACTTTCATGCTCAATGCATACACGTATGTACTATGATATTTTTGTACGTTTGCTGACTTTATTATGCAGTGTGATATACATCCAGATTGTAAGCGTAACTCACAATTTAATAACGTTTCAATAGAGCATGCGGCTGTCGAGTATTTCTGATATTCGGTACAGTAAATCGACGATGACTCTCGGTACTTAACAATAAATATTTCATAACGTAACGGCCATATGCGGCTGAAACAAATAGCATTGGCTTCAGAATTCCGAGCTCTATCACTGTGCTCAACCTCATTAAAAAGTCAATGTTACACGTGGGAATCTCTCCTTGACAGTGCCGAGGAGCATTCGAACACTCATCGAGTCTTTACTGTATATACCTTCTATCGTGACAGATTTCGACCACCACTGCTTCCTACGTATCTTTTAAAACGAAAACACTGATCTAGAGCAACAAACATAAATTAAAGAAATGATATGGCAACTGCTAAATAATTAATAATAATCAAACATAGTAAACAAGAACAAAGAAACAGTACGACTGCAATAGTCGTCAACTTCAAGTACCCGTAACAAATTTTTCAGTTCAACAGAACAACTACGTCGCGATCGTCTTCCCCGAGTCTCGTCCGCGTCAAATACAAGAGATCCCGAAACACAAATGTCACGGAAACCGCATCTATTTATAACCAGCCTCCAGAAGCCGTCTAAATGTGCCCCTTTAAAATTCCGCCGTAAGAATAATGCGAAAAGGAAGCCCGGGGCGACGGTTCGCGGACAAAAGATGGTTCGTGTTTCAGCTCGTTCGCCCCCCCTCTCTATCAAGGCCAAACGATCCCCGTGATCTCTATTCCGCGAAGAAAAGTGGCCCGGCCACCGGCCAGCCACGACATTAATATTCATGCACCAGGCAGCACGACCGATGGTATAACTGGGGAGGTGTGTGTGTACACAGCTCGAATCAAAACTGGCCCGAGTTTGCTAAGTAATAAGCATGCATGCGATGAAGTGATCTGTGTTATTAACATAGACCTTGCCCCAGCCCGTGCGATCCATCGTGTTATTCCACTCCGTGAAACGGCCGAGCGTGGTGAGGCTAGCTTCGATTCGATAGGGATCAGAGGGGGTCTGGCGCGGCGGGAAGGGGTTGAAATTGCTCGTGGTCACGACAGCACACTCTCGGACGGGTACCTTACGCCCTTCCAACACCAGCTCCCCTCCGACACTATTTTCCATCGAGCTTTCTCTTTTTCATGTCTCCGTTTCACCTGTCCTTCCCAATCCTCTTCCACGCGAATTCAACGCGTGCACAGAACGCCTCACGTACGGACACTTTACCAAAATTGCAATAACGCCGCGGATTCCGTTTTGATCCGAGCCGATAATACAGGTGGGTTCGATGACCAGGTAGATTGCTCGTAGATTTCACGTAGATCATTGAACCATCGAGGAACGTGGAGAACGCGGAAGTCGTCGGCTAGAACAAATTACAGACGAGGGGAAGGGGTTTGCGCGAGTAATCTCCTCGAGCGCGTCGTTTAACGCTCTCGTTCGCCGTGAAATGGGCAGGAATCATGCGGTCTTTCAGTCTAATAAATCAACGATCCTACCGGGAGCAAGTTGGTTGGTAATAAAGGCGTATGGGAGAGTCGTGATTCGAACCGGTTAAGTTTGATCGGCTAGGAATGGGCGGGTTTATTTCTCTGGTTGATCGGTAAGTCTCTGCGTTCCAATCACCTGTGGCTAATCAGACGAGCTATTCTGTCGAATAAAAATTTAAATTCTGTCCAGTATAATGCTGATCGATTTTGACTGATTAAATGTCGTTACAACGAAGCGATTTTGGTAATCTTTTGTCCACATCGATGACCGATGTGTTCCGTGAAATTTCAATTAAACTCCACGTCCTGATAGGAGGACGTCTACCTTCATCCCTGGTAGGCGGTACCGTGGACGTTATAAATACATCAGTAAAAGCGGAAATGTGTCGACCTACATATAAATTCACGAAAAGATTTACGATGACGCCAGCTCCGAACCGCGGGAGAGGGCGGCGGCGTGTAGATAGCGGGAAAAACGGACCGTGCAGCTGGTTCCCCGCCGTGTCTCGAAAAATGTAATAATAACGGGAACGACTTCTGCCTCGAAGCGAAACTCTAGCCGGCCGAACCGACGTGACCGGGAAACAGAAATTAATGTATCGCTAAGAGGCGGGCGCACGGAACGCTCTGACGTTTGACAGCTAAATTGGGTACCTCTGTCCTTCGAATACATGAAAAGAAACACATATACAGGGTAGGCAGAATTACTCGGTTCATCTGGAATGCCTCCGTTGATTTTTCGAGGTGTGGAAGAACTATTTCGCAAAAATTTTATAGTTCAAAGGGTTCAATGACATGCTAGTAATCATATTTTCTTGTGAAAATTAAGGTGACCTTGAAATCTCCGAAAGCTCTCCACCTACAAAACAATTGTTACTGGCATGTTATGGCCCCCACAATACCATACAATGTTTGTAAATATAGTTTTTCTATATCTCAAAAAATAATGGAAGTATTCCAGGTCAACAGAGCTATCGGTACACCTTGTACACTGTCTTGAAGTACCATACAGAATTTCTCAAAATGGAGCACTAGTTTCTAGCTTCTGATAAATGTCATTCATTACCTTTCATTAATTGCAAGAGTGGTTATTATGTTGACGGTACAGTTCTGTTATTAAGAACTTTGCAGAGATGTATTCTTTCGTAATGGACGTACATAGGCATGCAAAATCGGAACAAACAATCTCTTTTACAGATTAATAATTCATTTCGAGATAAACTGCAAGATCATGCACACCGCGTGAAAATGCAATGGCTACTTAATCCTCGATTTTTAATAACCTACGCAAATTGGATGAGGAATTACGCGAGCAGAAACTAGGACCGTCAACGGGGTAACGATTAAACGACGACAGTATGGAGAACGACCGACAATGGAGGAAATTGCGAAGGAAAGTTTCTGCTTCTTATTATCCCTACTTCGTCGGGCTCTCGACATTCTTTGCGTAATTAATTTATTCGTTCTGGCCGGGGATACGGTCGTTCCCCGCCCACCCTGGTCCGTGGTGGAAGTTCAAAGAGAAATTAAAATCCTTTCGGCGCCGCGAGCTACTGCCACGCATAGATACTCCTCGGATGGAGAACGTCTTTTCCGGTAAAGAATTTAAAAATTTCTGCAAACTCATGATCCACGTAACCGTAAAAGCTCAGAACTGCCAGAGGACCGATAAAAGCGAATTACCAATCAGCGTTAGCTCGCGAACAAGAGCGCGTTCAGGTGCTCCTCCGGGGATCACCGCCGCGGAACTTTCCTCGCGAATAAGAGCCAGAATAAAACGAATATTCGAAACCGCCCGCGGAGGCAGAGATCACCAAGCGTTTGCAAACCTGATCCTCCGTCGATCGTACGCCATCCCCATTAAATCGACCCTGTAATCGGACGCTGAACTACCCTACGATTTTCCGAAAGATTGAACCCCGTGAAAACAGTCGCAGGAACGGCTGAATCTTCGCGGACCCTCTGTGGACATTCCACGATATTATTCGCTAAGAAGGGACCAGAGGTAACTGCGGCATTGAGTGCATTTTAGATACAGAAAGTTTGAAATTATGAGATATCTGAAGTAGGAGAATATCTCCAAAGCAGTAAAAGTAGTAGTAGAAGATGTCTAAAGTAGTAAAAGTACAAGAATATGAAGTTGGTGGATATAAAATGTTTATTTTATGCCCTAGTAATGTACCAGAAGTCATAACACGTTGGCTTTTGAGTGTTTCGTACATCTTTATACTACGTTAAGGAAAATGTATACTTCTTCAACCTGACACATTGGAAATTGATATAAAGACTACTGAAAGTACGCGAAGTGAAATTTTATTTAATTAAACGGTGATCTATAGATTTATATTTTGAAAATCATGGTAGGAAAAATTAGTTTACTGAAACGTGAAAGTTTCTTTACCTATACAGAATCCATTCTTTGTGGCAGTGTTTTCATTCTTTCCAAAATTATACCGAAACTAAGAAGTTGCTGAGGCAACTCCGCAGAATCTCCTATCAGAATTCTTACTGTTTACTAAACTAACGGAAACGAAGTTATTAACGATACAAGGGTAAAAATTTAATGGTCACTGGAAATCATTCTGGAGTTTTATAAACGTTGGGACCGAATACAACGAAAAACCGCACGGTTCACGATTCATTTTTCGTCGATGTCTCTTATATAACAGCTTTCCAATAAACCTCAACTGTTTTCCCGAAGAATGGAGAAACTCCGGAGTTCAATGCGGCGGCAGATTAAAGTGCTTCGATCGTGAAACGACACTGGGCGACAGGATCGTCGTGACGCATTTACAGGGGCACACGCGCCTCGCTAAACCGTTTAATGCGAAACTTGCGAACGATCGTTTAAGTGGTCGACGAGGAATTTTAGTACGCTGCATCGCGTTAATATCCAGTCCCCGACGTCTTGATTTTATTATCTTGATGGAGTCTCGAACGGGTGCGCGGCTGGTCAGCGTGCCGCTAGTATTACCCCTTCGAACGCATTTACGTCATGGATCGTCACCCGAGAGGGAAACGATGTGAAAGCAACTGTATCGATCAGATGTAAATTCCAGTATTCCATAAAGAAACGAGTGAGAAATTCAAAATTTGATTAGTACCTTTTATAAAAATTTTTGAATATGGAATCATCTGTATCGATCAGATGTAAATTTCAGTATTCTAAAAAGTATTGAGTGAGGAATTCCAAATTTGTTTAATACCTTTTTTAGAAATGTTTGAATATGGAAATGGTAGTTTATTTTTTTCGCCTGCATTTACGTCATAGATCGCCATCCGGGAGGGGAATGTTGCGAAAACAACTGTATCGATCAGATATAAATTTCAGTATTATTTAAACAATACAGTGAGAAATTCCGAATTTGTTTAGTGTCGTTTTTTTTAGAAATTTTGTAGTATGGAAATAATACTTTATTTTCTGGTTCAAGAAAACAATTTGAGAGCAAAGAAATTCAGAAGAAATTCTACTTTCACGTCCTCTATAAGGCTAAAATGAAAGTCGAGTTCGTTTTAAATTCAATAGAACTGGGACCTTACTAATAGGAAACTATCAAGAAAAAGCGTTATCAACCGGAAAGTAATTTTAACTTTCCAAGGGAACTATCCTGACATAGAAGACATGTTTCTCATGCAGAAATTTTGAAAACTAAATCAAAAAGAACGGATACAATGTTCAATTAATGTTACTCCGATATTCGCGCCGGAAATTATTCACGCATCCCTTGTTCAGTTCCCGCTCGTTTATTCATTAGCGAATTGCAAACAGTGATTAAGGAATCATTACATTATTAGGATAATCCGTTATATTCTCCAAATAAATTAAGCACGTAATTAATTATTGACTCTTTCGCTGGGAATCGAATTCCGTTTGAACAAGCGTCTCGTTTTGTTAACATCGATGCCTCGTTATCGGGAATTCATCCAGGTCTAATTTAATAATCCGGCAGATGCGTTTTCCATTCGAAGGCTCGATCCAGCTTTACCAGCCTCGGGATCTTTCCCGAAACTACGTCACAATTGCTTCCTGACAGGCCAATTTTGTCTACACGCTATCTCGAAATCCGTAACTACTTCGATTAATCCGCCCGCTAATATTACAACGTTTCACGGATGGAAGCTAAACGATTCATTCTCGGGGCTCGTTAGACCCAATATCAGTCGCGTGGAATAATTCATGCAGCCCTCCCACAAATTACACGCAGCCTCGACCACGTGGAAGGTTAATTGATACAAAACGAAAGGAAATAGCACGTGTACGACTGTGCTCTACTCAGTTCACGCAGGTCAAAGCTTACAAATCCGTTCCACCCTCCCGTTTGATGGTCGCCACGGCAAAGCCTCGTGACACGCAAAATATCTCCGTCACGTGTGACGCCATCCGAAAACGTCGATGGAACGTCGCGTGACCGTCACGTATCGTGACGAATAAAAAGAAGAAAAAAAAAAGAAACCGAATGCCATCGAAATCCTAAACGGGCAGTCCAAGTTAAAAACGTTCCGTGACGGCCAGCTGGGCTCGTTAATTCGCGCGAAGAGGTCTTTACACGCGCTGTTTAACACCGGCGTTCCGACGCGCACGCGAACGATACGCCAATTGATCGCCTCCCTCTGGTAACACGGTCGCGTAACGTACGAGAAATCTCGATCCAGATCGACTAAAAAGGGTCGAAAAGTTCTCTCGTCGATCGAGGCTCAGGGGCGAGGTCGTACCCAGCTAGCAATTTCGTATAAAAACCGGTCGCGCGAATAAATCGTTCCTGCCGGAATTTTCGTCGTGCCGCGATTTCGAGTGGCCCCGGATAAAACGTCTCCTCTCCCACGCTAAGAACGGCCGCGACGGCTAGAATACGAATAACACGGGCGCGCCCCCGAAATTCGACGTTTACGACGTTTTTACGACCCTTCAATCCGAATTTTCCCCCCCACCGTGGTGGGCTGGAGGCGCCGCCGCGAGAGCTACTCGACGACGTATATATACGCACACACACACATACTCTACGCCTCTGCCGTCACAATCATAGAATTATTATCTACGTTTCCCACGGGGAAACGTATTATTTGTTATTGGCGGGAATATCATTATTCCAGCGACACCCTGTATATTCTCGTGGCGTTCGCCATTCAATTTTTTTTTCCATATTGTGGATATTATCGTTACCGTTACGGTATAATAGGGCGGGGGTGGCGGTAGTAAATGAAAAACGTATTTCCGTTTTTCAACGGGGCTCCGAGGGGTGGTTACATAAATCCTCCGTGTGTCCGTGCATTAAAGCGACGAAAAAGACGGTAAAAGTGTTTAAAAATAAATGCAGCGAGAGGTCCGGTATTCCCCGTAACGTAACGTAAATTTCGAGCCGGTCGATACACGGTTCGCGGACAGAGGGAAAAGACAAAAGGATACCGTTCAAAAAGGAGAAATAGAAGCAGGATCGTGCGAATTATTCTGTAATGAAGCGGCATAAGTCCATTGGGAAATTTTATTACGCCGCTTGAGATTGGAATTTATTCGCGTACCTAAACGTAATGTTTGTTAAATAAATATTGGCACACCAGTAAAATGGCTACGATTGTTTCATAGACAAGCACTGTGATTCGATGAAGACGTCACGGAACGGAAATTAACATGGAACTAGTAGGCTGATGTACGGGAGGTTTCGAAGAACCTAACAACATTATTTGTTTATTTGTTTTTTGTAGAAGCTAATGGTACCATCTATCAGAACATTTTTCCGAAATTGACGTTATTCTGTATAATGAAGTTCCTTCACAGGTCTAACGATAATAAAGGCAGATGCAGGTAAATTTATCTTAATAATACTAATTGTAAAACAAAAACTGGTGCTGATGAAATTACGTGTCTCTAAATATTAGAGGAAGGTTGCCGAATTTTGACGATCGCCTAAGTTGGATCACTATTGTCAGTTGTCCCATGTAAGCAATTTGCACTATAGAATAAATAATATCGGTACAATACCTACTGATGATTGCATTAACTAACTTAGAATATAAGTAACACATATTGTCTACTATATACGGCGCGAATTGCTTACACATGACAAGTTACAGTAGCGATCCAACCTAGAGGATAATCCAAACTGAGCAACCTTACTAGTATCACTTGAACAAATCCGACAGATCGTTAATTTGGTCACTAATAGTCACAGATCGAGTTCTCTAAATACTTCTTCAGTACTCCTTCTTGATACTGGAAATTGGCAAACATAGAAAGAGATACTCCGTGCCTTAACGAGCTAGGTAATGATCGGAAGCCGAGATCCAATATTTGTCGAATTACGAAAGGGATACACACTGAATAAACCACGATCACGCGTAAAAGGAACGCTTGGACTAGAGGACGATTTTTTAGTCGTGTATCGGGCGGTGCACACGCCCCGGATCGGAAATGGGTCACGCGTTATCCCTGGAATCGGGATCGTCACTCGAAGAATTACTCGAACTGCTTTAATCAACTAATCTTGTTTTCTGTAATCGGTATCTTGGATTACCGGGAATCGAGGAAGGAGTGGGTTTGCTCGATGACCAGCCAAAATGAACAATTGCCAGCTTCCCGATCGACGGGACCATGGATGTCCCATCCGGCCTTCAAGTACGGTTCAGCTTTCGCGTATTTTAAATCGTATCAGCTCCGTAATTGAATTTCCGGATCGGACGTCGCAGAAAAGAGACCAGAGAGAGTCTCCTCTGCCTACCGACTCTGCGGGCGGCTTATCGATTCCCAGAACAATAAATATAACCAGGCCTTAAATTAACCATAATTAAAGCATGCCTGGGCACTTGCTCCGCAATACCGGAGGGAATAAGAGCGTTTTCCGACCGCGCGAGCCTGCGCGAGTAATACCTACCAACCAGGCTTTTAATTACTCGCGGGACCTCACTCGCGAATTCCAAAGAAGTTTGTACCTGGGAAGCAGCTTTCATTAACCGACCCCCCCCCCCGATAGCGGCCGACAACTATGCTTTTTATCGGGACAAAGGGCTCGTAATTAACTACGAAACGTTTCGGAGCTGTGCACCGCGGTTAAACGCCGAACGGATTGCGGTTACCACGCCACGCGTCTTGGAGAACAGCAAAAACGTGGAGGATTAATGTGGATTAATGGTAGGGGGATAAATTTGTGATGTCCAATTTTCACGTTTTCGCGGTGGATGACGCATCGGATTGGTGGCAACTGGAAATACTGATCTGATGAATTGTAAAGGGTTACGAAATAGAAATGTCCATATGTAATAACGTTAGAGATTTGGTGTACTGGCTAGAAATAGTGACAGACTAGGGTATGAAAAATTGTTTTTTTCAATAAAGCTGTTTTTTGATATTCCTTGCTTCTTCCCATTATCATTCATATTATCATTTTGATCGTATTTACGTCATTGATCATCACGTGTTGATATGTTGACGTGATAATAAATGTAATGACTAAGTAAAATTAGTAAATGTAAGGAATTTTCTGGAAGTCACTAGATCATTTGAACAAAGGCGAGTGTTCCTACGTGAAGGTCTTTCCACGTCACTACACGATCTGAATAATTCCTGAATCTTCGATCGTGACATATATATCAAACTCGAAAGAATACCCGCATAACTATTCTGCTATTACCTGCGTCTATGAACGAATCTATTAATAAAATATATATAAGTACGTGCAAAAATATGTCGAAACATTCTTTTCGCTGCCCTTCTTACTAGACTGCGGATTTTATGCATTTATAGCCTATAGTTATCCGCGAAATACAATGAAGGACAAAAGTTTCGTCAGATGCAACGGGTGTTCTATTTCCTTAAAGAAGAAAAACATTCCTATTTTTGTTTTTGCCTTGATGAAGAACCTTCTAAAATGTGATTCTGCATAAAAATTCGCAGTCTACTTATTACATAAAAGATGATTTGAATGATCGACTCACCAGAACGTAGACGGCAAACGGCATGACAAGCACAGCGACCAGCAGATCGGCGACCGCCAGGCTGACGATGAAGTAATTCGTGACGGTCTGCAGAGCCCTTTCCCGTACCACGGCGAGAATTACGAGAACGTTACCGAACAACGTCAAACACGGTACGATCACTAGAATCAGCGCCCACCAGGTATTCGCGTTCGTTTTCTCGTCAACGTCCGCGGTCGGCCCGCACTCGCCCGCGGTGACGACACCAGACGCGGTCCCAGCGACGATCGACGACGTACAATTCACGGTCTCGTTCAGATTCAAGTTACCACCAGCCCCGGAATACGTTAGATTCACGAACGCGTTCAGCTGATTGATGTAATCGTTCAGATCCTCGAATACGAACAGGCCGGATATGCCGGTGTAATTGTCGGTGCCGAGTGTCGACGACGAGAATCCTGATGACGACGACGTGGGCCCGAACCACGAGTCGGTGACCGTCGAGCCGATCGTTGTCGACGTATCGTTGTACCAGGCGAGCTCGACACCGTTGCTAGACAGGTCCACATCGCCTCTTGTGAGCACAGTCTCGTCATTCTGGACGGTCACGTCCGCGGCGAATAGTTCGTCCGGGTGTCGCGGTTGCTCCGACGATAAATTGCCCACGATCGATCCGAGAAACGACTCATTCCTCCTCGCCTCCATCTCGATCTTCGTCGGGTCCTGGCGCGACTTGGGAGAGGCCAATTACGAAATCTTCAAGCGTCCTGGCTGGAGATTCGTTTCCTCGATTTTGTCTGGCATTCTTGTGGCTGTTATCTTGCTATCCCTGTGTGTGTGTATGTTTCCCTCCCTTGTTACTGGTGCGCGTGGTACCGCGCCCGATAAGGCCTCCTCGATCCTTCGTGCACGCAGGAAAACGAGGTGCTGCGCGTTCTGTCTGCCCTACCGCAGATCAGACCGCCGCCCCCTCTGGCTTAGACGCGTATCATTGAAATCCCTCGCCGAGAATCTCTGTAATGGGAAAAAGGTCCGCGGTCAATGCTACTGCTTCCATGTCCTCTTTGACTATAGTGTAACGACAAAGGAGTTGTTGCAAAGTGGAAACGTAACCAATTCTCGCGGCGTTGTGACTTGGTTAATTCGATTCCGTCGACTTCGATTTGTATCTGAATCTTACTCTCGGAGTGACAACGCGTACGCTTCCGACGACATGGAAATGGAGACTTGGATAAGTTTGATTAAATCCTGTCCGTGATCGTTTGTAGAACGATGTAATGGTTTTTAAGAAAGTATCACGAGAATCGAATGATGTAAACATATTGAAATGAGTAACGATGGAAATTTGATGGTGGAAAACTAGTTTCCATTCGTGCAATTATCTCGGAACGTGAGGAAGAGTTTAGTGGCATTTTGCTTCTACTTTTGGAGTTGAATTATACCCTCGTTTCATTTGATTCGCGACGTACTTGGGCAAATATATGGAAGGGTTGCGGATTGGGTCGGACTTTTGAGGGTAGATTGCGGGGGCGATATCGTTCGGATTACGAATAGGGGATTTAAGCGCAGTTTGCGCTCTTTCCTGCGTTTACGTAAGTAGAATGATAGGAACGATATGGAATTGAATGGAATAAGAGGGATCTATTGAATCAATTCGCTATCAATTATTGATGCTACATTGAACGTTGAAGATTTGGAAAACTTAATCAAGAATAGTATTAATATTCAGCGTAGTCAAGTGTACACAGCATAACATTGTAAACAAAAGACCTACACAAATTAATATACGTGGTAAGTCACTTAACTGTAACACCTAAATTTACTTATTATTTTTCTGGTTGTATTTAGTACCACAGAAGTAATGTACCCAGCAATAACATCGAATTATCGGACTGAAAAGATATGTTTGTAAACATTGAACTCCTGTCAAGCGAACCAGTGTTCTATGGACTATCATGCACAGAAGTTCCATCATAATTCGCAGAAGAATATCTCAATATTTATTACTTTTTTACCCCATATACCTTAATACTCTTTACTCAGCATTCAGTATTCTTTCGAATCGCAGGTTCAAATATTGCACATTATTGTACAAAAACTCAAGGTGACCTTCATGTCTCGATAAAAAAACGAAATATCAAAAAACTAATTACCACATTGTATACCCCGCTCGATATCAAACAACTTTCGTTTGAAACGTTTCCTATAAATTTATAAATAAATATAGGTGGTACATTTAAGTAACCCTGTATACAAGGTTCCACGCTTACATCAATTTCATGCCCAACTAGCGCCAATTTGCATTCAACAAATTGTTCAGTTGTTACAATGCGTACAGATAACACGGCACGATGGTTTCTCTGAAATTAAATTCGCGATCCAGCGAGCACTGGTTAGCCATTGGTACAGCTAATACTCTAAAGCGACCGTTACCTAAACGCCCGGATGTAACCACCGCCATCCCACCTGTCCGGTGAACCAAGCGAGGATCCATGAATCACGGTGTCGTTTATTCGTTCGGAACGAATGCGACCGCGCAATCTCAGAATTAAAAAGAACGGTACACCCCTCTAAACCGACTTGGTTTCGAATTCTCTATGCCGGTCTCTCTCCGTGCTGTTAAAAGGATCGAAGACACGCACACGTTGGAGGGTTGGGGATTGACAGATGGACAGACATTACAGTGTTTCTCCGTGGTCTTCCTGGCGCAGACACACCACCAGAGAACGAGAGGGCCAGAAGCGATCGTTGAGATGCTCGAGCGGAGGAGTAGCATCATCCTGCAAGGGGGTACCCTCTTAAGGACAGAAATCATCTACTTATCTCTCAGGACCTTCCATTCCCACCGATTCACCTGTTCTACATACACTTAGCCGGGCCCAGGCTCAAGTGTATCGCGGTCTCCCCATCTTTCCAACGATAAATTCCACGAGGGAAGGTGTCGGCCGGCTGTGTGAATTTTGCGTGGATATACGAGCGTAATGGCACTCGAAAGCGTTGGGAAAATGAGGTAAAACGAGGGGCCACCGAGTACGCCACTTTTAAACTTTCAAGCACCTTGACACCGGGAGAAACGGGTGCGCGTATACTGGGTGACCGAAAGTTTTCGTACTAGGTATCGCGATTCATACAACGTCAGGTGTATCGTATTTTGTAAGAATTTCTTGTTGTTGATAGAACTGTATTCTCCTGTAAAGAATAAGTTTGTTGCAGCTTGTTAATGCTGAGCTCATTAACAGCTGACGGTTTTTAGGCGAAATCCATAACTGAATACCGCATGGTTCTACTATACAAAGGTACGAGTTAAAATTTAGATTACATTCTTTAATGATTCAAGAGATCACGTGTTTCACATTTTTCTGGGAGCAAGTATTTAATGTGCAGAAAATAGTGGATCACTCAACGGAGCGTTTAATGTCATCGTTTAACGAAGTTTGGTTAGATAAAGAATCGTATGAATCACTGTGCATCGTTATCCTCCGTCAATCTGAATACATATTCAATCTTTCCGAGCACCTTGTATAAGAATGTTTTGACGAGAACCGATGGGAGTCGCTGATAAATAGCTCAAAGCTGCCGTCACATAGCGCGGCGGCTTGTAAAATATGGGTCGCATTACGCAATAATGAACGGTGCTCAATTTTGACAACGTAACTGATGCAATATTTACGTGGAACGACGAAGGAGAACAGGAAGACCGTGGGACAGGGAACGAAACATCGCGTTCCTCGACTATTCCATCCTTCTCACCATCTTTTCTTTCTCTTTACGTCCTTCCGCCTTCAGCACGCATCATTTCCGCCCTCTCTTCTTCGTCACGACGCAGCCTTTAGTTCTCGTAAGGAAAATTCTTCTCGCGAAAAATCCTGCCACTCCGAACGTCGCCGCTAAATGTCATACCGTCGCGGTGACGCGTCGGTTAAAATATGTTCCGCGATGCGAAATTTTTTATCGTGCTTCCGCCAGGGGTTCTTTCTAAATGTCATACCCGTGCGTCTTTCGGCACCGCGGAAAATATATCCATTCCTGCGTTTCCTTTATTAATGAACGATAAGTCGGTTTTATGCTAACACACAATGGGATCGGTATCAAATGACGGTATCGATAATATAATAAATATGTTACCGTATTCAAGAGCCGATCCGTATCGTAAGCTGCGGATTGAGAATAATTAGCAACGACGTGAAAAAACATTTTCCGGGTTTTCGACGCGCCGAATTCAATTGAATTACTGCCAATCGTATGTTCAATAAAATTTCATTTATTTTATTTCATCTACATCAACATACCATGGAAGCTGTTATTATTCTCCGCTGTTCATTCCTTTCTGACACTTGTTGTACATACCAAAAATCGTATATTTCGACGAAATTAATATAAAAAAAAGTGAAGATCGAATACTCATTACCATTTAATAAATGAAAAAATAAGCGTGTCAAGGACTAGGAACTATTGGGAATTCATTAATTTCTGAAGAATTAATGTCCCAGTCCTGACGGTGGGCACATAATCCAAGAATGACGTTTCCCCTATGTTTATAATTAATCGGGACGGAATGATACGCGTTTCCTTCAGGGCGCCATTCTTTCGTGAGTCCTCGAGTAAGGGCACCGGTGATATCTGAATATGTAAATATGCAAAGTAACGTTATAATCCCCAGCGAAGAATGTACCGTTGAAATTTTCTTCTCGATGTTAGCTCCGTTGTTCCACGCGCGCTCTCTCTCTCTCTCTCTCTACTTCTGTCCCCCGCGAGTCGTTCTTGCCACCACCGTTTTTTGCTGTTTCTCACTCTCTCTTTCTCTCTTGCCCTTTAAGACACCCATGCATAGTTACATGCATTATTCCCATCGCGAGTATGTAAATCAGAAAGGACCACGAGGCCAGGCGTGGTGTAACCGCCTCTTTTTCAGACGCAGAGAACCGCCAAGCTGGTTAACGCACTGTAAATTTTCCATCAGTCACGTCAGCTTACACCCCCGGGGGCGTTTCCAATTCATTCTGCACGCCTGATTAAAATCTCCAGCTCCGCGACGACACTGGTAAATATTTCGATACTCAATCCGCCTGGCATTTACCGGCGTGCAACCTTGTCAAAAAACTGCACGCATGAAATGTTTATTCAACGACTCGAACGCAATTAATACGTCCGGTCGCATATTTTTTTCTTTTATTCCTTTTTTTTTTCGTACTCGACCTAGGAATGACTGTTCGCGCGAATGACTATTACAAACATGAATCGCCGCCGGCTGATATTTCTGTTGAATTTCCATCGAACAACGGATTTCGAACGTGTGTTTGTTTGCGACACGAACGGAAAATGGTCTTCCTGTCTCTCTCCCTCTCTGTGCGTTTGAAACCACAGTACAACCGCGAAATTATTCAGTCGCGCGATTTAAAACCTTTCACTCCACGCCGTCCCGTGAAATATTAAAACGCGCAGGAGGAGACACACGCACACAGACTGTTGAAAACGCGTGACAAATCCGAGGAAAGAAAATTTCGTGACGGCTTGAAGCTACCGAATCTTCGGAGAGACCTGGAATACCTTGTCGTTTTAGAATATACAGGTTGGACCACGAAAAGCGATCAGCTTGGATTACTGCTAGATGTTCGATCGAACTTTTTTTTTTAGCTAGTATAACATGATTCAACGAAAGATTTAACCCCTTACCGCATTCACTCCCAGATATGGGTACTTATTTTCAATCGTTCAGACGTGAAAGCAAATATTAGAATTCACGTAACTGATTCGTATGACTATTTATCAAATTAAAATTCCATACAGTCAGGAGTTGAGATGATTTTACCAAATTTGTTGTCTAACCTTTTTTTTTTCAAAGTTTTCTAGGCCACCTTCATATTTTTGTAGATCAACCTATAATTTCCTATGTCCATCTTTTAGCGGATAATGAGACAAATTCGGAAAACTACTAACAAATTATTTTTTGTCTTACTATCTTCTATAGGTTTATCTGTAGAAAGACTGAAAGTGACCTTGAAAATTCTGAAAAAAGGTTTGACAAAATGTTTCTTGGAATCATCTTAAAGTTCCCCTTGAAATCTAATCTAACCTGATAAATTATAATCTAAGGTGATCACGTTTCGTAGTCCACCCTGTATACCAAGTGGATTCATAAGTAGGGTTCATAACCTCTGTGATATGTAGTACTCGTCAGATGATAAAATAAAGTCCTAACAAACAGGCCAAAATTAATATTTTCAAAGTCATAAGAAATTTTATGTTTCGGTTTAACCGAGTGACTCTCATTTCGGAAGCTATCGGTACCGTATGAAAACAATGAACAAATATGTAAAAAAAATAATAAAAATTGTAAAAAACCTTCTGTAACCAAAACAAGAAACAATGATAAGGTAATCCATTGTTTCCATACGGTACGATAGCTCCCGAAGCAAGAAAGTCACTCGATTTGATCGCAACAAAAAAACTGTTTACAACTTTGAAAATATTAACTTTCTACCCACGTTTATCACGACTTTTTTTCATCATATGGCGGGTACTATGTATCCCAGAAGTTACGAACCCTCTTTTTGAATCACCCTGTAAACATATTGCGAAGACGATGGCAAACAAGCGACGAAGCGCAGCGTGCAAGCCGGAATTATGACGTCATGAGGCGGAGCATCGCTCGCGAAGCGATGGAGCCACGAAAGTTTCCTCGCAACGCCAGGAATAAAAGTTAATCTCAAAGGATCGCGTGATTCGAACCAGCAGACTTCGCCAGCCAGAATATCGAAGGGATACGAGCGCGCTAGGAAGTTCCTTGTTCACGTTTCGCGCAGCCTTGGCAGAGGAAACTGCGGAAGGTACATGGCCAGGATTTTCGAGAATTCGCCCGGAAGTGATGCCACGTCGCGGTTCAACGAATTCTTAGGGCCTCGGCCCCGTTTACAACGAATCTGCCAAGGGAAAAGAAGATTCATCGAGCGTGTCTTTCGCGAAGCTACGAATAGCGCGTTGAAGACCACACGCGGAAAAGGTGAACCGTTTACTGGGAGAAGGAAACACGTTTTCCTGGTGTCCGTTACCCAGAATCGAGAACACAATACGTATATGTGCAATTCATTCCGAGGCGAGAAACGGTTCTGTCTCAGAAGAAATAAAATCGCGGCACCCCAAGATTGATCGTTCCTCGCAGCTTACCTGTGCAGCCACCACGCCGTGCTGGGAGAAAGGGACTTGCTCGCGATGCATCATCGGGCAGAAAAGGTGGCTCTCTTTCTCTCTCTCTCTCTCTCTCTCTCTCTCTCTCTCTCTCTCTCTCTCTCTCTGCGCGTCCCGCGAGATGGGAGTCAGATTAATCAGCGAAATAATGGTATAATTAAATCCGTGCAATTAGCGAGGGATTCGGTGCTTCTACCCTCTTCGCTTGGATTGAACTGTGGCCGATTATCCGCAGGAAGGCACTATGTGTCTGTTTCGATATCGACACGTGTATTTAGGAGAAAAGTCGGTCGGGATTCGTCGATTTAGCGCGCTTAAACGGGGAGGGAGAGACGCTATCAATTTCTTTTCTAAGACACTAGGTGGGACACAATGATATCGAGTGCAACAGGTTACACGTACCGCATTAAATTTAGCGAAAACAAGCATGCACGACCCATACATCTGCATACATAAAACGGTGATTTTTTTTAGCTACGTTTACGGTTTTCTCAGGGTTTTCAGAAATTTTCGCCCTGGCAAATCGTCAAATTGTTATCGTCCTACTCACCACAGTGTTTCAGAATGAAATATGACATTCGGGGAGATGAAAATTTATGGAAAGAATAAACATGAAACGCGCGAACTATTTTTCAGTTCTTCTGCTAGTGAAAACGTTTCTCTGAGGAATAACGTTTCGTTCGTTTCTTTTTATATTCTGATATATACAGGGTGTTCCGCTTAAAACCAGCCACCTAAATATCTTCTCTATCTGTGATCATACGAGAAATATTTTTTACGCACTTTAAATGGTTTCAAGGGACGAATTGGATGGCGGTAAACATTTCTTATAAGTGTCATTTCCAATGGTTTTTTCAAGGTCACCCATTTTTTTTTACGTATATGCACATCATTTTTCCTGTTGTATATTATAGCCAACATTATTATGCATTTATCTACGTGTAATAGTATGACTTTAAAATGAACTTGAACTCTAAAAATGTTAATTGTACATATATAATTTTTTCCACCATCTGATTCGTCTCTTGGAACCATTTAAATTACATAAAAAATAGTTCTCGCATGATCAAAGATAGAGAAGATATTTAGGTGGCCTGTTTGAAGCGGAACACCTTGTATAATGAATCATTCTCGTTTGATCCTAAAAAAGGTGAAATGTTTACAAGGAAGTTTGATTCTATGACCACAAGATATCTCCATGAAAAGGTGTAACGAACGTTCTCAGTTACCAGTTATTAATGTGTTCTGAGATTTGCCGGGAGTAATTTAACATAATCTAAAGGACCCTATCCCCCGTTGGCCTGTGTAGTAATTATTCTGATATAACGATACCCCCATCGCGTTAAGTAGTAAAGGCACGCATTACGTCCGGCAGTGGAACGGCCCGTAATAAGGTCGACAGCACGAAATTCGACGGTCGTTATTCTTGCGGCTTATCCTGTTCCTCGCGCGAGTGCCGGAACTGGCGTTAATTCAAAACGTTCTTGACCCGTGAGATTACGAATATCTGCTACTTTACGCACGCTATCCCGCTCCCTCCACCCCGCCCCACCCACAGACTTTATCTCCGTAACCATGCCCGAATAGTGTTGACACGACGGAAATTATAGCGAGGAACGAGTAACTTGTTCGGGCTCATCGTTAAGCAAGTTTAACTCTCTCCCGATGCTCCCGTAATTTTCGGGGCCACGTCGGAGAAATGGGACGACCGATAATATGGAAATACGTCACTCCTATCCGATATACTTAATTGTCGACTGTGAAACTGTTTCGAATAAATTAATATTACGGTGAACATCCATTTCCCTTGACGCTACTGGAGGATAATTCTGGCTTGTCTAGGACATGTTCTACGATAGTCACTAAAAGGCTTATGATAGTGTATTAAGAAATAAGAATATGTAGAAAAATTTGCATGAAATGTTGATGGAAAGTACATCTTTTCCAGTGTAATCGAACTAAAGAAGATGACATACCGGAAATCCTCGATGTGTGTTCAAAGGCTCCCCAGCACTGACAAAGAGAGGACCCCAGGTATAACGCTGACTTTTTAATGAGGTTTAGTACAGTAGAACTTGGAATTCCCGAGACAGTGATATTCATTTCAGCGTCATATGGCCATTAGTTTATGAAATATTTATTGTTCCGTGCCGTGGAGTATTAGCACACTCATCGAGAATATATTCAAACGAGACTACATTATTCTACGATTTCGAAAGTATTTGTTCACCTAGAATAATTTCCTTCCCCTTTAAACGGCTATAATTCGCTATATTTCAAACGAAACCGCTTCGTCCATCAGCCTGCCGGAATAAACGAGGATATCTCGTGTTTCGATCAAATTGCCTAAAATCTACTCCACCCCCACTATAATTCAACCGGCCATTTAATTCGCCCATCCTTCAACAACCCACGGTGACTTCCCTTTCTTCGTTCCCCCGTCAAATTGCGTTTTAATTAATAGCGATTAAGGCCCGTTTAGCAATTCAAATCGCGCGTGGCTACACCCTTGACACAGTAAGGCACATTTCTCGGTCAGGGGAGCCGCTCGCGGTCACGAAACGGTCCGACAGCGCGTGTTCCCATACCGATATTACGAAGTTCGATCGTTACTCACCGGTTCACCGGCGTGACATCTTCCTTCCACTTCGATCGTTCGTCCATGACCGTTCCCACGAATTTTCAATGACTCAAGCAGTCACGAGCAACGGATCGTAGTTTACAGGGGGTTTCGGGGTGGGGATGGATCGCGACGCTCGTCGGTCCTCGTTTCACTGGGAGCGTCGCGTTCTTCGACACCACGGAATCCAACGGATCATGGTGTCACGCGTTCGTCGCAAAGTTCTCCTCGTGCCATTCCCATATTCTGCGCAAGATCGACGTATCGAGTGTCCCACTCTATCTCTGTCTCTCCGTCTCACTGGCTTCGTGTGTGTCAGGGGGATGATCCCCAGCACCGTGACCGAACCATAGAATACACGGAAGTCGTCCTAAGCCCCGCCATTCAAGGGGGCGGCAGATCGATTCAATATTTTGCAACGAGATCAAAAACCTCGCGTCGACACAGACTATATTCAATCGAAACCGGCTGGCATTGTGCGCTGCCCCGATGATGATGGTTTATTCAGTTTTCCCACGATATCGTCCGACTCTAAACGATCCCCTTTCACTAGACTCTCCAACCAGACTCTCTGTCTACCACTCCCCGACACAACGATCGAACGATCACCACGATCCAGTCGGAGGATCTCTCGGTGCACAATCGTATACCATTGCACATACACCGATCCGATCTCGTCCACTAGATCGTTCACCATCGAATTTTGTCGCGGGAAATTTAAACCATTCACCCCTAACACTGGGTGTCCGTCGTTCGAATAGGACATCGAGCGTCCGGTGTGCCTTCCATTAGCTTCTATTTCGCGATCTCGAGCAATTACCGAACGTTCTTCAACTGGTCACATTGACCACGGTTTACAACCGCCTCGATCATCCTGTATGCTCGATGTCCACTCTCTGTCCACAGGGGGCTAGTCAATCGTTGTATCGTATTACTCGCGGGTACACATACACACGCACACAAGGAATAAGGCTTCACACGCGTCAGAGAGATCGATCACATTGTCAGTGGTTCTGTTCACGGGTAGAGAGTAGAACGTTCCATGGTGTAGCGCGTTTCGACGGGCGTAGTTGACGTTGAACCACGATGAACGAGGACGCCACTATTGTTGGGTACCTGTGGATTCCGCTGGAAAGATCACCGTGTGTACGCGGATCCTCGAGATATCCCACCTAACGGTGTCCCCGAACGATCCAATCGAGCCTGGTCGGACGGGATCGATGGACGATCGGTGACATCCTGATCGAAGGCGTCGTCCTCGTCCACATCCTCGTCTTGTTCGGTTCCCTGGATCGTCGAGGAGACAGCACTTCCGAGCCACGTTGCCGAACGAACGCCGAGCGACTGGCTGTCTGCTCGAGTTTCCACACCGCCTCGAATCACCGAAGCTCGAGCGCGCGCTCCATAGAGAGAGATCAGTGGGGGTGAGAAGGGAGGAGCGATGGAAGGGTGGTTGAGGCGACCCTTTCTCTCTCTCTCTCCTTCTCGAACCGTACGCGCACACGCTGCTCCCCAACCCCTAATTCGCGACTCTCTTTCTCCTTTTCCAAGAGCGTTCTTTTACCCCCCGGACCGCGGAACAATCGTCTTTCTCTTTTTCTCACCCGCCCTCGAACGCCAACCACCCAACCCCCTCCACCCAATTTTTTTCTCTTTATGACAAGGAACTTCGAAATTCGCTGGATCAGCCGTTTGACAATATTATTAGGTTACGGTCTCGGAACCGCCTTTATATAGGTGACCGTTGTCGCTTTTAATTATGACTGTCATCGACACTATCGACGAACGACTGGTGGGATATTTATGTGATTCGGGGGACGTTCGGGAAATTTTATTGGTTCTACTGGAACGGTTGGAGGGTGAACAGAGTGTCGCAGGCGTTGGTTCAACGGATTTAGCAGGATTTAATTGACTATTAGTTTATCCCTTTCATTTCCAGTGTAACACTCGTTTCAAAAGTGCGTCAAATTCAGTCGCCAGTTATTATGTAACTGTTGTCAGCCGGGATCCGTAGTTTTACTTATATAAAGTAGATCTGCACGTTTTCATTTGAGAAATAGAAGTATCACCTCCAAAAATAAATAGAAAAAGATAAAAATGGAAAAAAATGGGTCTTTCGATTATCGATATTTTCGCCTTTAAAATAGCAAGATACAACATATATCAGTATCATAATTTCCAATAATGATTTAAGGGTCTGGGCGTTAAAGGGTTAATATTATGAAACGATTCTTACGAAATGACTGCGTATTACAGGTTATAGGTACTCTATATTTTCTAAAGCGATGTATATTGATAAACAATATGGTAAAAGTTTTTCGTTTTCAATGTAACAACTTTAGGAAAATTCAGATTATGGTTTATTAATTTCCTAACAGAGTTATCTGTCATGTCAGGTATACAGAAATCTAAGAAAGAAGCTTGCAAACAAAATATCGTGTTTAATCTCTTTCCAATTGTTCTCCTCTGAACAGGTTTCATGTGATTGTGTAATGGAGGTCTTCGCGTTGGACGGGGGAAAAGCATAGCGAGCCGGAAGAGAAAACAACAGTTGTTTCCTGAACTCTCCGGGAAAATATTTCATTTGGAACACGTTCAGGCTGGAGACATAAAAACGTCTGTGCCATTTGTTTATTGTAGCATGTTGAACCATTTGAAGTTCTCTTTCCCCGTATACCTAAAATCCTCCGCTTAAATGTTCGTTTGAAAATCTGACTTACGCTCGTGGTAATTCTACGTGGGGACAAGACCATCAATAAAATGCAATGGAACTGAGAAAGATGGCTAAAGACTCGAGGAATATTCGCGTTTCTCGGTCTCTTTTTGAGCTAGGAACACGCCCATGTGGAAAGGAAAACGAAAAACTCGCGTTCCTTTTGTGACCAGCGAATAAACTGCGTGTACGTAAGTACTCGACGGAAATCCTTTCCGCAATCGCCATCGTTCATGAGCGACGTGCTTTAACGTGTATCTCCGTGGGATCGTAGAATCCCGTGTCTCCACTGGAAACGGAAAATTTACAGTTTCCAATTTTCTGTTTGTCCTGGACTCCCTGAAGTTACGACACACCGCGCGGCTCTAGTAGTCTCTGATTTTCGAATGGTCCACAGATGACAATATCTGTTTTCTGTAAATACATCCTTTACTTTGATCATTATCATATTCGCTACTAGTATTGCATATAGCGATGAAATAAAAATTTATTGTCCCATACACACATCGTTTTTAACTTCACTAAAAAATGTTTACTATTGGTAGGATAAACGCATCAATGAATGAACACTTAAGGGATTCTGTAAGTATTAAAGTTGAATTTTAAATGATACAGTAAAGGCTCCATGAGAGTTTGAAACTCATTCATCGGGAGAACCTGTTCTCAGCGACAAAAATACATAATAATACGAATTCAATTATGCGTAACGTACATTTACCAAGAATTTAAATAAGAATATTATTCACTAAAAAATGAATGTGTATCTTCCTCTCAGTTTCCCTTAGTTCCTAACTACCCCATAGTCCCTCGAATCGCGGGAATGCAGTTTGCGAAGTACGCATCAATTTTCTGTCAACCCCGCAAGGAATATACCCCGTTAACTCGGTCGGCGATTCCCCACGAGTTCCGCGGATACGAAATAACGAGGTGAAACGAAGATACGTGTCCCCCAGGCGGGGCGGGCCGGCCCCGTCGAGGCAGAATTTCATTTCACGGAAGAAATAGTATTGTTTTATTCAGGGTTACGTCGACAGCGTAGAATGGGTCTGGTCTCGGAACGAGAACTTTTCTTTCGTCCTTCCCCTCCCCAACCCGCACCGCCAGGAGCGTGTAAATACACGGGGTACGCCGCTGTCGCTGATTAATTTCAGGGTATGTGGAATAGATGTGGCTCGCGTGAGCCTTGGACAGCGTACATTTTACATGGGGGCCATTAACGGCTGACAGGGGCCGATTCGAGGGCGATCTCGATGGTGAATCTTACAGGTTGCACGAGTCGGCCGGGTGTGTTGCGGCACGCCAGGACCCAGACTGGACACGTACCCACGAGAATTCGCCGTTCCGACCTGACGCCGGGTCTCTCGCTTTGATTAGATCGACGTTAAAATTTCAGCATCTTGGGGACCGTCCACTCCAAGAGACGTTGCTCCGTGATTAATTTTTCAATGTTTTATAATCTCGTGAACGCGAGCCTCCCCCCGTCGAAAGGGTTCGTGACTCGCGACGGTTTCCCTCGACTTGTTGCAATACGAGTTCGCGATCCGAGTTCCCTCGTCAATTTTTTACGTAATCTGTTCCTTATGGTATTAGACACGCCAACAGGTAATACTCTGTTTCCTCGATAAAATGGTCCGATATATCAAATAGAATGATATCTTCACGTAATTCTGAGTGATATATGTATACGTGGAGGAAAATGATGGAGAACGATGCCGAGTATTATGTTGAAAGATGATGTGTTTAGTAGTAACATTGTTATTTATGGTCCAGTTGAATAACGCGATGTCGACACTTTGGTGGAGAGGCGTTTTTGTGTTTGCAAGTATACAACTGCAGGTGTTCTAAAGATATTTAGAACTTTCTGCTTAACTTTTATTTGTTAAACTTTACATACAGGAAAAGCGATTTTTCCCTATTTTTTACTATTTTAGTTCTCATTTATGAACGTCGAACTACTACGTCAACCACTCTCTGCTTTTGTTTCAAAACATGTACTACTAATAGGACCACGAAATTTCTGTCCAGTTCCTCGAGTTTATAAATCAGTCTATAAAGTTCATTTATTAGCAGAAAAGTACACGATACAATTCCGGTTGTTAACAATTCAATGATTAACACACCGACCGCAACATTCTCCTACCTCGATCCCCAGCGAAAATACGAGCGAAAGAGTGGCAGTTTCGTAATTGCTCACCGCGTCCGTGGAACACAGGGTGGTCGTCGTCGCGTAATTAAAATTCATATCGGCCGGCCGGCGTTGATGAACATCTACATAAAAAAATACGACCGAGGAAAGAGCAACGTGTCGTAACTTTGTTACGATGCGACCACGTATCATCTCGGTGTTACTTTGTATTTTCCAAGGAAACGCTTCGTTATCCAAGCAAATGGAACAGTCCCAGCGACAGATGCGCGCACTTTCGTTACGAAATATTTCGCACGATCCAACAGCAAGATACAGTGATTCCTCGATGAATGCGACACGAACCACGGCGTTTTGAGTCGACTCTTCCACTGGAGGAAGGTTAAACCGAAGTTAAACAGAGGCTCGGCCTACGGCAAAAAACATATTTATGAGGTGTTGAAAACCTTTCTGCGTTGTCATGAATGATCCGAAGTGGACCCGAGTAATGTTGCACTCATCGAGACATTACTGTAATTCGTCGTTTATCATCGTGTTTCATCAAGCTCGAAGGGAAACGTCGACGCCTTGTGTCTTCATCCTGTCCAGTTCAATTACAAAAAAAAACTATCATAGTTAGTTGCCCAGGAATATCGAAAAAACAATTAAGGTCGACGATCGTCGAAGACGCAATAGTTGGATCGTGTCGCATGGACGATACGCTGCATCTGTGTCTCGATAACACGCCCAGCGTTCCTTCGATCGTTTCGTTAATTAAAATCGCCGCTGGACGGGCTGGAACGACCACAGGGTAGTGAATTCACGCGCGAAACCACGAGCGAAATGCAGCCAACGCGGCAAATTACGAGGCACGATTACAACGTCGCGGTATCTCTCCGTTGCTCGTAAAAACGTTTTATAACGCATTCTTCCCGGTGCTTTCGAGCCGTTCTTCCACGTTTTTCTTTTTTTTTACGATACAGTGAAGATGAAAAATCGTCGTCGGAAAGCACGTGCGCGCGTTTACGCAAACCTCGACGTGGATCAGCATAGAGATATCGGGGACACGACTGTCCGCGTTCCATGGAACCCGTCGAATCGATAAGACGGACACACCATCGTGATTCCCGCCCTCGACGCGGAATCTACGAGAATTCCCGTGCAGCGGGCGCTTTTGAAATTCCGCTTGACGCCCCGCGAAAAATATTTCCGTTATGTCGTATCGATACTTCACCGCTCGGCCTCTTCTAAATTTTAAATGAATTTTTTTCACCACCTGGACGCTTCGTATACAGCGACGGTAGAAAGTTTAGAAACGGGTCACTTTGAGAGACTTTTACAGGGTGAGTCAGTAAGAAGTACTATCGAACATAACTCGTTACCTATTCATTTTATCAGAAAACGTTTTAACACTTTCGATGCTACGGGCCTGTATACAGGTTTCATGAATAGTGTCATAAACGGTAGAATATTCCGCGCACACGTGACCAATTCGTTAAAAGTATTTTCACACCGAAAGGGTTAATGAATTATGTAGAAGGGATGCATCGGATGGATATGATTTGCGATAAGAATGAACGATAAGAGATCTTGGTACTATCGTAAAATTAACCAAACGAAGCTGTTCAGTTCGGTAAATAACAACAAAACTGATGGTCTTGTGTATTGAAAAACAGTAAGATCGTCGTCCGATGCGATAAGATATGCCAATTTGTGAAAAAGTTGAAGAATACGCCTCTCAAGTAGAATAACCCGTCACGTTAGACGTATTTCACCAGCATTTCGCCCGTATTTTCAATCATCAGTAACTGGGAAACGCAGCCCCAAACGAGGTTTCGTGACTTTTGATTTTCGTCTTAATTGGTCATGTAGAATTCACTTTAGAAATGCCCCACATATTTATTAACACCCTATATATTAGGCATAGTACCTAATAAATTTTCAAACGTGACTCTGAATAATAACACTACATATAAAAAAATTTGATTCTACAATTTCCCTTTGCTTCACCACATATAATCACCTCCTGCTTCGATACTGATCGAGGAACATTCTGTGTGCGTCACTTTGTGTCCAGCAGCGGTTCGAAACTTTCTGCAACTAGTGTACATGGTGGCGGCTACATCTTGGTGTCGACGATCGGAGCATCTGCGTCCGATCGGTTATTCGATCCGCGGCCGGTGTATCGTTTCGAATAATATTTATACGAAGACACCTGTGGCCAACACGGTCGCCGGTGAACTGGTCTCGAATTCAAGAACAAATCAGCCTCTCTCGCTGCCGCTGCATATTCATGGGTCTCTCGAACATCCGGGAGCGTTTACGAATCCCCGATGACCCGACAAAGAGGAAGCGTAACGACGCTGCGTTTCCGAAAGCGTCGAAGGGGCACACTTGCCCCACGATTGCATCATTAACTCAACGTTGTTCAGAACGACGACAAATATTTGGGTTGCTACGTAACAACGAGCGCGGTCAAATATTGATCCGATAAATAGGTACTTTCGATCCGAACGGAGTCACTTATACGTCGAGTCTGCCAATTATCAATTCCTATTTACGACGTATGAATGGAACTATAAATCCGCCTGGATCGTGGCGGATAGACGGAATATCGCGCTCCTCGGTTCACGGATGCCTTACGTTGATGGTCTTTGGCGTCTGGTCGTAAAACAAATGCAGAAGACGGGTAATGGAATTTCCAAGAGTGGAATGTGAAGTATAATGGGTAGACCGAGAGACGAGGGAAATAGTTTCTTCAACAATGATAATAAGTACGTTGAATACTTTACATTCGCAAATTTACTAGTTTGAGCTTTCTAACGATGTCTGTCGATCCGAACGTTCTGCTCTCGATTCGATGGAAGAAAAGCATGAACAGGGAGAAGGATAAAGTTTATTGTTAATATGATATCATGAGTTATGTGCGAAATTGGTTGAACGTTATTTAGACTACCCTATCTAATGAAGGATTCGATTTAAATAACTCTATGCCACCGATTGTAACTTTCACAACTTCTTCTTTAAACTTTCCATCAAAATCAGTTCAAGTTTCCGGAAGATTCAGGTTTCCACCAAGTTTATAAGAACGAAGCTCATTGATTATGAGCTACTTCGTATGCGAAATTTTAATATTCGCGCAGCGTTCGGTGTGTCTTCAATAAACAATTCCCAATCTTCGCTCATGTAAAATGGAAACCAACGGAGACTGTTGGAAAAACTCGAACATATTGTTACACGAGCGTCAAGAATCGATGGAGGAGTTTTCATGCTTCCCGGCGTTACCCTTCACGTCCTCCAGATTTTGATAAATGGATCCCCCGCGCGAGGAGCTAAAATTTTTCGCACGTGGAAAGCCCACGAAAGTCCTTGGAGCTCCGATCAATTTCACGGTCATAAAGGGCGTCGTGCACTATTACCCGCTCTCTACGCCGGGACTCCCTTATCCCCACTTTCCAGGGATCTATTTGGGAAGAATTATCGGGAATCCGTTGATTTCCAACGTAAAAGCGAGACGAGTGCTATTAATATTCATGAAAGGAGCGTTATAAAACGGTAGCGTCCTTACCATTCCCATTCATCTGAGATTTATCGCGCGAATCCCAGAAGAATTGATCAGGAGGGGATAGTAAATAATTAAAATCTTATCGTTCTTTCCTTAAATCCTCGCAAAAAGTCTGTTTATTCACTGCAAGAATTTATGGAAGTTGTAGTCCAACTACGTAATTAATTTATTCCCAAAAGAAGCTGGAAGTAAGTAATATAAGTCAGTGTTTGGTCAGGCACAATATTCCAGGAATCCAAGAAAACCTTTCCGTGTTCACGATGTCTAACAAAACTCTCCATGACGTAGAAATGAACTGCATGTAGATTGCCTCAAGTTGAAAATTACAGGACACAATCAACCACCGAACAATTGTTAACAGCATTGCGACAGACAATTAACCTGACCCATCCCGTTCGCTATTTTCTAAGTACCTGAGGTATTCCCCTGATCACCGTCAACTTTCAATTGCAGTTACCGCGAAACTAGAACGAACGCATCGAATTCCACGAGCGGTTTATCGCGATTTTACGAGCGGCAGTTGTCCGAAGAAAATATTTCCACGAGGTGCGCGACGTTATCTTGCCGAATCCAAGGCACTCGCGTCGGTGTTCCGGTTTCCTGCGGGACCCAACACCGTTCCGCCGCGCTACGGTTCTCGTAAAATTCTTCGCAGGCAATAAGGAGTATTTTGGAATAGCGGGGATGCCGATGCTGTTCGTGTCTCTTTATACGACGAAATTCTGGAGGAATGCGGAGCAATCGCGAGCCGGGGCTGCTCGTAAGCAGGCACTCAACCCGCTCCCCGTATACCAAAGGGCAAAACAGTAAAAACTACGAAAGGAGACGGCGACGGTGGCATCTCTTGCTTTATGCACGCGGTGATCGCGTAACATTTAATGCTAGCGTTCGTCACGTGACCTGGCGACAGGCTGTTGCAAACGGATTTCGTCGGGGATATTGTCCTGGCTTGAAATAGACTGTAGGGTTTAAACGCAACGTTCTCTACCCTTCGTTATTACATTGCTATTCTAAATGTTTGTTCAGAAAGGCTCGATATTATCCATTTAACGTCGAGACCCTTAAATCTTTATTTAAAAATTATGAAACTAATATATATGTTGCATCTTGTTACTTTGAAGACGATAATATTGATATTGAACCAACATATTTTTAAACTTTTTTAAAATTGATTTGTAACCCTTGAACATCCAACCTTCTCTTCCGAGGAGAAAAATAATTTCTCGCTATCAGTTAATTCAAAAATAGCCCCAATACGTGCACCTCGGCTGTATTTTTACAACAAAACCCTTTTAGGATCGATTAAATTAGTCGAGCGCAGCTGGATTGTAGAAATCACAGTAAAACCTTCAACGTCTTAAATCATATCGAAACGACTCCGGTCTTACGCAGAATCCCCTACAGTATAATAATATCTGATTATAATGATCTATAGTTTGTGCATTATCTTCTGTAAGCTCGACGAACAGAAAAGTCTGCGGAGAATTAGTCTGGGAACGATATGAAACCCAATTTCCGACAGATCCACCAACCTGTGCCGCTAATATTCATTCATAAAGGGATCCTCGAACATACTCCACACACGACGGTCTCGTAAAACGCCTGACCACTCGTATCGATTCCTCGCCAGGCACGTGAACACAACGACGATCCTCGAACTACTTAAGAACTCCCAACCGAGCTCCTTCAGGACAGCCAACAAGCTTCATAGAATGTTAAGCACCCTCATGGTGCCGGATATTACCGAACTCCAGGTAACTTCCGATGAAATCTCCGAAAGAATTTGGAAATTGCACATTCGTTCCCGTTTTTCCGACTGAAACACATTTGTTGATCGCGCACACACGGTAACACGATGAGACTGGCGGCTGTTGGCGTACCGCGACGTGACGGAAATGATTGACGTTGCGTTTAATGCCACGAGTCGGTGGGGTCAAACCCGATCGGCCCCGTGCATGATGTAATGAATATTCCCGTTTGCGTAATTATGCGCGACGCGTGACCCGTGGTTTTAACTTGTCGCGATACGTGACTTCGTTCCAGCGATCGCGTCTTGACGGCGAAATTACCGGGAAGCATCAACGATGACGGACGGAAATGTCGTGACATCAACGAGATCGGGGGACGATCGTCGATGAGAATACGATCATGCCCGTGGTTAACGATTGTGACACTAATGAAACGGATGATCATCGCGTAAACAGCCGTGACGTTCCAATGAAATTCGGCCCGTGGAATCGCTGTTCCATCGTGACCAATTTAAACGATTACACCTCGTTACCTGTCCTATTGCTCACGTAGAATTTCTGTAATACACCGTGCAAAACTTCCAGGACAAGTAAATAATCCCCTTTTTGATATTTCACCGCGATTGGAATATCATCGGTCGTGAGATCCACGCTCTTCGATATCCGAGAATAACGCGGATTACGGTCGCTGATCCATGCGTGGGGATGAAATGGGTTTTAATTGAACGCAACGCCGTGAAAGGAACAAATCCAGGCAGAAAGGTTTACAGAGACCGCGCGTACTCGCAGCGACAAACAATTTCGCGCTGAAAACAACTATTAAAACATCGCCCGCAGCCTCTGTCGTCCGATAAATCGCGCTTCATCCTTGGGCGTATTGAGACCCTAGATTGCCGTTGAAAACGCGTTGCGCGAACTGATCAATGGACGTTCATGGCGATTTTTAATATCGAAGTCGCGAGCTGGGATATTTATTCAAATCTTCTGTATGTGGCGTAAATTTTGTATTTCATTTAAATAAAATCACAGTATACATGGGTTTTGGTCACTGTATGAGGTTTTATTATTTATTCCTTTGAATAAAAGGTAATACGATACTAAATACCATATAAATATTTCCCTATAAAATCTATCGACACACGTCTAAATTGCGTGCCTCGTCTCTCCTATATTCCTTTTCGAATAACGTCTGTCACCCCTTGGAATTTCAGGCTCCTTTCCATCTAATTGCTCCTTTCCTGCCTCACCCAAGTTCCCTCAAGTAGCACGAGAAAACGAACCGTACGCCCCGCGAAATAGCTCGGCATTTCCCGTCGATCCCACGCGATATAATACGATCAAGCCGCGCATGTAAATGTAATCACCGAGACTTCTGGCCGCCGGTGAATGCGTGGAGGCGCGATAAGGCTTCTTTAATCTCGGTAGTGTGGGTAGAGGGGGAGGGTGAATCCGCGGGGGCGCGAAGCAGCACTTGGCAGCCGATATCGTCGCGGGAGCCGTGAAACGCCCTTTCAATTTTCCCTTCAACCGGGCGGAAGATTGCGCGGATTAAGGCGTGGAGAGGCCCCTTTTCTGTCCGCGGATCCCCCACAAGCATAAAAGTCGAATCGGCTGAAAACCGCCAACGCGCGCCGAGCTCCTCGCCTCGTCTCGCAGCGTTACCAGCTGAACTTTAATGAAATTTGCGAATCAGATATTTATGGAGGGCTTCCCTAGCACGCGTTGAGATGCTGGGCGGGAAACACGCGCGTGTCGACTCATTTCACTTTGAAATAATAATTCCTGTCCTACCGAGCAGCTCCGCTACCCTTGTCATTCATGAATATGTTGATTATCGTTCCACCTCGCTTTCCACGGGAGACTAATCGCAGAAAAGCGCAAGTTCTATCGGGTCGTAGACGGTGTATTGTAAGATCCTACACTGACAAGACTGTTACGGTGTACCCAGTGCGGGTGGGATCTGTCGGGTACTGTTTCCGGAGGCAACAAAGTTGCACCACGTTATCATGGGCTTCCCCCAGTGGCTACTCGTAGTTGTATCCTTATAGTTCCCGTATGAATAATAGGGTATTATATCTGTTGAGCGTTAAAAGTGTAAAAAGCAATTTAGGCTTAAGAAACCGGAGGCGCATTTATGACCAGTGCCCCCGATCAGAACAATACAGCGATCGAGGCACGCGGGCCCATTATAACTCTAACTTTATTAGCGGTCATCGGTCATAACCTGGGATTTTTGGGACAGCTGCTCACCACGTGTTTGTCACCTGCAAATAACATAATTATATCGGCCTCAACAGCTAATTTCCAGGAATCCCAGGACACCCTGAGAAAAGGAAGAAAAATGACACTCTGTCTCTTTCTACCAGCGCGCCAAATTTCGACACACCCACTCCAACAGCCACAACCACTCACAGTCAACCACACCCTCTCCGATACTCACTGCATTCCATATAAAAAGACATAACTCACACAGACTTGCGTGAGAACACATTCAGACCACGTTCACAAGACATTCACATCACTGTAATATTATAACACGATATATTTTACATCTGGTAAAATAAAAACTCAGTAATACAGCACAAATATTCTATATTCGTTATCTCTTCGATCCTCCGCTCCGAGTATTAGTTTACTCTGAGAGCGCGACACATCCGAACGGTTGACTTCTTAACCGATCGTCACTTTGCGTCGCAACAATATCGGAGATTGTATTCAGGGGACTTGTGGAATAATAGTTACCATTTATATAATATGGTTAGACTAACTATTCGATGATATATTACATTCTATTTAATTTCGAAGAGGTGATTTGAAAGGAGACCTTGTGCGTGGGAGAACTTATCTTGAGATTGTGTTTAAATCTTCCTTTTGTTAACTGAAAGTTTCACTTTTGTCGAGTTGAATATTGACTGAGGGTAAATTGTTTAATGGATGATATAATTGTAGTTGGATATGAAGAGATCCGAAGTATCTACTGTTGGTATGGTTCAATCGATAGTAAATAAACAGAGTCTCCTTTAGCCGACTGATAGTATCCTCAGATATAACAGACGAGGTATAACCACCGACTAGATATAGAATAGACCTATCATCCAATGCTGTTTTCTGTCCTACGTTCATAGGGCTACGTAACCGTGGTACCATTTTAGTGTCAATACCCGACGTTACCGATAAAACATGAATTCTGAGTATTATTAGCACAAATGGACAAGTGTTATATGTTTCATTCATATTGCGTGTATCTATATGATTTGATGGGAATAAACATATCTGATGCTTCAGTTTAAGGTTAATGGATAAATATGACAGTCATGAAACATAAAACGGAAAAGTATATATTTTTTCACTTAACTAAAAATGCATCGTTAATGGACATTTTATTAATGTTATTTTTTACATGTTCTTGTTTTATTCGTTTTTATATCTTGCCTTACACTTGTATATTTGAAACAGATAAATTCAGAATAGATGTAGTTTCATAAATAGTTTATCAAATCTACATGTGGGAGAATATGTACACCGCTTTTATTAACATTTACATATTTGTAATTTATATGGGGGTATGAATAGTTTTACTGCCTATTGTAAGAATCTTAAAACGCACGAACAATTACTTTCTGGCAATGGGTAAATTTTTACATATGAATTTACTTACACGTTATTTACTTACAAAAATTTTATTTATTGCGAATAAGTAAATAATAAAATTCGATCCAACAAGCTCTCTACTAGCCAACCTTCTATAGGATATCACTTCAGCTTTATTTCACTTGTAAGGTATGAATTTATTAAAATAGTCGAATATATACGTGACTCCTTGCACTTTATTATTCAGCTTCACGTATTCATATAATTAACAAAGATTGTCTACCTTACATTTAGTCTTAAAATAATCTAAGTTTCATGTACAATAGAACATTTACCAAAAACATTTGATCTTACATTTATTGTTCTAACTAGAGAAACTAATTTTAAGTTCGCAGCCATTAGCTTGGTATTACCTTCCGTTTACAATACTCTACAGAAGATAATACCAATTGCCCGGGTCTCACCACGAGGAGGTTGCTGCGAGTGGAGACCCAAAGAAAGCTAGATGGAACCCAATCCCATCTATGTAACCGTAGTTAAATCGATGGAATCATTAGTTTCATCTACCTCCCTTTTTACAGTCTTACAAATAACTTAAAGGTAACTGAATTGATTTCCCTCAGCGGATGGCTTCTATCTTGAGTCTATCTGAAAATAAAATGAAGATCCCACGGCGGATGATCGATGGCTTCTTTCTTGAACTTACACTAGTCTTACAAATGGACTTAGCTTAACTAAATAAACTAAGATAAATGGAAGAGAGATAAATGGAATAAAAATTCCATTGATCACTCCTTTTAGCTGTATACCCAGAAATTATTAGAAACAAAGGAGTGGCATACTCTCAGAAGGAGAGCATGTTTCAGAGAGTCGATGCTCTCGGAAGGAGAGCATCAATTCTCTCTGATGCAAAGTGGCGAGCAACGCCGGGTGACTCGAAACGACGCGACCGTGTTGCCGATCCTTAGAAGCGGCCCCCTTCCCCCAGATAATCCTTCGGTGGGGTGTGCCGCGTGGCCACCGGAGTGGGCCTCATTACTCCCAACGTGCTGCCCCGAGAGGGGAACGTGGCACGGATTATAGGCGAGAAGGCCCTTGCCGGGGCATCCGTAGGGCGGCCGCGTAAGCACAGACACCGCCCTACAGTCCGTGCCCACCACCCCACCGAACAGATCACCGGTTCGTGGAACCGATCGTTCGGGACCTTCAACACGGCCGATCACTTGCACATTTGCAGAGTGACTGGGAGAAGCGAGGTGCGCGAGAAAAAGAAGCTAAAGTACCTAATAACTACTGGGTATACATTACAATGGGTTTGCAGCCATTGGCTCGGCATTATCCTCGATTTACAGAAATGCAAATCGAGGATAACACCGATTACCAGGTCTCACCACGTGGAGGTTCCTGCAAGTGGAGACCCGAGGAAGATAGATGGAAACACAAGTTCCATCTATCTACCTTTCACAATAATCTTACAACTAACTTAGATTTCTAAATACGCTTATACTATAAATATGGAAATCCTTCGGCGGATGGCTTCTTTCTTGACTTTATTGAATTAAAATAAATCTAAATAAAACATCGTTAATTAAAACAAATCATAATGAAACTCAAGTAATTATAATAGATCAAAATATAACATAGTTAATTAAAATAAATTAAAATAAAGCATAAGTAATTCAAATGAATTATATTAAACACAATTAATTAAAATAAATCAAAATAAAACACATATAATTAAAATAAATCAAAATAAAACACAAGTACCTAATTAAAATAAATTAAAATATAACCCAATTAATTAAAATAAATCACAATAAAAAAAAAATTAAAAAAACGAACCCTGAGACGAGTTCGGATAATAGAGAGGACCCCTTGAACCCCCCTTGACCAGTGTCCACCAGTGGTCAGCAATAGTGGGAAGACCTCGTCGAGTTCGGATAATAGAGAGGACCCCTTGAACCCTCCTTGATCAGTGTCCACCAGTGGTCAGCAATCGAAAGACCTCGGCGATGTCCGCGGACGCGAGTGAACTGAAGATTTTTCATTGCGCGCTCGTATTTATGGGCTCGCGGCGACCGTGAACTTATGCGCACTGGTGCGCGGTCAGGTGCGCGAACATTGAGTGCACTGGAAACTCGAGCGCGCCAAAAATTATTTCTCGATTAATTTATTATTTCTAATAAGGTAATTGTTATAACAATTACCTCTCTGAGAAATATTGTTAAACATTCTGTCAGCTGTCTTGTAATGCAAATTGTTATTGTTTATAACAAATATAAATCTAAATATACAGAAACTTTCAAGATATGAACCGTGTAATGAACTTTTACGTGTAATAAATTTTACTTTATTGCAAACTATTAAACAATGACTATGTCTTAACGTCTATGACGATTGTTAACTAAATATTATTTATTGAAAATGTGCCTTGATAGCGTTTTAAACAAGGAATTCATACAAATTTGTAGAACACTAGGAATTCTTTGATTTCCTTCACAATAAGTTTAATATTATAATGTTTATAACAATCACATCTTTGGTGGGAGATGTTCAACATTGTATCATCCCTTTTACAATGTGAATTGTTAATAATTATAACAGATAGAAATCCAGATATACAGAAACGTGCAAGATATGGATCGTTTTATGAACTTTCACGTGAAATAAATTTTATTTTATTGTAAATTATTAAATAATAGCCGTGTCGTAATGTTGGTGGCAATTGTTAACTAAAAATTGTTTAATTTAATTGTGTCTTGGTAGAGTTTTATGCGAGAAATTTGTAACAATTTATGGTATGGTAGAAATTCTTCGATCAACGTTTGATCGTTATTGTCCTTGACAATAACTGTTATAGCTTTGAGCATAGAATATTTGGCTTACTCGAAATTATTTCACAATAAATTAAATATTTCCGACAATATAATATTTATGCCAATCACATTTTCGGTGAGGATTGTTAAACATTCTATCACTTGTTTTGTAATGCAAACTGTAATTGGTTATAACAAATATATAAAAATAGAGGTATTCAGAAATTTGTAAGAAATGAATCGTTTTATGAACTTCTATATGGAATAAATTTTACTTCATTGAAAATTATTAGACAATGACTATGTGTTAATGTTCGTGGTAGTTGTTAACTAAAAATTATTTAATTTAAATATACCTTAGTATAGTTTAATAATTTGCATTCTATCACAAATTATTCAATGACAACCACGTCTTACTATTTTCGCGAAATATGACATATTAATTATTTTATTTTAATGATTTGAACTATGTTTTATGCGTAAATCCACATCTTACAGCTTTGAGAACATATCCTCAAAATGTGATTGTTGTAAATATTATATTGCCGAAAATATTCACTTTGTTGTCGATTGAAAAATTCCTAATGTGCTACAAATTTTTACGTATTTCTCGCATAAAACTCTATTGAAACACATTTAAATTACATAATATTTAGTTAACAATCGTCATAAACATGAAGACATGGTCGTTGTTTAATAATTTACAATAAAATACAATTTACTGCAGGTTAAAGTGCATAAAACGATCCATATCTCACAAGTTTCAGTATATTTCGATTTCTGCTTCTTATAAGTAATAACTATTTGCATTACAAAATAGCTGATAGAACGTTTAACAAATCCCACCGAAAATGTGATTGCTGTCAATATTCTATTGTCTAAAATATTTAATGTATTGTTATTTAATTTCATACAAATCGAGGTACGAGAAAAATTCTATTCTATAAACTGGGCCAAATTTCCGGAAGCTGATCAATTAACATGCGCCAATTATCCGCTGTCTCTTGGTTGTATGAGATATATAGATTCTTCAAGGAGTTTGTTAAGTGGTACATTCATGTTTTAAACTGGATTACTGCACATGTATATTCCCGCCAAGTCGTATTACTGCAGGATATACCACTCTGACCAATCAGCTACTCGG
>NW_015373918.1:818030-822381 GCF_001272555.1 Dufourea novaeangliae | reverse complement strand
CGCTCGGGACCGGCCGAATGTAACCGTAGTGTCATTCGTTTCGGAGAATTTGGAGGGATAAGACGTAGGAGCCGTTTGCTCGTACCAAAGTGAGTGTTTGACATTTACCTTTCATCTTTATTCATATATATATTAATTCCTAGACCTTCATTAGCTCTCTACCGTTACTGTCCTTTAATATTTTTCCAATTTAGACTAAATAATCCCAAATTAATTCGATATCGTAGGTTTCGGTTTACTCTTCGGTTTCACTGTGTAACAATTAATCTAACATTTACGTATTTTTGATCCAATTTGCAATCTTTGCGACACACCACGAGTTCAATAATTCATAATTTGTAACCTAACTATTCTTCACGTAGTGTAATTACTAAAATTTATGTTTATTTTCTGTTTCAGAGTTTCGGTTCGAAAGTACGCACTACCGTCCTGAGCATCGCTGACTGCCTTCAAACAGAATTCGGCGGGAAATTGGTGAATTCTGGTAAGTTATTATAATATTTATTATAACATTTATTATCACAACAAAGTGACACTTCATTACGTATTTAGTAAAGTCTGAGTAGATTTAGTATTCTCTATAAACATGTTAACGGACTTTTAATAAGTTATCTTTTGGATACGTGACGAAATACATATACATTTTTGGCGTTATGTTTTTTCAGTGTTACATTCGCCGTTTAAACTGGAGTGTTGCACATGTTTGTTCCCGCCAAGTCGTATTACTCGTGCATATACCGTTCTGACCAATCAGTTACTCGGGATTTCCCGAAGATACCCGAATCAACCGCTCGGGACCGGCCGAATGTACCCGAAGTGTCATTCGTTTCGGAGAATTTGGCGGGATAAGACGTAGAAGCCGTTTGCTCGTATCAAAGTGAGTGTTTGACATTTACCTTTCATCTTTATTCATATATATATTAATTCCTAGACCTTCATTAGCTCTCTATCGTTACTGTCCTTAAATATTTATCCAATTTAGACTAAATAATCCTAAATTAATTCGATATCGTAGGTTTCGGTTTACTCTTCGGTTTCACTGTGTAACAGTTAATGTAACATTTACGTATTTCTGATCCAATTTGCAATCTTTGCGACACACCAGGAGTTCAATAATTCATAATTTGTAACCTAACTATTCTTAACGTAGTGTAATTACTTAAATTTATGTTTATTTTCTGTTTCAGAGTTTCGGTTCGAAAGTACGCACTACCGTCCTGAGCATCGCTGACTGCCTTCAAACAGAATTCGGCGGGAAATTTGTGAATTCTGGTAAGTTATTATAATATTTATTATAACATTTATTATCACAACAAAGTGACACTTCATTACGTATTTTTATATTGTTTTTAACCGTAAGTGAAATAATCGTGATTTCATGGTTTGTGTTAAGATCAAATGAGAATTTTTTGGAGCAATTTTTTCAATACATATTGTTATGTAGTTGAAGCATTCAAAATGGCTTCCTTGAATGTTACAAAATTTGAACCACAATACTTTGAGACATTCAAATTGGAAATGTTTATGATTTACATATCTCAGTTGTGAAATTGTATTAAAATAGATTATAGATAATTTCTGGTGTCTTTCCATATGAGATTATTGTATTTGGATTTATGTACAGTTGTTGGTGTAAATTTGATTAATACAAGCTGCATAGTTTATCATGCTTTTTATCAAAACATGCATAAATAATGCAACTTTGGAACTTGATTTTATGAATATGTAGAAAAGCGGGACATTGATTAAGTAAAAAAACAAACATGATTGCAGCATAGTTATGTATTATGCTACAATGTAATTCATAAATATTATAAACTGAATAATTGTCGTATTATATTTATCAGTCCTAATAAGATTGAGTGTAACAAATTTGTCTTGTTTTTTTTCAGTTTCTTTAAATGTTGCATCACTGAACATTAAATTGGATATCCTGGTGTGAAGTTTCACCAGCAAAGACTGTAAACCCTTCTATCATCGGGTGAGTCTTTGCATGCCTTTTTTATTACTCCAGTCCCCAATTATGCAATAGGATGATTAGTCCAATGTGGCACAGGCAACTGATTGTATATATGCTAAATTTGGGGAATATAGTGAACGTGGGTATGCTATCATACCTTTGAGTAGTAACATTGATCAATTGTATTTCTTAGCTAGGGTAGGGTCTTCTTATACATAGTAGTTTCTACTACTGATACAATTAATAAACATTTTATAATTGGATAAAACAGTATTAATACTCTTAATATTCAATGCGTATTCTTGAGTGCATTGTATATATGAATCTCTGTAGGCTAGAATATATTGAATACATATATGATGAATGAAACATTAGTGGAGGAATGTGACCTCAGACTTCTTCCTTGCATAAACCAAATTTTGCATGATTAATAAATTTGATACTTTGCATGAAAATATACTGTTCCATACAAACATTATATTACAGATCATGTATAACAAGACATTTCGCGATGAGTAGGTTTCTGAGTCAAAGTAACATGTTTGCTAGACTTATGTTATGTATCTTGCAATGGCTTTGACAATGGGATCACCCGTGGGTTGTTCAATATGTAGAGTCAAATATCTTATTAAAGAAAAAAAATTAGTCTCTTTGTCTTTAAAAATGAATTTCTGTTAGGGTCTTTTTCTTAATGACTGAATTCTATTAAATTAATAAGTATCCAATCTTTGCTTTTCAATTGTTATTAATACAAATTTGAATCATTTTAATTACAAATTAAATGAGAAAGAATCAAAGAATATTAACCTGTTAAAAGAGTAGCAACTAATAATTTTTTTCGTTGGATTTTCAGGATAATGTCGTCCAGCAAAGTTCACATTCATCACTGAGTATTCAATAAGATGTCCTCGGGCAAAGCTCCACTTGATTCAACATTCGTGTCTTATACGCAGCCCTTCTATCATCGGGTGAGTCGCATGCCTTTTTGTTCCTCTGGTCCCCAATCATGTCGTAGGACGATAGGTCCGAAGCGGCACGGGCGACTGGTTGTATACGTGCTAAATTTGGCGAGTACAGTGAACACGGATATGCAATCATATCCGCGAGTAGTAACATTGCTCTGTTGTGTTCCTTAGCTAGGCTAGGGTCTTCTTGTATGCCATGTTTACAATTAGTAATGCAATTCATAAATATTTTATATTAAAAGTATATTTATGAGTTCAACTTTAAAAGTTTGATATAGAGGTGAATGTGATGCGAACGAAGTCACATTGCTTACTTATAATTTCAATGTCGTCGTCTGGTATCATTTATGAATGTAGAATGAAATAGGATTTACATAAGGAAGGGTACAGAATATAGAAAATACAATAAATTCACAATAGTCTACAACTACAGTCAGCTGGTACAAACATAGTATTGAATTCATTAATGTGTAAACAAAATTTAGATAATAGATTTGAATATAGAGTAGAAAGAACGGAACCATACCGGTATGTTTATAATAAAGGGGAAAACATAGTAGTGCCTTCTTAGATAAGCATGTTGTAGCAGTTAGCGCAATACCACGAGACGCGACAGCACGTTTCAAAAACCGGAACCAGTGTCGCAAGATACAAAGGTATCATTCGTATTTGCAAGTTCCATGAATAGTGGAACACGTGTACTGGGAATCGCAATAAAGTATCGGTGCATAAAAAGAAGACGTATTAAGTTATGTCACCTGTGCATCGATATGCACGCCCTAGTGAAAAACCGCGTGTTATGGAACAATTTAACACGTTGTGCATGTATGACCATTGCAAAGTGCATTGCGATTTCCAGTTATCGTGGCCGGTGTTTTCGTTGCCACTGGCAAAGAACGCATGCGGTTACGTACACGGGTAGACTACCGAGACGTACTGGCGTGTACTCACGACCACTTTCATGGAGTGTGAGCGTTAAATGGAGGGAAGGTACTACTGTGTTTCACCAGCATGTATTGTGTCCCACAAACATATTTGTATGGTAGACGTATATACTCAGAAGGAATGAGTATTCTGTCTTTTATAAAGGGCAGAACAGAGGTGTCCATCTATTGCTTATGAGTAGCATTCTTTCCCTCCGGTGGTACCCTCATTATGGGTCTTAGTTTGACTCGTTCGAGTCAATCTGAGGTCGGTAGTGGAGGAAACCCACGAGGGGAGGCTCGAACAGCTTGTGGCTTGTGAGCGACATTTGGACACCTCTGTTATAAATTATATTTTTATGATAGTTACTTGTTGCATATTAAGAAAATTTGATTTTACCCATTAGTGTGTTAATTATTATTTTCAGCAGTTGTACTGTCACTTGTAGACAAATAAGAAAATGAATGGAAGTTGAATGTATTTACTAATGTAATTAGTAATA
>NW_015373918.1:813022-817643 GCF_001272555.1 Dufourea novaeangliae | reverse complement strand
CAGGTGCTACTTGATTGGGCAAGAGCAGCGGGGAACGATGATTTGATTTCATATATAATAACAATAACATATGTATGCGACTGGCAATGTGTTAACTTACCGTGCACGACGTATTTTCCACTTGTGTGTGTGGTTGTTAGGCAGTGGAATTGCGTCGGTTAGATTTCTATCAATTAACATTTCATGTGTCGTTGTTCCTTGGAACAATTTCTCACAATTCCGGTATCGGTCGTACATATACCATTGCTTTATATGATGCTTATAATAAAATTTTCATGGAATATGTACTGGTTTCGTGTCTCTCGCTATCAGACGAGAAAATTAACACATAATCGATATAAAGTATACCAAGTATACACATATTGTTTAAACAATTTTTTTATTCTCGCAATGGATGCTAGCCTTTGCCAGTCGATTTCAGGAAAATGGTACGTACCTATTAGAGTGTGCAAGTTGAATATCGCGCTCGGGTGTCAGAGACGTCCCGGGACGTTCTCCTAGGTGTTCGCGGTTAATTTGCACCCGGGCGTATGCTTGAGAACCGTGGAGTGTTGTGTGTTGGTGAGAATCTGTCTTTTGCCAAATTCTTGTTAAATATAGGGCTAGGCAGGCAGGTAGCTTATTTTCTGATGTGTGAATGTCCGATTAGACTGTAAGTAGGTAGGGGCCGGGGCAGGCTATCACATTCTCTGATGGGGTAGGCGCGCGTAGGTTTCGCGTGATAGTCCTGCTACCGGGATAATTTGTAGCGTCGATACGAAACTGGTCCAGACGGAGCATGCCGTCTGCTTCCGCTTTCGATTTCGATTCTTCAAATTTGTCGAATAGTTCTGTCGCGGACGTGGTCGGAAAAATAGGATTGTCGAAACGAACGAACTGCTCGATTGCATTCGTGGGGATCATACAGACTCTTGGAGTCGTTGGTCGTCCACAACCGAGCAGCGTGAGGGTTTCAGGTGGGCGGACCGCCGAAGAAAAAGAAGAGGCCCAGCACAAACTGTGTACTCAAGAGGGCAGCAACGAATGGCTCTGCATCTTCGGATGAGGAGTCATTACTAAATATTTGTTCACTGTACTCGCCTGTAGTTGTAGTAGTAGTTTGTATATTGGCCGTTATATCGGCCCAACGACCAGCAATATTGGGCAAAATCGCGGATTGAATTAGTGTTGCGGATGAGACTAGATCACGGGTTGCATTAGCTTTGTAAATTGTCAATATTAATCTTTCTAATTGCTTGGAGAATAGTGTTGCGAATGATGAGATCGTGTTTGCATTAAGATCATTTTCTTATTTTCAGGGTAGTGTTGCGAAAATGACTGAGCGCGATTGCTTATACTTTTTATTTAAATTAAAGTCTTGTTGAATTGAACTCACAGCATTGATTGTTTCAAATAGTCTTTTGTTGAAGTAGTGTTGCGATATGGCTTCGTCTGGCTTAGTCGTGCGATCTATCGGATGCCTAAAACCATTCCGGTACCATCGGAACCACAGAGTAGTTGTGTTCTGTATTATGAGATCAAGGTGCACGGGAGTTTCTTCATTAAGTACTTAATAAAAATAGTGTAGCGAACAACAAGCACCTTCCGCGTTTTTCAACATTCTCCCGACAATTTATTAATCTTAAACGATTAATGTTGCCCACCTTAAGAGTGGTACTTTTTTTAAGTGAATTTTCTGTTCCAGGAATCGTCGTGGGATTATATTTCTAATTTATCAAAATAAAATATGTATAAAACCGTATTATTGTACCCTTTTATACTTACTATATGTTAACACTTTTTTTAGTGTCCGTCTCACGAGTCATAGTATGATATACTTAAGCATCGTTCATTTAAACTTAGGTCCAGATCTGAAAATATCTCTTCGTGTGAAGATCATCTCAACACTTGTTTTCCCTTGAAGATCATGAGAAGATTTTTGTTCGTCCGAAGATCACATGGAAATTCCTCCTCACGTGACGATCATCATTAGGCCGTGCCGACTTAAAAAATAACTTGTTTCGTAGGCGGTGTTAGTGCGAGGGTGCTGACTTGCAGTCAAAGTAGCCTTTTAGAAATAAATCGTGACAATCGGTATTACACTCGATAAAGTATTGTAAAATTACCAAGCTATAATTACTTCACTTTGCTCGCGAGTTCTTTACACGGACTTAGTATACGGCGCTAAAGCGTGTAGGTATACTAAAGCTGTTTACCGATCCCTATGGATTCTTCGGAGAATTCAGACATAGGTCGCGTTACGCCTTTGCTTGGCGTAGCTCAATAAGTATATTTGGATTCAAAGATAATCGTGCCGCGTCATTTCTGCAATACAAGATGATATAAAATTTTAATTAAATCACATATGCTCATTGAGTAAACTTATAACATAGTATGTTCATATATATCTACTGTAGTTTACACTTAATAATAGCTTGGTATTCGGTGCGTGAACGGTATGATGAGTGGTGACTCAATTCCGATAATCCCCTTCGTTTGGACGTATCTTTCTGCGTTGCGATTAATTTCAGTTATTGTATATGTGTGTGTGCTTGTGTGTTTGTGTTCGGCGCGAGCGTCCTAAGATTTAAGTTGATTATAACCAGACCAATTGTAAAAAGGTTGATGGACGTTGAACTTGTGATTCCGTCCATCTTCCTTGGGTTTCCATTCGCAGCAACCTCCACGTGGTGAGACCTGGGCAATCGGTATTCGATAAATATACCTAGCCAATGGCTGCGAACAAGCTATTATTAGTTCACTTTGCTCGCGAGTTTTTTACACGGATTTAGTATACGGCGCTATGGCGTGTAGGTATACTAAGGCTGTTTACCGATCCCTCTGGATTCTCCGGAGAATTCAGACATCGGTCGCGAATATGCCTTCCCTGGCGTAGCTGCATAAGTATATTTGGATTGAAAGATAATCGTGCCACATCTGTTAATCGCCTCTCGGGAGATTGGTGCCCTACAGCGGAGACGGTTACGGTCTCAGCTTCTCCCATCGCAGATCGGATGTCCATTATTGGCTCCGGCATACGCTTTGGTTGGTCGCTTGGGCTTTAATCGGTCGAGTCATTCACCAAATAGCCAGGGGGGATTTAAGGGGTTTTTGTAACCAGGTTTTTGAAGGCACGTTTTGAATCGCATATTCTTTACATTTTGCTCTCAGTTTATACATTCATACTGTCACATGTTCATATATATACATATATATTTATTTGATTTTTTATTAATATTTAAAATCCCCGTTGGGATTCATTTCTGCAATACATGATGATATAATATTTTACTTACATTAAATGTACTCATTGAGCAAACTCATAACATAGTATGTTCATATATGTTTACTATAGTTTACACTTGATAATAGCTTGGTATTCGGTGCGTGAACGATATGATGAATGGTAACTCTATTCCGATAAGCCCCTTCGTTTGAACGTATGTTTCTGCGTTGCGATTAATTTATAAGTTGTTATGTGTGTGTGTGTGCGTGTGTTCGTTGCGAGCGTACTAATATTTAAGTCGTTTTGCCTTTGCGTAGCTACATAGAGTATAATAGCCAGGGAGGATTTAAGGGGGCTTTTTTATAGCCAGTTTTTGAAGGCTCGTTTTGAATCGCATATTCTTTACATTTTGCTCTCAGTTTACATGTTCGTACAGTCACATATTCATATATATATTTTTTTTTTCTTTGATTTTTTATTAACATCTAAAATCTCTGTTGATAGTCATTTCTGCAATACAAGATGATATAATATTTTAATTACATTACATATGCTCATTGAGCAAACTCATAACATACTATGTTCATATATGTTTACTATAGTTTACACTTGATAATAGCTTGGTATTCGGTGCGTGAACGATATGATGAATGGTAACTCTATTCCGATAAGCCCCTTCGTTTGAACATATGTTTCTGCGTTGCGATTAATTTAAGTTGTTATGTGTGTGTGTGTGCGTGCGTTCGTTCCGACCGTACTAATATTTAAGTCGTTTTTCCTTTGCGTAGCTACATAGAGTATAATAGCCAGGGACGATTTAAGGGGGCTTTCTTGTAGCCAGTTTTTGAAGGCTCGTTTTGAATCGCGAACTCTTAAAATTTTGCTCTCAGTTTACATGTTCGTACAGTCACATATTCATATATATATTTTTTTTTTTCTTTGATTTTTTATTAACATCTAAAATTTCTATTGATAGTCATTTCTGCAATACAAGATGATATAAATTTTTAATTACATTACATTAGCTCATTGAATACACTTATTACAAAGTTTGTTCATATATACCTACTGTAGTTTACACTTAATAATAGCTTGGTATTCGGTGCGTGAACGACATGATGAGTGGTGACTCAATTCCGTTAATCCCCTTCGTTTGGACGTATGTTTCTGCGTTGCGATTAATTTAAGTTATTGTATGTGTGTGTGGTCGGCTCGGGCGTACTAAGATTTAAGTTGATTATAACAAGACTAATTGTAAAAGGTTGATAGACGTTGAACTTGTGATTCCGTCCATCTTCCTCGGGTCTCCATTCGCAGCAACCTCCACGTGGTGAGACCTGGGCAATCGGTATTCGATAAATATACCTAGCCAATGGCTGCGAACAAGCTATTATTAGTTCACTTTGCTCGCGAGTT